>NC_059341.1:30314000-30624500 GCF_018350155.1 Leopardus geoffroyi | reverse complement strand
CCAGTTCAAATGTGATTCTCACTTAACACATCCAGACCTGGCTGGGAATTCTGCTGGCTAAATTATTTTAGTTATGCCACATCTCTTAATTTGACATCAGTGCCCACAGAGAAATCTAGATTTGATCTTGTAGGCAGCAAAGAATTTTGGCGAGTTCTTCAGGAAGGTGGTATGATGGAATTGGAAGTTTTGCAAAATGAATCCGTTAAATCTGGGCAGGGTAACTGGTGGTTCCTGAGATCTGGAGACATGTGAGGAGGCCATTGTTATTGAAGCAGTGAGTGTGTGGACTGGGAATGATGGCCTGGAGATCTGAAAGAAAAACCCATCTAGGGGTCATGGGTGGATAAAGAAGGTTGGTGATGGCTTAATACTCACACTGAATAAGATGACGATAAAAGTCTCAGACTGCTTAAGAAAATAATACAAGTGGTCTTTGACTGGAGGGAGAGGGAATTTAGGGATTTCTTCTAGAGAATAAACAGCAATCTTGGTAAGGCCATGGTCTGTGATGGCAGGGGCCATATCTCATCAATCCTTAGGGGCCCTGTAGTATTTTATGTGGCATTTTGACCTGAGTGCATAGATGTTCAATTAAAAAATTTAATGGGGAACTGACTGAGTGACAAGGGAACATTTGAACAGTATAATCATAAGGCAAAACAGGTCCAGGATGGTTGGTTCAGGATTTTGCTATTTAAAATTTACACAACTGACAATCTCAACTATGTAAGATGACCAGATAATAGAAGATATGCAAAAACAGCATGTTCCAAGGCACATTTTTCTCAAACAGACTTCTATTTCTCTGGCCACTCGATCTGATTGTCTGTGTATGTATGGGTTTCCGGCTTTCCCTCACTCCACCATTAGGCTAACAGCCCAAGAAAGCAGAACACAGTGTCTCTAGACCTGGATTGGTAAGTCTGTGTTGGGAGGTAGGAGAGAAACCATTTCACCTGGGAAGCATATGGATTGAAAATTGTAAAGTCTCACTCATGAAGCCTCATTCAAACAGAGCCATGGTCTCCCATGCACACCATTCCACATCTGGACTGTGATTGCTGGTGCCCAGTGATGATAGGGAAGCCTGGCAGCTCGTCAAATGACAACCAAGTGGATACCGAAAGCCCTGACGTTATGCAATGGTCATAATCTTCCCTGAATTTACCTCTATTAAAAGCTGCTTGATACCAGAGTAAGTTCTATCTTTGGGTCTGGAGAGCGTTTTTAAGCTCTTAAAACTACTTGCCACTTAGGGAGGCAAGAGTCCAAAGATTGAGGCTTGAAATAACCAGGACCTACTGGATTTGCTTTTTTTTTTTTTTTTTTTTAATGTTTATTTATTTTGGAGAGAGAGAGAGAAAGACAGAACACAAGCGGGAGAGGGGCAGAGAGAGAGGGAGACACAGAATCTGAAGCAGGCTCCAGGCTCTGAGCTGTCAGCACAGAGCCTGACATGGGGCCCGAACCCACAAACCGTGAGATCGTGACCTGAGCTGAAGCCGGACACCCAACTGGCTGAGCCACCCAGGCACTCCTGGATTTGCTTTTTGAATGGCCTGTGAAAAGGAAATTTCTCCTTTCCTTCTCTATCCCTCATCTCTCTTTTTCTGTCTTGATTCACCACCATGTGGGCCTAGTATCATTCATTTGTTCAACAATCTGTACCAATTTAGCATCAAATGATTAATATTTCCCTGCCAAGTTTAAGGAGACAATTGCAATAAAACCCTTCTGATATCAATAGCATATTTAAAAGTCTAACAGTAACATGCTTAGCTTTTTGATTCCTTTTGATTTGCTTTATCTTTTTGCATCAACTTGGGAGAGTTTTCAGCTAGTCTTTTCGGATTCTTTTCTGACCCTCAGTACATGTGGGCATCCTGGGCTCTTTCAGAAGGGAAGCATGGTAATGAGAGAGGGTAATGTACAGAATGAAGAATGTGCCCTTTCCACTCTGGCAAGGCCGAGACACCAACATGACCTGTGGTGCTAAAAGCAGGCTCCCAGGCTGGCCTGTTTATGTTCATGGGTGGAGTTTGAGGAATTTTCTCTATCCCGCTTTCCCAATAGGGAAAGTGAATTCCAAACCCAAGGCCAATATTTTGAAGGTTATGGGAAAAATAAATACTTTAGTGTCTGCAAATAATCCTTTCTTGCTACAAGCAAAATATATCTATTTATAAAATAAAAATTGTTGTGCAAATATTTTTTTTAAAGAGAGGCAATAAAAATGACAAGGTGCTTTATATGAAGGCCTCCAGCCTATTGTAAATGTTTGGAGTTGCTACAAATGCTACGTTAACCCCAGAGTAAACTGCTTGTCTGACATGAGCTCATCATTGATGGGCTCTGGGAAGTGGCATCTGAGCTGAAGGGTTCCCAGCCTGTATAAAAGACAACGAGAGACAGCATTCTCTCAGCGTTTGCTTCATGCCTCACTCCTTTGCTTCCAAAGGGTCCTAGGAAAGAAGGGAATGGAATGAAATGAGTAGTTCCAGTGTCACCTGACTGCAAATAAAATTCAGTCAGTAACTGTGTCATCTTTTTTAGGATCTAACCATCCAGAAAGCTTATTTTAGATCTATAAATGGGAAGTTAGATGTCACATATCCACTCTTCACTCTCTTTCATCAGTTCCTTTTACTTCCCCTCCCCCGATCTCTTCTCATGTATTTACTTTGAGGACCAAAGCCCCTTCTAGGTACAGAAGATTGTCAGGGACCAAAGTCTGGTTTGGACTAAGCCTATCTGGCCCATGAGGCGGGCCAGACAGGTGAACAGGTTAGCGACTGGGAGCAGAGCTACAAAGACCACAGCCCTAAGTAAAGGCTGGATGTGATCATTGTCATAAATTATGCACAAAGCCAAAGCTGCCGTGTTCAGAAGAGAACAAGGCCACATTCTGTGGAATTTTAAAAGTATGGTGACAGAAAATTAGGTGTTGGCTCCAAGGGCTCAACATCCTAAGATTAGCTACCAGTGGCAGATTTTGGGCAACAGAAGAAAAAAAAAAAAGAATCACAGTACTCTTCTTGGGAGTGGCCCCAATTTTATTTTCATTCTTGCTTTGTTTAGGCCTTTCCCTTAGAAGGTAAAAGATATGCATGCTTTTTATTTTATTAATAGATATAGTTTTCTTGCAGCAAGAAAGGTTTATTTGCAAACATAAAAATATTTATTTTTCTCATAACTTTCAAAGCAGTGGCCTGGGGGTTTAGAATTCACTTTCTCCATAGGAATAGAGAAAATTCCTTTCTTCCCCTTTGTAATTGCAAATATAAAATAGCCATAATTAGCATCATCATGACACTAGTTGTTTTGAGCACTTATTTGTGTGCCAGGTGCTGGGCAAAGGTTCTTGGAACAGAATTCTGCTTAATCTCCCCATTTTACAGATGAGGAAACAGAGGCTCAAAGAGTTTTTCTTGTTCAAGGTTCCCGAAGATTCAAACGAGGGCTCCGGGCATGAAAGCACAAGTACCCTGCCTCACCATGCTTCTGCTAGACCTGCCTGGAGTCACGGGAGGCTGTCCCCATTAGACAGTGCAGTTTTAGGACAGCCACTGCCTACGTTCTTTTCCAACCCCCTCTACCCTTCCCCTCCCCTACTCCTCTCAAAACTGCCCCCTACTCATCAGTTGATTCTTGAATTTAACTGTCCCTCCTTCACCATTGTACTTACAGTGAATTTGTTTCAGGGTTTTGTTTGTTTGCTTTGGCTTTTCTGAAAGCAGAGTTTTCATGGGTTTTGGGGAAAGAAATGGTAAAGGCTAGAAGCTTGAATTAAGCAGGGCCAGAGGTACCAAGGGTAGGGAAGGAGGGTTAGAACTGTGGACTCTGTAGAGAAAATGTGTAGTCTTTCCCCACTCTGTTGAGGGCAGCTTTGTTCCAGAAAAAAGTGGATGCTTTTTCTTGGATCCACTATCGAACTTAACACTGATATTTGAGGAGCAAAAACAAGAAGAGGGGGAAAAAAGAAACCAGAGAACATTTAGGTAATAAATTTAGAAACTTTGTTTTTTCCTTCAGAAATGACAAGTGTTTTGTTTTTTTTTTTTTAACCATTTTCTTACTGTGTAGGCTTGGAATTTAAATATTAATTAATTTACCAATTAATGTACACCCCAGAGGCAGTTTTAAAATAGGTATCCACTTATTAAATTGAACAGCAACTTATAGTCACAAATATAGTCGATGGCCCTTGGATATGTTTGCAAAAGTCTACAGCTGAATTTTCCCCAATTTGTGTAACATTAAAGCAACTCCTCCTGTTTTAAGATGTTCCTCTTGCTGGCTTTGCAGGTATTTTTATGAAGAGTACAAATACGTGGACATAAGTAAAACATTTGAAAGCTGTAACTCGTTGAGACTACTACTTTTATTATCTGAACTTGAGGGAACCAGACTGTTTTCATTTGCTGGCCTTCTAGGTAGAGGGATGTTTGACCCTGCTAAATGTTTCAAGAGTAATATTAAGGGATTAATAAAGTGAAATTCAAAATTCCATAGATCTTGAAGTATCCTTATGATAGACTCACGAAAGACTTAGGCTAGTTTGAGACCATTGGAGTTTACACTTTTTAAAATAATGTAATTAGGAGTTGAGTAAATGTCTTCAGGGCATGCTGAGAGATAAAAGCAAATCTTCATCTGTAAAACTGAAATCTTTTTAAAGGCATATTTATTTTCTACTTAAATATAATCAGAAAATTGGAAAAATACAGAATATAAAGAGGAACATTTTAGTAGAATTTTTTATAATTCTACCACCTTTAAACATTTTGGGCAGCTGACAGATAAATACACATCCATGTAAACAAAGTACATTAGCAGCATATTAAATGTTCAGTTATATGCCCACCTCCTTCCACTTAGTTTCTATTTTGAGCATTTACCATACATTAACTAGATGTCAGAAACATGATTTTTGAAGACTGAACAAATTATTATGTTATGGATATCTCAAAATTAATATTACCAATACTCCATTGTCTGACAGTGTTTTTCAATTGTTAGTATAAAATAACCCTTAACGGGCAATCTTACTATATTTATTTATCTTTATGCTTGTATAAAGATGTGTTTGTGTGTAGACAAATAGACCATTTTCTTGGAATATTGTGTAGTAGTAGAATTACTAGGTCAAAGATTATGAGAGTTTTTGCAATCCAAGTTTGGATCCTAGGTCAGTTTTTCAAAGTCATCCATGCCAGGAGCTGCTGATTTGTAGCCAGTTTCCTTTGGCGAGGGTGGACTATCATAATGGGCAATTGCAATTTATGATGGGTATCGTCCCAATTGGCACCCACAAGACTCTGTGAGTGTGGCAGCCATGGGTTCTATCCAGAGCTCATTTTACCTCCACCTGCCCAGAGTTCATTATGGACCCTGGAGAAAGGCCCATTCATCCACAATGAGCTTCTAGTGGGCAAAAGAAACAATGGTGGCAGTTGAGATGCTGGCTGGATATGTTAACTTTATGCAGACGGCTGTGTCTCTCATTCAGTCTCTCATTCAGTTCCCCAACTGCCCCTGGAGGTTCAAGTGAACTGCTTGCTCTCCGCTCCAACATCGGGAGGGGATCCCTTATCGGAATGGGGGGAGAAGGATAATGAATGTCTACTAGATGAAGCGATTAATCTTTACAAAAATAAGAACTAACGTGGGAAGAGCGTCTGTAGAAGATGCTGTTTTCTATTTTTGGCAAAACGTGAACATCTATAGATAAATTGCTCTGTCTACAGAACATCCAGATTTTACCACCTGTGAATTTAATTGAGTCAGTACCTAAGTACCAGTTTAAGTAATATGCTCATTTATAAAGTTGGTGCCTGTGATTTCTCCTTACAACAAGAGATAGTTGGTTTTCTTTTGATTTTCATAGTTTAAACAGTGGATATCTTAGTCTAGGCTAGTTTAAAGCTTAAAGGAGGGCAGTGACTTAGGGTTATTGGTCACTTTGTGCATATATATGTTTTCCTCTGGGTCACAAATGAACATTGCTTTTCTGTTTTTAATTATTTCAGTATTCTCAGAGCTGGAGGGAGCCCCCCCACTCCTACAGCTGCTGGTTCCCCTGGCTGCCCTCAAACAAAACATCTGAAAAGGTAGGTGCTGTGGAATCCAGGTATACTTGGTAAGACAGACTAGGAAAAGGAGGTATTTGAGGGTGAAACAGTTGGCAATGTTAGTGATAAGAAAACTTTAGGCATTTACTAATATAATTGCACTCAGAACTTGCATGGGAGGTGTCCACATGAACAGCACTGTTTCTCCTCAGCAAGATGGACTCCATTGTGTCTCTCTCTGTGGCTTATGTTGGGAGATAATTGATTCTGGCTGGTCACTCTGTCAAGGGACAGCCAGTGTCTCTTTCATCTCTCTCTTTCCCTGGAGCCCAGCACTTGGCCAGGCCCATGTTATGACCAGGCCTCCTTGGGAAAGAGCCTTAAAATAACAAGAGTTTCCCATGGTACTCAGATTTATACTAGAAAAAAAAACAAAAACAAAAACAAAAACAAACAAAAAAAAACCTTGGGAGAGGTGAATTTCCCGACTAATTCTGAAGTGGGTCACTGATCCCTGAGAATATGTTTTCTAAAAATATGCCTACCCCAGGTGATCTTTCTGTAAAACATCACCGAGAACATGCTTACTCTTTGTCATTGAGTCAGAGTTGTGTGGACCCTGGGAGGTCTTCTTTTCTGTTCTTTGCCTTTTAGTAAGTGAATGACCAAATCACCCAGCACAGATGAGGCTATCTAGTTTGTTTGTGAGGGCCCTGAGACAGTATCAAGTATTGGCAAGCACAGAAGTAGTGGGCCTCTAATACACCACAGCTGGAAGTTGGTGCCTTCAGCATCGCCTGTGATAGCAAAAGTTAAAAGCAGCGTAAACATCTACAATAAGGGAAAAGTTGAATAAACTTTTTGGATCCACATTATGGAATACTTTGCAGAAGTTAGATCAATATATACTGAAATGGAAAGATAGAAGAAATGTATATTTTTGGAATGAAAAATTATAAGGATAGAATAATATGTATAGTAGGATAGCATCTATCATATATAAATTGAATGCTACCCACCAGATATATGTGCTGGTGGTGTGTGTGTGTATGTGTGTGTGTTTATAAGGAAAAGTTCTGGAAAAAAAAAAAAGAGAGAAAATTGACTAGTGTTTTATGCAGTTTTTTGAGTCAGAAATTAGGGGTAGTGGGGGAGGGTGGGTTTAGGGAAGTTTAGCTTTATTTGCTATGTTTAAAATTTGGATAAAATATTTAGTACCTATATATTTTACTTATGTATGCATTACTTTCAATTTCATTACTTTTAATTTTTACTACTTTTTGCTATTACTTCATTATAGTATTTATTTGTTATTTATATATTTTGAAAGAAAGGTAAAGAAAAGTTTCTCCAGAGCAAGGGGCACAGCAAGCGATCAATACATGTTGTTACAGATATTGTTAAATGGGTGAGTGGTTCTCCTGCAGTGCGCCATTTAGTTTGTTTGATCCTTACATATCGCAGACCTTTGTCTTAAAGCTGAAGTTTTTTTTTTTCCATTTTATCTTAGCAGATGCTTATTTCTTCTGTTTTTGCCCTCCCATTGGGCATTTTGAAAATTCAAAGAGTGTGGTCAGTTTCCTGCCTATTGCCAGCCCTCTCCTAGGCCTGCTTTCCATTCTGCCAGCTGCCCCTTCCCTATGGTGGGGAGAGAGTTGTGTTTCTGGATCTCCCTGCTACTGGATCACCATTGTGCTCTCTGGTGGCCATGAGCATTGACTCGTGCTCAGTCCTGACATGAGCTTTCATGGACAGGGTCTGTCCACATCTTATCAACAGAACACAGGAGTGGTCCCTATTGGCTGAAAGGAAAAAGAATTAAGATTTATTTTTTCTTCCTGGAGGTGATTGACCCAGGGGAAGAGCGTCCTACTACTGAACGTGAGCTGCCAAACTACTCTGTGGACAATTAGGTCTCTGCAGCTCATTGCATATCAATACATATGTGCAAATTTAGAGATATAAAAGCTCAAGCCAAACATATTTATCTACCCACAGTGGGGAAAAATGTTCACAGTACATTATGTTAACTGTCGATCCAAATTCTTTTTAACACATAAAAACAGCTGTCTTACTTTTCACACAAGTCAGCAGCCTGCAGAATTCTGTTACCTGAATCATATTTAACACAATTAAAAGAAAAACAATGTGCTTTATGATGAGAGAGAAGGAAGATTCCATCTCTAGTTTGTGGCAAGAAGGCACGGGAGCAGGATGAATCTACAGGAAGATATTCATCGTGAAGGTAATGCGCTCTGGTGTTTAATACCACTATTTGGCCCTGTTGAATTCCTCACATCAAATAATGATGTTAGTCTCACCCTTGTCCCCACCAATTAAACCCCAGCATGATGTTCAAATGATAGCCAGCACCGACAAGTTCTAGAAGCTTTCCCTTCCTGGGTAATTTCCTAACTTTAAAAAAATGTCTTTCTTAGGTGGTTTCCACCCACACAAATTGATGAAAAGCATATGCTGAATAGAGTAACAGAGGAGACAGGAGTTCTTGTGAATAAAACATTCCCTCTTCTGGCCCTTTGCCTCAGACTGTCTTCAGTCTACATGTACTTGTGGCCCATCCCCCTCTCTACCAACTGCAAATCTGTGAGTCTCCAGTGGAAGCTCCACCCCCAGAGGCCACTCCCCCACCCATGGATACTGTTTCCTCCTTCCTGCTGAAGAGCAAAGGCCACCTCCAGACTGGGACCAGCCAGATGGAATCCCCTTTCTCACTCCCTGTGCCTTCCTCCATCCCAGGGTGGCCTTGAGAAGACACAAGCATACTTTTTCCCAAGTCAGGGTCATCTCATCTCTGAAGGCCCCTTCTGCCTGGAGTTTTTCAAGACCCCAGAGTTACTAACAAGCCATATTCTTCCTCCTATTAATTGAAAATATTACTGTTACTTTGTCTGTCTTTTAACATACCATATTATAAACATGTAGACAATTGTAGGTCCAGCCTGTCCAGTGATCTTGTGAAACTATATGTCTGACAGGAGAGTTAAGGATGCCCAAGCTTTACACTTTGGAAGCGTGATGAGCAGACCATTAGGTCCAAACCATCGCCAGTGGCTCTGTGTGGAATGTCCTGTCTGTGAAGCAGGCAAATAGGACTGAAACTTTGGCGGGAACAGCCTCTCCTCCACCCCCCATGGTGAGCCTCTGCTTCAACCACACCTCCTCTGTTGGACTGCCTCAGTGGCCTCCTTCTAAGTTTCTGGGCTTCACCTCTCTTGTTACTTGTCCTGAGTCTTTCCCCAGTTCCCTTGTGTTGCCTACTGAATTGTATTAACATTATACCTAATACTTGTAAACAGAGATCCTTTACTACAATCTACCTTGCCAGCTGTTGTGGGATGAATGTGTCCTCCAAAAAGATTCACATCCCATTTCTGCTACCTGTGACTATGACCTTGTTTGGAATAGGGGACTTCCAATTGTGATTAGTTGAGATGAGGTCATACTGGACAGTAGGGCAGGCTCCTAATCCAACGTGACTGATAGTCTTGTTAGAAAACAAGTTACAGTGGGGCACCTGGGTGGCTCAGTCGGTTAAGGGTCTGACTTCAGCTCAGGTCATGATCTTGTGGTCCATGAGTTCAAGCCCTGCATTGGACTCTGTGCTGACAGCTCAGAGTCTAGAGCCTGCTTCAGATTCTGTGTCTCCCTCTCTATGCTCCTCCCCTGCTCTCACTTTATCTCTCTCTCTTTCTCTAAAATAAACAAACATTAAAAAAAACATTTTAGAAAAAGAGTCACAGAGATACCCACTCAGAGGGAGGAAGTCCATGTGACTACAGAGACAGAGATTGGTGTGATGCAGTTACAAATCAAGGGACACTAGGGGCACCTGGGTGGCTCAGTTGGTTAAGTGTCTGACTCTTGGTTTAGGCTCAGGTCATGATCTCACAGTTCGTGAGTTTGAACCCTGAGTCTGGATCCATACTGACAGTGTAGAGCCTGCTAGGGATTCTCTGTCTCCCTCTCTCTCTGCCCCTCCTGCACTCTCTCTTCCCCCCCCCCCCCAAATAAATAATAAACTTAAAATATAAAATCAAGGACACTAGAGATTGCCAGGGGCCACCAGGAGCCACCGGAGGCTAGGAGACAACACAGAGCAGATTATTCCTCAGAACTCCCAGAAGGAATTAACCCTGCTTCCACTTTGATTTTGGACTTCTGACTTCCAGAACTGTGAGGAGATAAATTTATGTTATTTTAAATTACCTAGTTTATGATACTTTGCTATAGAAAACTAATGTTGCAAGCCCCACCTTGCCCTCCTTCCCCATCCTGAACGCATCAGGATACTCCACTGACCTCTGCACACACCAGCCTCTCATCAGCTACCTGTGTCTCACCAGGAGTTTTTGTATGTTCATGATCAAACACTGGAGACCACAGAGAATGTACTCTCAGAAAAAAAGGCAGTCAAATTCTCTTGGACCACAATGACCTCTGACTAATGAGGCATTTACTTCCTGGGTGGAGAACCTTAGTTGGTCAGGAAAAGATTCATAATATAAAATAGATAAGTGCAGATTATAACATGACATCCATACAGTCTTTCCCTGTACAGTTTACTTATTTATTTTGAGAGAGGGAGAGCACACGTGTGGGTCCATACACACACATGTGCAGGGGAGGGAAAGAAAGGGAGGGAGAGAGAATCCCAAGCAGGCTCCGTGCTGTCAGCACGGAGCACGATGTAGGAATTGAACTCACAAAACTGTGAGATCACAACCTGAGCCGAAACCAAGAGTCAGATGTATAACCTACTGAACCACCTAGGTGCTCCTCCCCACAAAATTTAAATGTTTGTGGCCAATATTGTATGCAGGGAAAATCAGAGAGTGTGAGTATCATAAAGTTGGGTGCCCCAAAGGAAAGGTGTCCCCTGAAGACTGTCCCTAGTCAGGTTATTATCTAAGAGTGGAATCACTGACATGTAGGACATAGGAAGCACTCATAATAGGTAACTTCTCACTATTTGACCATGTGGACTATGACCAAGTCCATGGTCAAATGTTAGGGCTTCAACCTTGAAGGTCAGATTTTTCTAGCTGTAATGAAACTACAGGAAATTGGAATACATTTGCATTTCTCCTTTAGTTTCTTTCTTTTTCTCTCTTCAGCTATCTATAGGCAGTAACTTTCCCTGACTTTAGTTCAAGAAAATAATGGAAAGTTTTTTTTAAATCTCTCCCCTCCCCTTATTTGTTGTGCTGGTGGCACTTAGGAGGCATCTATAGATACACACACAGAGAAAGAAAGAATAGTTGACGGAATGAGGGAGTGAATGGAAGTCTTTAAAACCTAAATTAATACGCTGAAGTCTGTGATCCTGATATCTTTCCCAGGGCAAACTAGCAGGAATGGGAGTTGTGTCCATTATGGTGTTCCCATGGGAGTGGGCGTGCTCCTCAGGATCCGAGGACAGCAACTTTTCCTCACTCAGTAAGAACAGCTGGTACTTCTTTCACTGTTTGGTTAGGAAGAAATTCTTTTCAGAAATCATGAAGGATTTTGTCTTCATTAAGTGATAGATTTTTTTTTTTACATTTGCATATTTCTAGTTTTTTTTTTTTTTTAACTCTATGCTATATCCATGGGATTTGTGGAACTAATTGGAAACAAAATTCTGATATTCAATCCAGTCAACCTTTTCCCACATGCTTGCTTTTTCAGAGGGGTTAGAACTTTCTCCAGCTTGCGGGTAGTACAAACTGAAACTTAACTTCAAAATCGGAAGTTTGAATCGAAACACACTGAGTTTCAATTCAACCGGGCAGCCGTGGTCGGACCTGGGTGCACCAGCTGCGTATCCATTCCTCTTTACGACTGTCTCCTTATCTGGTTCTGAGCAATGTGGAAACACTGGCCTGGGTGTACAGACACACACGTACACCAGAGACATGTGCAGACATCGATGCTTCTATTCTGTAGGGAAGATGGTAAGTCACTGGAGGGCAGGTATATTTTATCAGTTAATTCACTTCATTGGATTGAAATTCTATATGCGCCATTGGCTCCACTCAGGAGCCCCCTGATCGCAGGGGAGTGTTAGCACACGGCCGTAGGCAAAGCTGCACAATTGAGCAGCCAGAAGTATTTAGTGTTGCATTTGTTGTTGATTTTGAAAACAAACAAATGTGTATTGACGTAAAGCAATCTAAAAATTCAATTCAGGCATACTGACTTTTTCACACTTAGGCATCAGAGAGTAGCTGAGAAATGAAAGATTCAACCAATGATGGATATGTGCCAGCCCCTGGTTGTAATGCACATTTGAAGGCTTCTCATCTCAAGCGTCTCTCACAGTGTTTAGCATGAAGACAGCGCTCTGGTTGGTGCTTTCAGTGTTTTAAGGGGAGTGGAAAAATGCAAATGATTATGTTTTAGTACAATTATTTTTTCCTCCAAGGCCTTCACTCTGTCAGGATGCACACAGAGGGATCTCTATGTGAAATCTATCCCCACAACCTCTAGACTTTTCCAGACACCTAGTGACATAGTCAAACTATGTTCTGTAACCCAGGGCAGCCCATATCTCTGGGTAAAACAGAAATGATGGAGGATTTGAGAAACCACTGTTTGGTGCAGGCCTCCCAAATAAAGTTGCTACTTTTTGATAGATGGCTCATTACAGGCATTCCCAATCTTTTGGGAATTGGCACACTTTGTTATCAGGACTGTGCTAGCATCAACTCTCCCCGTTTTCTAAAAGCTTGTATTTTAGACCCATGAGCTAGAATGCTAAGAGAATTAAAATTATTGTTACTTCTTGAGGTAGTTTATAAAAATGTGGGAACTTTCTGTGTTCCAATCACTGAAATCTTCACATCCTGGGACACCACCAAGGTGGCAAAGTGCTGATCTGTCATGTTTGTAGTGTGGGAAGAGCTGCCATTCCCTAAAACCCAGTATTGTTTAACACAGGTGCGTCTTTGTACACACACCAAACAGTACGGTTCCCAAATAACAGGCGGCTGTTATTTAATGCACTGAGTTAAACAGAGTAATTATAGGTTCCGAGGAGACAGGCCGCTGTGGATTGGAGCTGCCTCAGTCTGGGCTTTCTTTTTGTGGAAGTGTTTTAATTATATCCTTAAAGGCCTGGAATTCATAAGAAACCAAAAAAGCAATACATAGATATTCTTTCTGGGGGTGTATTGGTTATTGAATTTGTTTTGTAAAGTGATGCAAGGAAATGTTGGAGAGGCTATAAATACTTCAGAAGAGTTGCTTATCTCCAGGTTTCTAACCTCAGGATGAACCCGGAAGTGTAACACTTCAGGTTGTTTTTTGAGTTGGGAGGGGTACGTAGCACTTTTTTTCAGTTTTCTGGGTCTGAAGGATGGCCGACTTTCCTATGTTGATGTTCTACCAAATATTGATTGCAATCATCTTGGGTAGCTGCAGTAACTCTAAGCTATAAAGTAAAACAAGAAGGTTTATACTGTTGGCATTTTCATAATGGGATACAGTTTAAGAGCTTTGTCTTTTATCCAGATTTGAACTTGTTTTTATAAGTTTAGAAGAAAATTTTTTATAAGTTTAGAAGAATATCATATTCATTGAAAGATTATAAACATGCTTCCTATTTCTTGAGCCATATGGAATGCATGATTAAATGCACTGAGAAAACATATAACAGTGCCTACAAAATTATTTATATTGTATTCGATGCATTAAAAAAGAAAGAGGATATTTTTAAGTTGAGACTGGTGATGACTTCCTTCTGGAATCTACTGTGAGTGTGTGTTTATCACATGCCAACCAACCAAGCAAATCTATGAATCAGTCGTTTAGTGGGGGAAAAAAAAGTGGGTCAAGCCAGTTGTTTGGCCCGATATAGCTAAAATTATTGCTTAAATGACCTAATGTTTTGTAGCCAATATGTTGTCATGATGTAGTTATAGTCCAAATTAGTTTCGGGTAGAGAATAGACAAAGGATAGATAAGACCATCTGACTATCTCCCTGTTTTTTTTTCTATGTTTAGTATCATGTTCCTTGCTTTTCTCTCTGCTGAGGACAATGTGATTCTCCCAAGTGCAGGAGGAATGTTACCTCCCAACACTCTTCCATAATCTCATCTACAAGATGAGAACAGAGAAAAAGTGAAATCATCCCACTTTATAGATTCATGAATTCTGCTTGCACTTGTGGTATGATCATCTAAACACCTGCTTACTTGTATACTTAGTATTGGTTTACATAACACTGAAAATCAAAGAATGTAGAATGTAGAAATATTACTCTGTTCAGGTATTAAAGCTGCAATATGGGGCCCCAGTTTGGCTCTACAGGTGACCATGTTCAGAGATCTCCTGATGTGACCGCCAGGCATCTAGCCACAGTGATGGGCAGGAATCACCCAGGAAAAGTCTTGGCCTAAGCAGAGTATGTATTGAGGCACATGGAAGAACATTTAAAAAAAATTATTAGTTTTCTTCATTTTTGAGAGGCAGAGAGAGACAGAGTGTGAGCAGGGGAGGGGCAGAAAGAGAGGGAGACACAGAAACGGAAGCAGGCTCAAGGCTCTGAGCTGTCAGCACAAAGCCCAATGCGGGGCCCAAACTCACGAACCATGAGATCATGACCTGAGCCAAAGTCGGACGCTCAACCGACTGAACCACCCAGGTGCCCCACTTTTTTTAAAAAAATTTTTTATTAGTTTTCTTTATTTTTGAGAGGCAGAGAGAGAGACAGAGTGTTGGCACATGGAAGAGCATTTTTATGTGCACTGTAATATCTGTCACTCTAATTTCACTCATCCAAGCCCCCAAGGGTTCAAATATCAGTCCTAGGAAGAGGAAGCTACAGTAGGAATTGAGTGACAAAGGAAAGAACTGTTTCCTGAGAGAGATCTGGCCTTGTGGCCTACATGGTAGCACAGTACCCGTGTGGATGGAGGACACTTTTTCCCTTTAAGCTTATTGTTGGGACATGAAACAATTCCAGCAAAAGGGCCTTTGCTGTGTCTTTGCTATGGCACAGTAGCACCTTGCAGGTGCCTTCAGTTAGTTGCATTTCTGGTGACCACTGCAGTCTTTGGTACCAAGTCAGAAATGTCATGGTATCAGTAGTGTCTTTAGATGCTGGTGGAAAGATCAGTCACCCTAAACCACCTTATCATGGGCAGCTTTTTCATGTAAAGCAACTTTTTCATGCTTTGGCATGGCATGACATGGTGGCACAGCAGCAGACAGCAAGAATAAAAGATAATGGCAGGTGCTACATGATATCTGGGAGGGCTCAACATCCAGGAAATAAACTCCAGAGACTACCCTAGTAGGGAACTCAGTATTTGTGGGGACAGGCCATTCTGTGGTTGAGCGGTACCATTTTGCTACAATTAGAATGACCCTATTGTTGTTCCTAGGCTGGTGTGGTGTTGCTGAACATGGACCACGCTTCAAAGGCTTAGACTTTTGAAGTTGCTCTGTAAGGCTGTGGATTTCTTGTATCCCAACCTGTTGGCAAGAATTGCTTTTTGAAAATTTGAAGAGAAACTCTTTCAGTGCAGAGATGCTGTCGAAACTCTGTTATCTTGTCAACCAGGGTGTCAATTACACTGGGCTTGAAGAAGCATGTTTGTAGCTCCCCCGTCATGTATGGTTTCTTGGAATTTCAGACAGCAATCCTCTCCATACAGTGCACACAGCATTTCTGTCATAATGTGAGAATGGGAATCATATGCTCTCCCTTCCTGAGGGGGAGAAAACTATTCTCTAAATGTTTTCCAGAAATGACACTGTTTTTCATTATCTGGTGCATTTCACGTCTTGTCGTTCAGCTCAATGCGTTGGATTCGCATCACAGTGTTGTCTCCACAGGCTGCAATGGGGCACCGGTGTTTTCCTCTGCTGTGAGTTTGGAAAGTACATATCCATTTCTCTTGAGAAAAGAAAACAAGACTAAATTCTTCTTCCCTGTCTTTCCACCTTACCCTCTGCCACCTCATTTACTGTATGACAAGTGTGTTAGTACGGTCTTGAAAACATATCCCCAGAAATACAAAATTGACATTGAAATAATGGACATAGCTAAGGTGTCATAAGCATTTTCATTGCCATAATTTACTGTTTAGAAATCAACTTGGTTCTTGAAGGGATTTTGCAAAATATAATCTCACAGTACATTTCAAGACAGAAGGAGGCCATATGGTGTATCCAAACCCATCCACCTGTCTGTCTAATGTTTGTATCATGGAATTTTTTTCTTCCTTGTCTGGCTCTTCTTTGAATATACTCACAGTTGCATGTTTCATTGTTGCCTTTGGTGGACCATTTCACACATTAATTATTCTCTGCATAAAGAAGTTAGGTACTTTTTTTTCTTCTTCCTAAGGGCTGAAGGGGAAAAGGCTGACTATGACTAACTTGAATCTTATAATAGCAGGTGGGCAGTTAATTGGGAAATGAAAGCAACCTAACACTAATTTGCAGAAGCGTTCAGATTTCATGAGTAATTGCCATGTAAAAGGTAACTTGGCGGCGGACTCAGTGAAGCTGAACGGCAGACAACGTCTAAATATGGCTATGGCATTTGTGACATATGTTCTTTGCCTAGAGGTGTAGCAAAAGAAAAGGGTTGTTCTTGGATGTAAACTTTGAATCAAAAGACATAGGGCATTTTTCAAGGGGAAGTAAAAGCAAATGAAGCTGCGTGTTTTCAAGGGAGTGAGATACTCTCTCCGATCTGAAGTACCTTTTCTCATCACGGAGCCTGAAGTTGCTATTGCAGTGTTTGGGTGAGTGCAGATACAATTGCCTGAGGCTGACGTTCTCTCCCCTAAGCCAAGAGAAGTCCTGTGTGCTGCAATCTTGAGGAAGGAGTCTGCATTTTATGCTTCCCGTAGCATATGCAAGACCTGGGTTACATATGCATGTAACAGGTTCTCAATAAACGAAAATTTGCTGATGCAAATACGGCCATCCTGAAGGGTATGTCCAGTCTGAAACTTTGAGGGGCTTATTGTTCTAACCCAGTACCAGGTCCAATGATGAAAGGTGAAGAACAAGTTCACTTCGGAATACCTTCTCCTGTACGTCTCTAACCTCCTTACTGTCTACCCTTCTACCCACATGTTAATCCTGGATATTGAAGTGGCCTCACCTAAAAATGAAAGTGTGTAATTAATTCATGTTCCTGAGTAAAACCAGAAAACAGAAAGAGCTTTACGGGATTCTGTGCCAAAGGCTGCCTCCTGTTGCAGGACAGCCTCCCAAATTAACCTGAGGATCTGGGGTTACAGACCAGGGTTGGGAATCCTTTACATGGGATATCTATTTGAATGCAATTTTGGACGAGAAGTCCCATAGCGTTGGGGCCCATATTGTCAGATGGCCCAGAGACCTATTATATATCCATAGACATCTCCCTGAGGGTGAAGAGATAGAAACCATAACTAACTGTGCCCTATAAACAACTGTTGTGTTTGGCTGGCAATACAGCCTCGAATCTGCCATATGGTGCCAGAGGCTCCTGACCAAGTCATAGCCAAGAGAGGACACAACAGCCTCAGGAAAAGCTTCTCTTTAGTGAGGCAGGGAGGTGGTCACTAAGACCCAGAGAATGTGTGTGCACTTAAGAAATTGACTTTAATGAGAATATTTAAGGCATATGGGAAAGCATTTGGAAGAATCACAATTTTAATGCTGGCTCCCAAATCCCTAAGAAACAATTCAAAAAAGGTCCCTTTTACCATTTGTGAATTGTGAAATAAACACATCTCCAGGGGGGTGCGTGGGTGTGTGTATATATTAATATTCCAGGGGTGTGGGCAATATTGACACCGGCGATTTTTTAAGTATTTTCAATTCCTAACCGACTCTGACTCATCTGAAATTGGCGTGCTGTAAATCCTTCAAGGCTGCCAGATTCCTTTTGAAAGGAAATGTTTCTTCCCATTACCTTTCAAAGTCAGTTCTCCAGGGTTTAGCCAAGTGCTGTATTTCAATGTGTTGATATCACCAAAGGAGAGGAAGAGGAAGTTTTCTTCTCTGATTGGGGGACAGAGGAGGCCAGAAGAGTAACTGCAGCCACATTAGAGAGGAAATGTGCCTGATGACTTAGCTGGAGCTTTTGTCCTCACCATTTACTAACAATTTACTAAATGCCTTAGCTAAACTGCATCTTTTTCTCCTCTCATTGTTCTACGTAACTGAAACAAACCAGCACGGCATTGTCATCTGTGTCAATAATGGTCACAGAATTGCTTTTTCTCCTTCAGCAGCAGTCTGCCTGCAACACATAAAGGAGTGCGGTGATGCACCCAAGCAAATTACCCTCCCAAGCTCATTTAAATAACGTTTTCCCCTCATATATGCAAAATTCAGATGAATATTTACGACATCCAGGAATAGGTAGCACAGGAAGAAAAAAAAAAGATGACACACGACCAACCCACCCCACCCCTGCAAGTGTAATCATTCTCAAAATGCTCCCCAAACAAATTGTTCTGGCTGCTGTTGCCGGGCAACAGCCCCACTGTAGTATTCTGCCTGGGCCCATGCAAAGTGAAGCCGTCTTTTCTGCTCCGAGTCTGCACAATCATAATAACAGCAGAGATGGAGAGCAAGATGTAAGGGGGTTAAAAGTCAGGGTCAAGAGTACAGGTTGCTGTGACCCTAAAATCAATTTCAAGCACTAAGTGTGACATTTTTCTGTGTTCCATCACTTGATGTTAGTCTTCCAATGAACCACCTAATCAGACTTTGGGGACCATGGGACCTTGGGGCTTTAGTAGTGTCAGGTCAATTTCTACCCACCAGTGTACTGTCACCTATGAGACAGACCATTATCTAGGCTGTTAAGAATCTCAAAACTGTGAAGCTCAGAGCCAAGAGAGAGGATGGAGTTGCTGGAGCTCCTGTGCCTTCTGGCAGACCCTGATGTACTTCAGCCCATGGCTTAGGCTGGACCCAGTGCGACCAGCCCATGCAGTGGCAACTCCCTAGGAGAAAGCCTGCCCCCAGTCATGGACATTTCTCCTATGGCTTTCTTCCTAAGGCCAAGATGTCATTTTTTTTTTTATTCATCTTCCTTTTCTTCTCTCTCTCTTTTTATAAGTCTACTTATTTTGAGAGTGAGAGAGAGAGTGAGGAGACGGAGAGAGAGAGAGAGAGAGAGAGAGAATCCCAAGCTGACTCCACACTGCCAGCGCATAACTCAACACGGGGCTCGATCTCACAAACGTTGAGACCATGACCTGAACCAAGAGCAAGAGTTGGGCACTTAACTGACTGAGTCACCCAGGCATCCCATTTTTAATTCATCTTTCTAAAAGATGTATAGGTAAAGAAGAAAAATCAGAAAAAGAAGGACCTGTCTAAAATAATGCATCTCCATATGGCACTAATTGTTGATCTTAACAGAACTATGGAAGTATGGATGGATGGGTCATAGTGTACTCGGACCACACTAGGGCTTGACCTAAAGGCTCGGTGGTTCCAGATATCATTGGATCTATTCTCATATTTCCAGATATTTTTAAGATGGTATGATGGACCTAAGCAAGAGACAACTCAATTTATAATTGTGATTCTACTTACTTATTGGTTATTAATTTCTGATAGAATTAAGGAGTTTGATTCAACAAAACACAATTATTTAGGAAAGCAATTATTTCATAATTGCCTAATCTATGACTGGTCTGGGAAAAATATGGACATTGAACCTAAACAGTACTGCATAAAATTTCCCCCAATCCATCTTTCATGATGAAGCCTCTCTTGCTCAGAACTCTTCAGTGAGTCTCATTCCTCAGAATATTTAACCTTCCTATTCAAACTCTTTCCATGTAGCCTTGAGTTAGTTTCTAAGCCTTACTTCCATTCTGTGAAGACTGAGCTCAATCAGACCAGAGGTATAGCCTGATGAGCCGAAGCAGCATAGCAAGTGTCAGGACTTCTGAGTTCTGGGCTCAGCTTTCTCCTAATTAGCTGTGTAATTTTGGGCAAGTGCCTTGACTTCTCTGGGTCTCTGTTTCATCCTAAGCACACTGGAGGAGTGGAACCTCGTGATTTCTAAGATGCCACACATTCAGGCTCCCTGCCTTTCCATAGTGTTCTACGCTGTTGACTATACCCTCTCTTTAGATCCTTTCTTCTCTTGGTTTTCATGATATTTTTTCCTCCTAATTTTCTTTCTGTTACTCTGATGTTTCCTTTTTGTCTCTTTGTCACATAATGCTTCCTCTTTTCCACCCTTTAGTATTGATGGAAGTGTCCCCAGCTCAGTTTCCTGAAGGAGCTCAGCCCTGACCACCACTCAGTGATCTCTCCTCCAACCCCAGAGTGAACATCCTGGTCCGGGCCACTGTCATGTCTCCTGACTAGTTCCCTTCACTTGAGGGAGGCTGCCAACATTTACATCCTTCCAACTTCCTGGCAGTGTCATTTCTGCAAGATGACATGTCACCAAACCCCCTTCTTTCCACAGTTTTTCTGTCATCATAGCCTACAAGACAGAGTCTCATGTACTTGGCTTGACATACAAGACCCTTTGTGATTGGGACTGTCTCCTTTTCCCCAATCTGTCCCTTGCTCCAGGAAGATGGAAGTACCTTTGTGGTGTGGTTTGCTCTGCCTAAAATAGGCTTACTCTTCCCCTGCTCTGTGCCCCCCTAATGCCCTAGCTCTTCCGTCCTATCAGCATTTTCTACATTATTCTGTAATTTTCTGTGCATGTGTGTTTCCCACCATTAAACTGGAAGCTACTTGAGGCTTATGACTGTCCTCGTTATTGCATGCTTAGCTCAATCCTGGCAAGAAGCTGGCATTTATGTAAATATTCATCAAGTGAACAAATGAATCCATATGGTTTATTCACTCTCTACTAAATGGGTCTTGCACTTTTCTTGAATGTCCCCTCCATTTCTCCCTGACTCTGCACATAACATTCAAATGTGAAGACCTACTCCTCTCTTCCTTAATCCTTTCCCAATTATCTTAACCTAAAGAATAATGCCCACTTTCAGAAAGTATTGTATGTTTTTGATTGCATAGTTAATGTGCCATATTCTTAGCTCTTACTCCCCAGGTAAATTAGTAGAAGCACTTATTCTGTATTGCTCACCATGATTTGCCTAACATTGGTCTTCAGGAATAATTTCTTTTGTATTGATTGCTACTAATAATCCTCTTTTATTAAATACAGATTTGCCTTTTCTATTTAGTGCTATTTTTATCCCATCAGACAGAGGTGAGAAAATTTCAGCCCACCACCTCCTTTATCTTAGTGATAAGAAATATAGCTGGTATGATTTCTTTTTTTTTTTCCACTAAAAGCCTACTTCCTTTAGTTAGTTTTTAATATTTAAAGAAGTAAAGGAAGATGTCATAATGGCATGATAGAAAATGTTATCATGACAAGCATTTATATTAAAGAAATTCTAGTCTTGTCTATGCTTTCCACAGCACGTCCATTTTAATTAATTTTACAAGAGCAACTCGGATGAATTTTGTTTCTCAGAGCAACAATTATAAAAGACAGGCTCCAAATGCCTTGGAAGGGTTTGGGAAAGCTGATGGTGGTGGTGGGGCGGGGGAAGATGTGTTATGAAGATGAACTTGTTGCTTAAGAGCTATTATTATTCATGGTTCTGCTTCAGATGCCTAATATTTTCTTCAGAGGCTTAGGCAAAGATTATTGCTACATTTCTGTGGTCAATGGAAAAGCCCAGTGTGAAACTTGAGACTAGGAATAAATGAATCTTTTTTTAAAAATAAGACTTAAGTTGAGATTAATAACCTACAGTACACTGGAAACGTCACGGAATGTATTGAACCCTCTCTCAGGATACTTTAAGAGCTTCGTGGCAACTTGCAAATACCAAGACAGGAGACTTTCTGGGGGTATTTCTGCACTCCACCTCTGATTCTGACCTAAAAAAAAAGGTAGAGAGTTGTGTAAATGAAAACTTGTTAATCAAATTCCTTTGAGCAGGAACAGAGCCTGATTTGATTTATTTAGCACTTAACTTTATAGAACAAATCTTTAGTCCTTAGCAAAAATTGTAGTCACTGAAAACCAGTGAAAGGAAAATAATTGTTCATCATTTGAAGAATAGTTACTGATCATTTCTTTTAGTGCTTTTAAAATCATGAGCAATGTTCTACATCAAACTCAACTTTTAATTGCATAGGATACAACTGGTCAAATATACTCAGCTGTCAATCTCAAAATTCCTTTCTGTCCTCCAACTTCTTAGGTTAAGAAAGTTTACTAGCAGAGTTCAAAAGTCTTATTGGGAGACTTTACTGAATAGAAGGTACACCAGGAACAGATATGATGTAAGAGCCACACTATATATATTTCTTGGGCTTGTGACATGTACTAACTTGGTTCATGAAAAATGGGCCTTGGAACCAAATTTGTCTTATATGAAATATACTAAATTTGCTTCTACTAGGTTTCCACTAGATTTAATAGGTAAAAGTGACAATATCCTCATACTCTTCTCAGCTGACAGCACTAGAGAGCTGAGCCCAAAAACTGCAGCCATGGATGAAGACCTCAAGAAGCCAGACCCACAGAAGCTGTCCCCATGTGCATAACTCCCTGACCCTGACACCGAAATTGGCTAGACCCACCCATCACTCAGGGCACAGCAATGCTTGGTCTGCACCTCTCGAAAGAAAACTAAACATCAAGTCATTTCCCCACATTGCTGGTATGTGGCTCAAGGTGACCTCTCTTTCCTGGAGAGGTGCTGGGTTTGAACACGACTGCCCCATCCAGACCTTGACCAGTTCCAGCCTCGAGGGGGATCTGGAGGTCTGGAGCCATGGCATGGAAGGCCTTGTCAGAGCACCAAGCAGTCCCATGTTGCCAGAGGAGTTCAGTTGCCTGGTGACAGACACCAGGCCCACTCATCCCTCAAAGTCTACTGACTTTAAAGTTGTAGTCAAGACTTTCCTTATTAAATATCCTTTCATATAGCAAAACCAGCAATATTCTGAGATATCAAGCTATAGCATAAAGTTGCCACTGTATCTACCTGTAGAAACAGATGTTACCTCATAAAGCCTCAGATGCCCCCACCCCCAAATACCCTTTAATTTAACCTAAATATCTGACCAGCTTCCTCCATCACTGTTACCTTCTCTTGAATATTGGCATGGATCCTTTTTTTCTCCCAGTAAGGGAGCTCTGCTGCTGACTCCCAATTGACTCTGTGCTATGTTATACATGCCACTTGGTCCACTTTGGCTTGCTTTCCTGACTCTGTTGTACTTCAGAAATGTTCCTTCTTATGCCCAACTTTGCATATTGTTTTCTTTCCAGTTTCAACTAACTCAGTTCTGGCCACACCAATTCTTAGAGCCATCTATCTGTACTTCGGAATCAGTTGAGTTCCTTTTGCAAGTAATAGAGACCACTTCTGAGTAGCTCAAGCAAAAGAAGAAATGTATTGGAAAGATGGTGGGATTTGTCACAGAATTCCAGAAAGAACCAGGCAAGTAAAACTTCAGAAGGGAAGAAAGAAGGGCAGCTCTAGTGACTTCAGCGACAAGACAATGTAAATGTCCTCATTAGAGTGTCACTTTTGTTATTGAGCTGCAAGGACTCCTACCCCATTAGAGATTTGATTGAAAATTCTCATTTCCCACAGAGAAGAATCTGACTGGCCCAGTTTGGCTTTGGTCACCCAATTTCCCTATCCTGAATGAAATCCTAGTAGTCAGGAGGACAGGGCATATCATAGAAACTTACCCATTTTCTCTGGAGAAGGGTCTGGGCATCAGAGACCTCTTTCTCTAAGAAAGAAGAACGATTGTGAGCTGAGAAGCATAATAAGTTCTTTATATAGCTAGTTCTCAGCCATACTTTATTATTATCTGCTTTTTATAGTATATACTTTTTAAAAAGTATGTCTTTCCTGGGCTGGAATGTTAAGTTCTTCCATGGTGAAATGGGGCTATGTGTCCTTGCTTCTCGTCTTACTCAACTGGTGAGTTTCCAGTAGAGGCCTGATTAGCCAAGCCAGCTAAGACCATGCCAACTCTCAGATGGTAAGTTTAACTTGGCTAACATTCTTTCCCTAAACCTAGTACTTAATAAACACCCAATATACACCAAGGTGCATGAGAGGCATTGAGTATTTAAGATAAATTAGACATGACCGCTGTTCTTAAGACATATAACCTAGTAGGTTTTCTATATGATTTTAACTAACAAATACTTTAAACAAATCATATCAGATCCATCTTAAGGGTTCCCAGAAGCTGGGCAGTTTCTATCTGGTCTATCACACGGATTTTATTTCAGGCAACCATTCGGATAATCACCATAAAGTACAGGTTTCTGATAGATCCTCTTTCCCAGCTTCTACCCTTAAAATAGTGTGTTTGGTTATCATCCGCCAAAACTGCCATTTGGAGCTAAAAGAAATATACAAAAAAATGTTATTTTTTTCCTTTATCTAAGATGACATTGGAAAGCCATGTATATTTCTCCACTTTGTTACCCGCATTTTCACATTGTGTTCATAGGTGTTATTCTAGAGTTGTTATGCTACTCTGGTACTATGTTAAGTGCTGCTCTATGACTTACTGAGTTTACATGAAAACTGCTACAGTAGAAAGAGGCTCCAGAGTAAGCCACACTCAGGTTTAAAGCCTGGTTTTATAGCTTACGTGCATTATGGCTTTGGGCAAATTACTTTCTGAGCCTTGGTGTCTTCATCAGCAAAATGGGGTAATAATATCTGCTTGATATAGTTGTCATGGGAAATAAATGAGATCATACATGTGAAAGGGCTTGACACGTAACAGACCAATCAACGTACATTTATTTCCTTGCCTCCAACAAGGTAAAACCATGAGCCTTCTTCCTTGGCCAGCTTCATACTGTGGCTGTTCTCTTTTGTCTCCTATCCTGTGATAACCAGCAGTCCAGGAGGGGGGGCAGGGTGGGCTCCTATTACTCCTGAGATCACTGGCTCGATGCTCTCCAGTGACTTCTGAGGGTGTATGGCCAGGGGTAGTCATACTCTCAGTATCCTGAGCATAAGCTAAAACTACAGAACAATATTCCCACAGCTGCTGGCACAGCTTTGCATATTCTACAGAGGCTTACTCTGCATTTTGTTTCAATATGCAGATAAAGATGCTTAATATAAGTAACTGCCACTGATTTATCAAACAGTGGCTCCTCTAATGGTTTGTATTTCTTTAAACAAGTGGATGAATGAACAAATTTGGCCTTGGGATGCCATTCAGCTCAAAGTTGGTGGCAATCACAAATGGCTTTAATAAATGAAAGAGATATTTTGGCATAGCCCATTGAGGCAAATGAAAACTAATGCCCTTGCCAGCATCATAGAGTATATTAGATACTTTACTTTAATTGCTCCTTATGAATGGAGGGAATGCAGGAAATGGAATTTTAATTTGTACATCTAAGCTATGCTATTGAAGGCGAAGGTCTTTGTGACCTTATTGATTTGAGAAAAAAACTTTATAGGGCATAGCTGAATTTGGCATAAAAGTTATGTCCCATGGCTGACATTGCTGCTGTTTGATGCTTGCTGTCAAATTGTAGAAAAGCAAGACATGAATCCCTGAGTGACTTTCTGTGCGTGCGTTTGCCAACAAATAAGGCTCAGTCTAGCTGGAACCGTGTGGTGTTCAGAAGCAATGGAAACATAGTCTGTTTGTGTTCTGTCCCCCATTGTGAGTTCTAGAGCCGGTGGTAGCTTTAGCTGTTTATACATCTCTTGCTTGATAATCAGACACAGACTATGTGTTCTGTAGACATATTGACATATTCTGTCAAGCCTTGGGGGCTTCCAGCATGAAATAAGAAGAAAGCCCTATACTGGTATTGGCATTTCATTTTCAGAAAAGCAAGGAGAAGGGAAAAAGAGCATGCTGGGATGGAGTAGCTTCTTCTTTTTTTTTTTTTAAGGTTTTATTTTTAAGTAATCTCTATACCCAATGTGGGGCTTGAACTTACAACCCTGGGATCAAGTGTCATGTGTTCTACCAATCTATTCAACCAGGTGACCCTGGAATAACTTCTTTACTTCACCTTGTTATCATCCTTCACAGCACTATGCTGACACACCCTCAGATGTAGTGTTTGATGCTAGAACTCTGTCTTCATTTCAACTCGGGGTTCCCATGACTTACTCTACGGATGCATGCAGTTCACTATGTCTTCCAATCTGCAGCTGTGCTACAGGTACGTCCCTGCCTTTGCTCACACAGTTCTCAGACCATCTTGGTTACCCAAAGATAAGCAGTTTGACATGTGTATCAAGCAATCTAATCTCTGTTTTCATCCCTAATTCCCCAAAATGAGTTCATTTCTCACAGTATATAAATAGATATTTGATGTACATCTGACATATCATATGCCTGAGAAGTCTGATACACATACACAGCATATGAGGAGCCACATGGTACGATGAAAAGAGGCATTAGGCAAAAAGAAAAAAAAAAAACAAAAAGATGTAGGACTTTGCTTCCCACTAATTGTGTGATTTTGCGTAAATAAATGATGTGTCCTCTGTGAACCTCTCCCTTCTCACCATTAAAATCCAGAAACAAATATTATAAAAATCAAATGAGATCATCATAAAAAGTATTTGCAAGCTATTAAGTAAGACCTGGATAAATGGGAGGCAATATTTTAGTACCTACTTTGACCTGACCACACTGATGGTCATTATAAAAGATGAAGAAATAAAAGACGCAGTACCTGCCTTTGTAGGATTTATAACCTGCACAGGAAGATCACACATATACACGTGTAAGATAATTAGTCATTCATGTCATTATAAACTGATGCATATAATGGAGGCAGATGGTATTCCTCATGATAATAGTTCAAAACAATTGAACTTGCAAACGTTAGGGCACTAATAAGATGTTATTATTAGTGATGAGCATTATCATCATTTCCCATATCCCATTATATATAGATTATTTTAGGCATGATCCTTACCTTTCTTTATGTCCTAGCTTAGGTTCCAGATAAATCTACATTTAGACTGGAATGAAATATCCTTAATTTATTTGGTTCCTTTGTATGTCCTGTTTATTTCCCAACACCTAAAACAATGTCTCAATAAATACCATTGAATGTATGGATAAATCAGTTCATCAAGCCATGAATAAAGAAGCAGCTTTTCATTTGGGTCCACACAGGTACTTTGTAATTCTGGAGAAAACAATAAAAATGATGGAAGTAGGACCGGCATACACACACACACACACACACACACTAGCTTGGTCATATAGAGACGTATCAGAATTGAAGAAGGCAAGTGAGAAGGCTGGAAGGCAGACTTTGAAAAGGTTATCCAGGCAACTCTGTTAATCTCTCAGACCCAGTGGGAACCACTGTCTAACATATTTAAGAGCTCTACCTCTCTAACATGATGTGCTAACCAAATGGGCACCTTTCATGGACTGTCTCCTGTCTTCTGATTCCTTTTAGCTCCTAGAATTCTATGCTATTACCAAAGTTGCTTAAGGTTAGTGTGTGAATTTAGGTATGATTGGATAGTCAATTCTTTTAACCTGGACATCGTACTGAAAGAGTAGCTGGAAGTATGTAAAAACAAACTCTTAACCCATTGATGTTTACCTATTGCTGGTAATAATCAGTTCTGATGGAGTTGTTTTCTCTGAAGATAAAGTACTCTAATCAGTTTCAATGTGATACTTAACCCCTCAGGCCAGAGCATATGGTTGTCATTGCGCAGCTGTGCCGGTAGAATAGTTTGGACCATCTGAATGTTCCATTTTTATGTACTTGCTGACCACCCATCATTATCTGTAAAGGATAATCAGTTTTTTATTTCCTTCTTAATTTATAAGGAGCAAAAGCTGCCCTCCGTTCCTTATTGCAAACAGTTTGAGAAAAAGCAAAATGTGAAGAATGACTGCCTTGCCTTGTCTAATGACGAGTGCCTTGCCCTAGTGCTTGAGCCCCAGTTGTCACCCTCCCCTCACTGTTTTCAAATATTTTTGCAAAAAATGCATAAAAAAAATCAAGATGTTGCATGTGGAATGTAAGGAAACCACAATCTTTAAAGATAAAGGCATTGAAAGATGGTTTACATCCCCAAATGAGAATAGATACGGTTGGAAATTAAAACAATCTTTTTTATTTTAGATGGAAATACTAGCAGATGTCACCAGAAACATATGGAGCTAGTCACAGACAAATAGAGAGCACTTTTTGTGTGTGGAGTTATAGCCGAGGGAACGCCACCTTGGACTATTGGGGAGGACAACAAGCCAGCATGGGCCAGGATTCTAGGGAGGAGTTTGCAGAGTCCAGCATCTTGCCTCAATGAAACAGTATTAACATTGTGACTCAGTAATTTAAATATTTCTTGTCAGCCAGCTTCAGGACACTATCCATAATTATATTTATTTCACAATAGATTGATTCCAGACATCTTTTTAAACCTGCTCTCCATTGGATGTGTACATTGTTATGTGTTCCCTCTCTCGGTGTGAAACAAAATAGACAGGCAGAAAAAAATGGGATATGGACATGTTGTCCACAAGGCATTTCCCACCCCAGAGATCTCTCGACCCTGTGCTAGCTTGTTAATTTATTGTTACAGGTTGTCTGTCAAACCAGGAAGACATTATTCGACAGTCTAGATATTTTTCTAATGCAGTATTTTTATACGTTTTCCTTGATTTTGAAAAATATGACCACTGGTATTCTGGTAGAGGAATTTTTTTCCCTTGAAAGTGGCAGTAATATAGTAAATGTTCTATGCCCATGTGCCACATGGAATAATGCTATTACAAGTATAGAGAAGGCAATCAAAAACCATCTTTCCTTAAGTGATATTTATCCTTCCCAAATAGTTCAGTGGGGGGCCGTGACAGGAATAAAATACTTTCTGTATACAAAAGTATTGTTTCTAAGGATGAAAAAGCCCTGAAATCCTGACTGACATTCAAGTTCAAGGTGCTGTGAATATGTGGAAAAATGGGATTTTACACAGTGACAACACCAATAAGCGTGCTGAAAGGCATGCTTGCTATGAAAGAGTTCCAGCCCAGATTGTGGCTAAAATGGTCTCCATGTGGCAGAGCGTATTTGTGAATGAAGTGCCTTTCAATGAGCAGAAATCAATTTTAACAGCTCATTTATTGATGAAACCAAGTCTAGTCTCAGCAGTTAGAGTGCTTTCTTGGAACAGGGACTAGAGGATTCATCTGTCTCACCTTAACGGATGAAAGAAAAGCTTCTCATAAAAAATGTTTATGACTCCTGTGCTACTGGAGCTTAGATGAGCTAATATTTGATAATTAGTTAACACAGGATTTGGGAAACTTAGAATTTCTACTCACACTTCCCACGCCTGTTGCGTTCAGTGGCATTACGATTATTCAAATATGCCTAAAATTGAATCCTGTAGTGGCTGGATTGTGAATTCATTTAACATCTTAACTCCATTAAGTTTCTTTAACTCTACCTTTTGCTTTAGCTGCATTGGTTTATTTACCATGCCAACCTTGTGCCTGGCATTTCCCCACCTAAAGGCTGAACTCACACACAGCCCAGGTGACTGGAACCCCCTGGAGGCGCACCATGCACAATTAGGTGCGGTGACCTACTTATAGGAGTCATCCCTCCTTTCTGGTGCCAGACCTGTTCTCCAACCTTCTCCACTGAAGTTTGTGCTCATCTTTCTGACTTCATCTCTTTTGTGAAACTTGTCCTAACAAAACTAGCCAGAACTCCTGTCTAGATTCAATGGTTACCTCAGTCCCTACTTTGGCACAGACCATGTTCTGTTAGTTGTTTACATATGTCTTTTGACAGTCATAGATGGATCAGAAGCATCAAGGCAGAGCCAGAATACCCTTTTAACTTCCCAGTAGTGCACAAGGTTTCTCCCTTTTAGTTATTGGCACCAAGCCAATAATCTAGACACCATTCTTGATTGTTCTCTCTTTATACCTATTTGTACCCAATGAGTAAATCCAGGGAGTTTTGTGACCAAAATATATATCTAGTCTTACCTCTTCCCACCATCTCACTGCCTATTATGTCCCTAGACCAAGTCACTATTCTCTCTCACCTAGACAGCTGCCATATTCCCCTAACTGGCTTCCTGCTGTTGCTCATTTCCCTCGATGATCCACCCTCCACATAACATATATCCTCTCCTTCTACTTCTGTTTAAAACACCCCAATAGCTTTTATTTACAATTAGAATAAAAATTTAAAAATTCACAGTCTATATTTGACATTTTTTAGCTACCTAGACTCTGAATCCCCTTTCTACTTGGGTGAGAAGACATCACTGTATGAATCTCAGTGAGAGATCGGACTATGCCTCTTCCAGTGAGTTAATTTGAGCCTCAGTAGTGGCTTAGCTGCTTTCTCCACATTAGATGACTAAACCCACATTCAACTATGTTAAATGAGGTGGGGAGGGGATATACCTGGATAAAATAAAAAGTAAGGAACTCAAATTCTTTAGAATTAGAAAAGGTGGAGTGAATTTATTATTGTAACATGTCCTATTTTTCCCCCTTAAGAAGGCCTAGAAGATGTTATTCATGAAGACTTTGAAAAATACATTGGTGAAAAACTACCATCATCTTTGAAAAAACATGTGAATGCCTGTTTTCTGTGAGTCCTACAGAGAGTACCTCATTTCAGTGTGGCCAGAAAGATGCTGGGTGACTGAAATTAAGCAATAGTGAATAACAGCTAGAGGCAGAGTGGGAAAGGTAGCCCTGGTAGGCTGCACATTCTTCCTAGTAAGCAGAGTGGTTTGACCAACAGGGATATGGAATAGTAGTTAATTGATGATGGATCCTAAGGGTGAGAGAGATGGGCATTCCTTTAAGGTCCTACTTTATATTAAAGACCCTATTTATATTAAATAGAAAACAGAACTCTAGGTCTCATGAAGAAAGCCCTGAATTGAGCCCACTAAGAGAGTGAAAATCCTTTCTCCTATTCCCAGAGCTGTGCTAGTGCTGGATACCCTTAAGTAAAGGGAAAAGACAGAATCCTTGAGGATCGTGCAATGAAATCACAAGTAGGGACAATGAAACCTCCTTCTGGCTTTTGTCAGAGAAACATGGAGATATTAATCAGGGTAACTGTATATTGAAGTAGAGGAACTATCCAACCATGCTAAGGGTCATTAGATCTTGCACTGAACTAACATTAATTTCTGGAGCCCAAAATAACACTGCAGTCTACCAAGCAAAGTAAGGAATTGTAGGAGGTCAGTAATTCAGCCAACAGATATTTATTGAACATCTACTATGTGGTAAGCACTGTTTTATGCAGGAAATACAATAGTGAGCAGGATAGAGTCCTCAGGAAGCTTATATTATAGTGGAGGAAAGAGGTAATAAATAAATAAGTTGATTTCTGGAATTGATAGATGCTCTGAAAAGGATAAAAGATGAGGGGTGCCTGGGTAGCTTAGTCGGCTGAGCATCTGACTTCAGCTCAGGTCATGATCTCACAGTTCATGAGTTCAAGCCCTGTGTTGGGCCTTGTGCTGACAGCTCAGAGCCTGGAGCCTGCTTCAGATTCTGTGTCTCCCTCTCTCTCTCTGCCCCTCCCCTGCTTGCACTCTGTCTCTCTCTCTCAAAAATGAACAAACATTAAGAAATTTTTTTAAAGGATATAAGATGGAAGGTACTAAACAGTGACTTGGGGATAGTTGCTGAGGAGTGATATTTAAATTGTATCCTGAATTGTGAAGAACAGACAGTAATGGAAGAGAGTTCCAAACAAAGAAAAGAGATGATCAAGAATCCTGAAATGGAACAAGTATGTCAGAGCCTCCAGGGAGAGAAATAAGATTAGTGTAGACTGCAATAGATTGAAGATGGGGCAGAATGGAAAGAGGTCACGTGAGAGGATTCAGTGGATCCTCCTTCGTGAGAAGAGCCAGAAGATACTTGTAGGCTATGCTGTGTTTGGATTTTATCACATAGTCTATATTTGACAGCCATTGAAGAATGTGAAGTGTAAAGCCATTTGAAAACTTTAGGCATTGGAGTGATGTGATTTGATTTATGCTTAGAAAAATTACCCTCGACTCTGGGTGGTAGAATGTGGACTGTAGACAGACAAGGGTGGAAATGGTGAAAATTACTTAGAAGTCTGTTACATTAATCAAAGGAAAGATGACAGTGGTATAGACAAATGTAGCAGTAATGACTGTCTAATGAGATCAGATTTGGGGTACATTTGTAGGGAGAACTTATGGATGCATTGAATGTGGAGATGGGAGTGGAATAAAAAATAATATCAAGACTTTTAGTCTGAGAGCTAGATAGATGGTAGAAACAATTGTTTGGGAAAGACCAACTTTGCCTAGTGGGGGAAATTAATTAACTAATCTATTTTATTACTTTAAGATGCTTATTAACATCCAAATGGGACTCTATAGTAGGAAAATATATGAGGTCAGGGAAGAAGTTTAAGCATATATGTTTATGTGTGAATGTATGTATATAGACACACACACACACATATATATGTATATATATGCATATATATGTATATGTGTGTATATATATGTATATGTCTATGTGTATATAGACACACACACACACACACACACATATATATATATATATATATATATATATATATGTATATTATTTAGTGCCATGGGTTGAGTAAAGTCACTTAAGGAGAAACTGTATATTGAAAAGAGAAGAGAGATAAGCACCAAAAAGGTGCTAAAACTCTCTACACGTTGACAATTAGAGGAAAAAAAAAGGATAAAAATGTTTTCTTTACAGGCACAAATAATTGCACCTCTGGCACATAATATATATCATGAAGTTAAGGAGTATTTTTGCTCAGTCTCATTAAACAAAGAACACCAGAATTCATTTGCTTTCATCTGGCAGAGATTATAATACATCTTCACAAATTTGCCTCAGAGTTTAACTCTTTAACTCTCTGGTCCAAAAACATACTGATCCTACACAGTATCATGCTGGTCTATTAATTTATTTTGCTGCTGGGACATAGAGAACTGAAAGTAGCAGATTTAGATGCATCTTTAAGATACAGTAAAACCTTGGTTTATAAGCATAATTCTTTCTGGAATCATGCTAGTAATCCAAAGCACTCTTATTTCAAAGTGACTTTCAAGAGCCATTGGCTCAGTTGTGATCATGTGACGTTCAGCATCATGTACTATTTGTATGGCAAGACATTGCTCATTTATCAAGTTAAAATTTATTAGAAATGTTTGTTCATCTTGCAGAACACTCGCAGAACAAGTTACTCGCAACCCAAGGTTTTACCATACATGCAAACCCGAGGATTTAAGACAGATCCCATGAAAATATCGGCACAACCAACTTGGTGACATTGTGGGGACTGCTGACTTTCAGATGTTCTTGACCAAGCAGTGTACCCTGTGCTTCTTATCACTAAGAGGGGGCCACTTTGTAATACAGACGCTGTGTGTACCACTCTTATGTTTACAAGGTGAACTAAAAGACCTGGGTGGAAGCTACAGCAAGAGGTTGATCTCTGATCAACTGCCACTAGGGTACAAGGGGACAAGCAGTTTACCTACTTAGCCTGCATGGCCCAGCACAACTCTGGTGTTTTAAGTGTCTTGGAAAATAGGAAGACTCTACGAAACACTGACAACACCTAATGGGAAATCACTAGAGTTTGGGAGCAAAGCCATGCCTTCTTTAGAAAATATTATTCACCTTTTGAAAAATAAAGCTTTTTTATACTAAGCTTTGGATCACAAACACCAAATGACCATGTTGCCTAGGATGGAGTAAGGATTTTCTGGTCCCATTGCCAAAAAATCAGTCGTGCCCAGCATATCTTCATCACATGAAAATACAGGCTTTGAAATAAGGACGAAGCAGCTGTGAAAGCACAAGTCAGTTACATAAGCATGCAGCTCACATTCCTAGTGTAGGTACTCCTACCTCACTGCCACGCCCTCTGTAATCTGCCTTACGACCTCATACGAGGCCCCTAGGTAAACGGCTATAGAGGGGTAATTTTTTGGCCTGGTTTCCAGATGGCTACACTAAGTGTGGGTGTGCAAGTCTCACTGGAGCTGGGCTGCTGTGTTATTACAGCTGCATTTATCGCAGGTGGTCCTGTGGGTGAACAGAAAAAGGACAGCTTTCTAGCATGATACCTGAATAAAAAATCTCACAACTGTACTGTCAGAAAGGAGAGGGAGCCTGAGGTAAGAATCTATATCTACTTATGCTCACTGGTTGGGTAAGGGTGCGGTTCTATTGTTGGCTAACTTTGAAGGGAAACTATTGGGGGACTAGTGAGGGTGAGGTTTGGACAGCAGCGTGAGGACGGGTCTCATGGAGTAGGTCCAGGGTGAGATATTCACTTCTCACATGAATGCTCATGAACAGGATTCCATGGAGATGCCTGGGCGGCTCAGTCGATTAAATGTCTGACTCTTGATTTCAGCTCAGTTTATGATCTTCAGGGTCGTCAAATCGAGCCCTGCGTTCGTTGGGCTCTGTGTTGAGCATGGAGCCTGCGTGGAGACTCTCTCTCCCTCTCCCTCTGCTGCCCCTGCCCCACTCACTCTCTCCCTCTCTTTCTCTGCCCCTCCCCTGCTCGTGCTCTCATTTCTCTCAAAAACAAATAAATAAACATTTTTTAAAAAGGATTCCACAATGGAAATATGTGTCAATTGTTGGGTGTCATGAGGAGTATCCTTGTGGGTATTAGTTAACTTTATTGCCCAGCTATTTCAGGTTCCTCCATGGGTTTATGACCAAAGTGAGCATGGTGGTGGCGATGGAGGCAGAGCATAACTTCATCAACTTGGACTTTTGTGAGTAAAGTTTATCTGGATACTGCCATCCCTAAGAGCTTAATTAACATTAGTACACAATCTTGAATCCCTGATATAGTATTATGTTCCTGGGGTGTGGGCGTAGGCAGACAGTTGTAATCTGGTGACAGGTTTTCCATCTCGGAGAACAAAGTGTCATCATGGTCTAGTGAGCAGCATTACTTTTGATCCAGGAAGTTACTTATAGACAAAAAGAAGAAAAAAGAAAAAGAAAAAAGAAGAAAAGCCTGATGTTCCTTGGAGTTACCAGTTCTACCATGTACCTTAATCACCTGCAGGCACCTGGCTTCATAGAATAACAAGATGCCTATCAGCTCAAATTTCATCTCCTTAGCAACACTTTTCCTGGCCACTTAAGCAACTATCCTATTATGATGCTTTCTCTTTGTCCTACCATGTATCTCTATCCAACTTTTGTTTTAATTTATTTTAAAAGAAATCTAATTTAAAAGAAGTCAGTTTCCCCATTAGAACATAAACCAGATGAAACTGAACCACTCCTTCATCACCGTATCTGTAACACCTAGACCAGTCCTAGGAGCAAAGTAAATATTTAATAAATATTTGTTTAATGAGTAAATGAATAAATTATTAATTGGAATGGATAGTTAGGGCCCAATACAGATTTGATTAACTACTGGAAACTTAGGGCCCAAATCACTTAACAAATGAGTAAGAATGCAATCTCCTTTGTGATAAGCTGATTTGATTCCTGGTCAGGAAACATAATCATTTTAATACCTGGGAAGAAATTTAAAAATAAATCAAATCTGCATTCATTCTGTTAGAGCCCATTTCTTGCAGAATACTATACTAGTTAATAGGGAATGTATTGATGAATGTAACATGACTCTGTGCTGAAGGAATTTATAATTGAGAAGAGAAACAGAAAATAATAAACGACAGAAGTAAGACACTTGAGGAATTGTGTGTGTGTGTGTGTGTGCATGTTCTCACATGCGCAAAAATGAAGTAGCCATTTATTCAGATGAGATGGAGAAATCAGAAAGGTTTTGTGCAAAAGGCAGTGTATGAGGTAGGCCTTGAAAAATGAGCAAGACTTCAACATGCAAACCTGGAGGAAGAGATGGAGCGGAGGCCAGGCATTGGGTACTGTGCTGAGAGAAGGGGGGGCCAGAAAGCATGGAGAGATTAGTCGGAGGTTTTGGCGAGATCATTTAAGACTTTTGATGTCACACTCAGGTGGTTGGCTTCATTTTGTAGGCATTGGGAAGAGAACAGCAAAAATTTGTGAGAAAGGGCCTAACATTATCAGATCTGTGTTTTAGGTTGCATAGTGATAGATTCATGAGGGAAGAGTTTGGAGACAAAGAAACCAATTAAGAGATTAATCTGATAGTCTAGGGGTGAAATTAGACCAATGGACTTGAAATAGGCCCATGCCAGAGGGAATAAAGTGCAGGTGATGGATGCATAGATATTAAGAGAGAATTTATAACAGGATTTGACCATGTATTATATGTTGATGGATTGAGAGAAAGCATCCTATAAAATAACTCTTGTAGTTTCAGTCTGGGTGATTTGCAGGACAGAGGTGATGTTAAGTGATGGGAAAGCAGAAGAAAATCTTGGATCTAGTGTGAGATAAACTACATTTGGCTGTTTTGAAGATCAAAATGTTTGAAGGTCAGCAGTGTATCTATCTTTATATGCCAAGCAGGCATGTAAAAATTTGGGATGAAAGCTTAGGATGGAAGTCCAGTCTGGGGATACAGTTTTACAGTGATATTTAAATACTGTAATGAAGTTAAAGAGAGGAGGATGTCAACAATTAACAGGAGATAGGAAAGTAGATAAAGAGAATGAACAGGTTTGCCCTAACCAAAATGGCAAAGCAAAAATCCATGTCATTGATGTTCCTGGTTTTGCTTTTCTATTTTTCCCCCTGTGGTTCTTCCTCTTTCCTTATCCAGTTTCATTTGTAGCTGTCTTATCTTTCTTATGGGGAGAGAAAAAAACAACACATCGACTTGAGCTGACAACTTTGATGATGGCAGCTTCCTACTCAAAATCCATTATTGATTCATGATTGTCTATGCACCAAAGTCCTGACTCTCTCTGTTTCATTCGGGTTTCTCCCAGATGGCCACCATCTCACCTCCTGTCCCACACGTAACGTCTCTTCCATTCACATGTCCTTGTGCTCCATGCAGCGTTTCCTACTTTGTTTCAAGTGCTCCCTGGTCCTGGTATCCTCTTCCCTTTCTTGTCCAGCCATTGGCGTCAAAGTTTTGAAGGCTTCCCAGCTTCTTTTCACTCAAAACTCCCTCTCCTGATGGACTCTTCTAGAATCTTGTGTGTACTCCTATCATAGCATTTGATCCAGCATTCTCTGCTGTTTATATGCCTCTGATCCTCAATAGTGATAGTTTCAGAGGACTGATACTTATTCCCCTTTGTACTTTTACTGGCTTTCTGGAGATGCTGAGCCCAGCAGTGATTAGCTGGATGTTTCTGAAATGAGAGAGAAAAAGAACAGTAATTGCAGCAAGGCCCATTCTGGCCATGTGTTATTTTTTTCTTAGCCTGAATGATCTGATACGAGGATAGGAAACATCACTGAATCCCATAAACAGGTGTAAAGGTCTCTGGTATTGCTTCATTCTTTTGGCCAGTTGCTTTCAGAAAAAAATCCAAAAGAAGGAATGAAAGAAACCCACATAATATATTAGGGTCTGGGACTGGAGGGAACTTCATTATTTTTAATGTCTTTGTAAAAGATCTTTTTTTCTCCCTACATTTACCAGGCTAATCCCAATAATGTCTTTTAAACAATTAATTCTAGTTTCAAAAGCATTCTGCTCTGCAGTTTGTCCAGAATTAAGTGACCATTAGAAGGCATTAGCTTAGAAATGGGTGCCCTAATTACTTCTGAAAGTTAGCAATAAAAGAAGGGGGAAAAAAAAGTCTGAATTTCAGAGACATCAGCATCCTTGCAATCCTCGCTGCCTTTTGTATACCTTTCTGTCTTCAAATCATGCAAGCTGCCAGTCAGAGGAAAGCACTAGGGGGTTTTGATACCTGCCGATTCAATTTTGTATTAGGCAAAGATTATTTAATCTTGCCCCAACTCTGGGAAAAAAAGAGGATGAAAAGACATTAAAATGTGGACAGTTTAGACTAACGCTAGGGAATGCCGTGAAACGTGAAGGTGCAGACGAGCTACAAGAGGTGCATGCCTGCTCCATGAAGCTGTGGAGTTTTGTTACTACTTAAAAAGGGTACTGTGAGGGGTGCCTAGGTGGCTGAGTTGGTTGGGCATTTGACTTTGGCTCAGCTCATGATCTCACTGTTCGTGAGTTCGAGCCCTGTGTTGGGTTCTGTGCTGACAGGTCAGAGCCTGGAGCCTGCTTCGGATTCTGTATCTCCCTCTCTCTGCCCCTTCCCTACTCATACTGTCTCTCTCTGTCTCAAAAATAAACATTAAAAAAAAAAAAAAAGGGTACTGTGGGCACAGTACTCCTGTGTGGTTAAGCGTGTTTTTCAGCCATGTCGGTTTGCTGAGTCCAGACTGCGCAGCTGTTTGTGCAGGCCTGGCAGATATTCTGTTACTAAGTCTAGGTGCAACTGCCTAATTTTCTAACATTGTCTTTCAAGGTGGAGGTAGTTTTTGCCATTAACCCTGCTCAGGGGAGAAGATGTGCTCGGCTGTGCTTGCATGGCTGATGAAACGGATTTCTCTCAATGGAATAGCTCCATGCATCTTATGTGTAACCTATTTGCACATGTTAGATGGAAGTGTTGGCAAGGGCTCTCAGACCTAATGTCTACTTTATAGGCAATTACTTACAGCTTCCATGTCCGCTTGTGGAAACGCAGGTGTTCTGAAAAAGGGTTCTTGCACCGTGGGGGTGGAAGCTTCTCGTATTTACTGCTTCCCCCTTCCCCTCTATGGAGTAGAAGATCTTGGTTGTTGTAACACCTTAGGGGAATAGTACGAGGTTATGAATGCGCTTGGGGGGTAGGGCAGGGCTTGGGCTCATTTAGACTGCTTTGTGACAATTTTGAGGTTGAGGCGCAGAAAGAAGCCAACCAATCATTTTTCTTTTCCCCTTGGCTTTTGCTCCAAACCAAAGTGACTCTCATTTCTCAGGTTAACATAGCTTTTCTGGGACTCCTCACTGATGGGGGCGGGGTGGGCTTTGAGGACTTCAACCTGAACAGACTTACTAGCTGGCCTGCTCTGGGATGTTCCTCTCTCACCGAATGGACAGTAGGAAGCAGTCTCGCCAAGTGGGGCTCCACAGTCTCACGCTCCTGCTTGGGGACCCTGGCTATGCCCCTGCCTTGCTGTGGGACATTAGGCACTTTCTTTATCTCCCAGTCTCAGTGTGAAGACCAAATGAGATAACATGTCTGAAGGATTTGGCACAGGGCTGAACCCATACTTAACCAATGTCGGCCATGAATAGCCACAATGGCAACAACAAAGGAGATTTGTTGTTCAGTTATCTGAAGCTTCGCAAAAGAGAGAGATGTCCAAAGGAGGAAATACAGAAAACCAGCATCATTGCCTCCATGTTGTGATTTTGTTAGGAGCCCAGACTTTCATCAAATGAAAGTGTATTAACTTGAGAGCACCAGGGCAGTGGGATGCTCTGCGCCCTACCTGGTGGCCTAATGAAGTCTTTGATGTGGTTTGCCCAGGTTGCATATGAACCTACCTTTAATCATGGGAAGCCAACGACAGACAGTAACGCACCAGGCTCCCTTTCATCTCAAAGTATTCTTATGGCATGATTTTAGAAGTAAATGCCTAGGCATATTATTTTTGCCTTTATATCAAATTAGAAGCAGGTGAAAGGATGCTATTTTGTAGCCTTTGCCACAAGAAGATGAGTTGCCCAGAGAAAAGAAATACACATTCTTCCTCAAAATTTATGTATTTCTCTGAACTCAAGCACTTTATGAATGAGCTCAGGGCCAGGAAGCTTAAAAGTTTTGGAAACTGTAGATACTGTACCCTGGAAACTGGGTTTCCACTCCTTCAAGAAAAGTTGTCAAATGCAAGAATGTTATGAATTCATCAGACATTAATCATTTAGCCCCACCGGGGAATTTTCTGTTCCTTGCCTTATCCGTCATTGAAAAAAATTCACAAGACTTACATTATTCCATTTCTTTTACGGTTATAAATAATCAAATACAATTTGCGACTCTGTGGTTTGTAATGCATTCAGATTGACTTAGAACATGATGGAAAAGAACAAGCTTGGTTTGTACTTGAGGTTTGCTAAGGACTGGAATTCCCCAGGTAGTTCTCTCTCATTATGTAGGGCACAGTTATGTTGCAGAGACCTCTCCAGAAGCCCAGGGGAAGGCCTCCTCTCATTAGCCACGTCCCAGTGAGCACCAGTGATGGGAGCATGTGAGGTACCACAGTTCTGCAGGCTGAGAGAAGAATGATCAAGATTTCAAAAATGGAAATCTTTTGAGTCATCTTGGCTAGAGGTTTTTTTTTTTTTTTTTTTTTTTTAATCTCCAAATCCTTCAATGCAAAAAAGAAATAGAGGGTGATAATTCAAAACTGAAGATTGTTGCTGTGAATTGGTAGTGACAACAATATGGTCAAGGTCTGTTTTTCACAGTTCGGTTCACACTTATTTCAGGGCTGGGGGAAAATGTGTTCTTGAAATAAATCTGAACTCATTCAGAGATTGTGAGCATGAGATCTTAATGGAGATTCTTTTCTTTTGAAACTATGAGCTTCGTTCAGGGTCCAGCCTCCCTGCCCGTCTGCCGACGATCCTGCAGCAAACTGGAGGTGGAAGCTTATTCTCTTTGGTTTTTCCCACCTGCCCTGTTGGCTGCAGCACCAGGTTCTAATTAAATCATTGCGCATTCAGGCTGTCTCCTTTGGTGACAGAGCCACGCCTAGGGAGATTGCCGAGCCCATGACACAGTTGTATTCCTGATGCCCCATCTCTGGCACATAGACTGCTCTGTTCCTGGCACTCTTCCCCTACAGTGAGCCTATGGGCTTTGTTCATATGGTGTTTATATGAACAGGTAAGTGATCTGAGTTAATCATCGCCCTTGTGAAAGCATTAGTAAAATACTAAGAGTATCCCTACATCAAGGGCTCTCTCTGGGGTGTAGGTACAGCAGCTAAATCCTTGATATAGCAAATGATATCTACCCTGGTCAGGTTAAAAAGGCCAAGATAAGAACAGCTGTTCTGGTCTGCTGAGTTTGTTCAAGGGGACAAGAGAGAGACTCCTTAGACCTGGATCCTTTATTCAGCTACAACTCTTGAGTTGGCTGATTCCCTTAGCATCTTTGGCCTTGATTGGGCACTTCAGGGTGTCTTGACCTAGGAGATGTGGAACCAGTAGAGTCCACCTCACAGCTGTCTCCATTGTACATGCAAGATTAATCTTACCTATACTGGGGAGCTAATCCTCAGTCATCTTTAGAAATTCCTCCCCTCTATTTAATAAATAAAACAGATGAACATAGGGGAAGGGAAGAAAAAATAAAATAAGAATAGAGAAGGAGGCAAAACCATAAGAGACTCATAAAGATAGAGAACAAACTGAGGGCTGTTGGAGGGTGGGAAATGGGCTAGATGGGCGACGGGTATTAAGGAGGGCACTTGTTGCGATGAGCACTGGGTGTTACATGGAAGTGATGAATCACTAAATTCTACTCCTGAAATCAATACTACACTCTATGTTAACTAACTTGCATTTAAATAAATAAAATCTTGGCAAGGAGAAAAAGAATTCCTCCCCACTGCTTTTTCCTCTATCTTCTTCCTCAGTCTGTGCCCTGAGATCTAGCATCGTGAGCATTTAACCCAAACACCCCAGCCCTCACCAGCTTGTGGAGACAAATAAGTAATAGAGATATTGATATTTAAATATTCTTGCTCTTACCCCCATCCAGACAATCCCTGTGCCATCCCTCTCTCCTGCTGCTCGTCCCTTGAATTCCAGGATAGTCACATATGCAACCAAACAGTTACCTCTCTACACCTGATCTCTTCAGGCACTCTTTATCTATGCCTTCTGGTTGTGAACCTGCTTGAAGGAGCCTCTGTGCTGAGGCATGTATACTGGGGGTGCTGATGTTCAAGGATGCCCACATTTCTGATCTATGAAGTACCAGGAGTGATGGGCACTGAGCCCTCCTTCAACTCATGTCTTTAATCTTTCCCTACATAGGACACAAGCCAACCATAAAGGGGCAGAGGTCATTCTGCCTTGTTCTCAGATAGTCCTGTACAGATCAAATAAAATGACATTAACAAAACCCTCCTCTTTCCATCTAAAAGCATGACATCCTCCTACATATTAATTTATGTTAATAGATACTGAAATGGTCACCAGTCCTCCATAGCCAAAATAGCTTCCCAACAGGGGCTTGGCTAGGATAGTGTGTTACAGGTAACTTCCCACTGTGCAGGGCAGAGATCTTCTGCCTTAAAAAGACTTGAACAGATTCAACAACCCTGATCTTCTCTCTGGGTGTTTGTTATTAATTGAATTGGGTTCCCTACAAATCATATGCTGAAGCCCTAACCTCTAATGTGAGTGTATTTGAAGACAGGGTGATCAATAAACTAATTAAGGCCAAATAAGATCTTAGAATGGGACTTTAAGCTGAAAGGACGAGTGTTCCTATAAGAGGTAGAGACATGAGAGAACTCTCTTTCTCTCCTTGTTCCGACACAGATGAAAGCCACCTGAGGACACACCAAGAAGGCAGCCATCGACAAGCCAAGAGGAGAGGACTCACCAGACACCAATAGTGCTGGCAACCTTGATCTTGGACTTCCACCTTGTGGGAGAGTACGTTTGTTTTGTTTAAGCTGCCCAGTCTTAGGTGTCTTCCCGCAGCCTGAGCTGACTGATACAGGTTCGATCCTTAGTTGTTTGTGTGTGACACAAAGGTAGGCGGATGGGGCAGAGCTTGGCTCCTTAGTTGCAGGCATGTGTGTTTCCTTACACCACTGTTGTAGTAACAGGAGCAAAGGAACCCTCTGCCCCTATGCAGCAGTTTGTCTCTTTCAAGTGGCTTTCGTGCATATTTTACTGGGTTCTTATAGTACTTTCATGACCCTTTGCAGGAGTCAGAGCATTTTATTGCCATTCTAAAGCTGATGAAATGGAGGTGTTCAAAGGCTATGTAATTGTGTAATTTGTCTGAAATCACCTTGAGCATTGATGCCCTAGGACTACTGAAACATTAAGCCAGTGGTTTTTGTCACTATGCAAGCCTATCTCTAAGTGAATTAGGCCAAAGGACCTGTATCGGGCTGGCAATTTTAAGTTCTTTTTTGTGTTTTTCAGAATCTGTATATTGGCAATGTGCCCCAACTTGCAGTCACAAAATAGCTGTTGAGGAGCTTTGGAAGGGCTCAGTGGGGTCATTTTCTGCAGTAGAGGACAAGATGATAACTACAGGAAATGGCAACAGAGATGCCAAAAAGTAAGCCTGTCGCAACCAAATGGAGGGCAAAACTGCAAGATGAAGAAGGCTAAGCCTCTGGCGCAAGCTTCCGGGACACCCTCCAACATACCCTCCTGACTGTGTTAGACTGTTCTGGAAGCTGTCTGCATGGCGGGTTTCTGTGATAACGAATTTGGCTTTTTATTCTGTGATCCTCTGTAAGAGCGAACTGGGTGCACCACCTCTGACGCCTGATGGTCTATTCGGAAGTGCCTGTTCTTTTCACCCTCCCCCCAGGGCCTTCCCCCAGCACAAGCAGGACCACCTGTTAGTCTCTTAGCCTCCCAGATCCTCTGTAGGATTGTCCATTGTCCCTGCGGTAGTGGGACCCCTCTGGGAGCATGCCATCTTTTGAAACAGCTTGTACCTAGATGGCCAGAGTCGCAAAGCATAGCACTTCAAATTCACTCTGACTTCTGCATCTTGAGAACAAACTCTCCCAGGTATGCTTTATTTTCCTTCTACTTATCATACTCTTTCAGGAATTTTTTCCCCTGTCACACAGTAGTTGAAATCACAGTAGTTGAAATCGTGACTCTGTCACTTACTGGCTACTTACCGGTGTGACCCTGAGCAAATGACTTGCCCTCCCTACTCCAGAATTCCCCTCATCTTAAAATAAGGATAAAGTAGCACTTCTTCTCAGGGCTGATGTAATGAGTAAGCGGGCTAATCCATAAGGTGCTTAGCACAGGGCTTGGTATATGGAAGTGCTATACATTAGTTACTATTATTATCACCATCAGTATTATCTATCCAATCGTTGCTTCTGAGTGGGATCTTACTTGAGATATGTAGAACATTTTCTCACATAACTAATTTTCCTAAATATATTAGTCAATAACATGCATTGGGATTACTTTCAAGTTTATGCTCTTACACTTTGTCTCTCCAGTTTTGTTACCTTCCTTCTTAGCTACTCCTCAACTTATACAGTTTAAAAAATTACTCTTTTTACATTTTTTCTCCTGTGTTAATTTCAAAATGCAAAACTGACAAGATTTATTTCAGTGACAAGCCCATTATCTTTAGTCCTCTTTGGAACTTCTATTGTACTTCATACCCATCACAAATACATCATCGCCCAACTACACTGACGTTCTCAGAGCCGAAGTTTATATCTTAAACCTTTTCTGAGTTGTGCACAACGCTTTGCATGCAGTAAATGCTTAGAAGTGAAATGGAGATTGATTTGTTCTCATTCTATTTTCCCATTACATTCTCATGTCTAAAATGTTTCTCACAATTACTAAGTCAACTCTACTCTTACTTAATATACTTAATATATTCCTGATGATACTAAAATTCACCCACAGAGAGACACATGCAGCATAGTGCTTATTTTTTGAGGCTGATTGCTCCTGTGGCTAAGCTCCTCTATTTTCTTCTAAGTTGGCCACAAGAATTCTTATCCCTCAACTAGAAGACAAGCTTCTTGAGAGCCAGAGAATTGTGGGGGCTTGTGTGTTGAGGTATCTGTGGTACTTAGAATAGAGGAGTGATAGATACTGTTAGTTGCCACTCTGTCAGCCACTGCTCTTGCTTCTTTGCTGACACAAGCCTGATTTTGTCTGTGATCTTGTAACGAGGTGCTTCAGAAAAGACTGGGCCCTCACTCTGGCCCAAAGGGTGTATTATAATCATTCTAAGTCAATCCTGGGTTTTCTTATTCTTGTTGCTAGTTATTGTTTTAGGAATGAGCATGTTATATGCTTTTGCATCGTGTATCTTTGCTCCTAGGAAAGAGCGATGTGATCTCTGGATTTGTAATAGCCATCTTGACATCAAGAGGGTAGCCAACTCAAGACTGTAAGCTTAAACCCCAATGATGGCAGAGTGGGAAGGAGAGAGACTCTGGGGCCTTGACAACAATGTTGAGTTGTACTGATTAACCAGCCTTGGAACCTCCCCATCTGCAAGACATTTTATGCGAGATAATTCATTTGCATAATTGTTTAAGCCACTTTTAATTGGGTCTTAATTTTCCATAACTGAAAGCATCATGATCCAGGAGGCATGCCAAAAATATTTGTTAACTTACTGACCGATGAAACCTGCTATAATTCATGTTACGCTGGTGGGCTAAAGCTCTAAATCTTGACAGGGAGAAGCACCAAAATTCTAGTAGATTAAACCAACATTATTTAAGCAATCAGGAAAAGTGAATGTTTTCTTATGTTGTTTTAGGTCTTAACTTTGGTGGCGAGGCTGATGGGTGAGGAGATTCTGAACCTTTGAAAATCACACTAGGAGAACATTTCTAATGACTGTCACTTTTCAGTTGAATTATAGACTTAAATTGGCCAGTGTTCAGAATACCGCACCTACTGAAGGGGCCCTTTGAGGATGAGCTTTCACTCTGGCCAGCGCTGTGGCAGGATGAGGAGTCTTGTGCCTGAGCTGCTGAAATGCCAGTCTCTGGGGGAGGTCTGTGAAGGCCTTTGGTCACCTCCAGGGCTGCCACCAGTGGAACCATGTGGCAGGTATCATTAATGGGGACAGTATACCATCATCTGCCTTTGGGACCATTTGCAGTCTAGACAGGCAGCCCATTTTTATTCTTTCCACATTGTCAGGTGTGGCTTACCTGCCTATGTAGCCTGCATGAATATGCAGAACCATGCCGCTGTCCCACGAGAGAAACCACAGCCTGTCACAAAGCAAAGCATTTGCTTCAGTCCATTCTGGTTTGGTCAGCAGAAGGACTTTTGAGGGTTGCTTCCTCGCCCGGAGTATTGTGGTGGCCTTAAATCTATTCAAGCCCTTAGTTTTGCCTCATTTGCAATTTGTCCACTACAGAGCTGTCTATAGAGCTTCCCGGCCTTCAGACCTTTACTGGCTCCTCATGTACAGATATGTGTAAGCTCCTTCATCTGCCACATGAGCCCTGGCACCATCTGGGCTGTGACTTCCTCTCCGTTCTCTTCTTCCCTCCTCATCCCCATAGACAAAAGCCTACCCACATCAAATCAGCTGTAGCTTCTAGAACATCTTCGTCTCCTCAGTGCCTTTCCTGTAGCTCTCTTCTCTGGAATGCATTCTCCATCCTGCTCTCCCAACGAACTTCACTGCCTTTTTTTGAGATGCATCTCTGATGTACTCGGGGAAGCCTTCCGTGACCCCCTCAATCAGACTTAGAGTCCACTTTTCCCGATCCCCTCTTCCTCCTAATCACTAAATCTCAACAAGTCTTGTTGTAAAATGGTTTCTCTGTCTCCCGTCCTGACTCCTCTGAGCATCCTGTGGTCAGGATTTGGTCCTACCCCTCTCTGCGTCACCTGTGTCCTGCATAGGGTTTAGCACACAACAGTGCATGCCAGTCACGTTTTGGTTTGAACTGAAATAAATCACATTGAGAACAGAGTAGAAACAAAACACCTGTAGCAATTTCTGTTGCAGACAGGTGTGTGGTAAGCTTCTTCTTCACTTTGTCCAGATCCTGGGAGCCCAGAAAATAAACCAGCCATTAATTCCTTTGCAGGATTGTGCCTCACAGGACACTGTGAACAGAGAAAGATAATGGGAAGATAAAGGCGGCAGGTATACTGAGTGTGACAGACTGACCCCAGAATAATATAATGACCTGGCACTCCCTTTGTCCTACCATGCAGACCATCCAAATATTTTCTCAAGCTGATAGGTACACATGACAGCTTAAATAGGTTAATTATTTTCATTTCCTTCTCTTTTTACTTCAGAAATTAGAGACAGGCAATGAAATTGCACATCACCTAAGATTTCTAAGTCCTTGAATGACTGTGAGGCCAGAACATTTGTTATTTTTTCACCCAGAGTTTCCTCCATCCTCATTTGGGAAATTACCACCTGCTCCTGAGATCTCTCCCCAACTTCCTCTGTCAACTAAAGGGCAAAGTTGTAACTCAATAATTTTAGCAATATCTACCTCCCCTGTTGATAAGTAAATCTTCCTCTGCTTTATTTTGGGAATTCCCTATCTCCTTTGGTCACTCATCATTCAATACATGCTCCTGTCATTTCAAGAACTTTCTCAGGATGTCCTTTGGCTTTACTTTGGACAGACAGATGCACCTGGATTCTGGAAAGGTGGTCTCCCAAGGATCCTGTCAAATTATTCCCCAGTACTTCTTCCAATGGATAAACAGGATCTTCCTCACACCTGAATCGCCTTTGTAAGAGGAAGACTGGCCATTCCTGTGTGGGGAAGGGAAAACACACAGTTGCTGAGAAATCGTAGCGAGATCCATTTGTATTCCTCTCTTCATGGCAACCAGTCACATTCACTTCTGTAGTGTTTGCATGCTTGATGAATCGAGGTGCCTTTAAAGTAACTTTGTTTTCCTAGTGGATAGATTTTTAGAAAGGTATGCATTCCCTTTTGCTTGGTTACCATGCCTGAACTCAGAAACTATAATTAGAAAAATAATATTTTATATAGAAACATTTGCATTAGTGCTAAATGCTACAGAAGAATAGAGAGGTGGCAGGTAATTAATGGTTTTGTTTTAGCTGCGTGCAATGGCAGTCTATCCCAAGAGCACGGCACACGTACGTAGCCTGGCAGCGTGGATACCACTAACAAGGTCTATGGTATGCCCACGAATCCTGTGTCCTTTAGCTGTTTGGCATTTTTAGGAAAGCTACACCCACACACTTCACTTTCTTTAATGTTTTACAAAAGTGTTTTTGCTAGTTTCCTTTGGTGGATTGGTTTCTAGATAGTAGGAAAAAAAGAGAAAGAGAAAGATGGGAATGACGAACAGTTGTCATGTGCTTTAGCTCCCAAGCATGAAATTGGGGCTCAGGCCAGAGGAATGAGTTTTCTTTGGGTCCAGGCCAGCAAAATGAAACCCCAAGAACCTGGTCTTTGGATATGTCATTATCTAACAAGCCAAAGGAAATGGATGACATGATGCTGGCTAAATGAGATGAATTTTGGTCTATAATTTATGTGAACATCAACTAACACTTAAAATACCGATTAATATCAGTATCAAATCACCCAATCGTGTGGCCAACGAGAAGGGACACAATGCATGCAGATCCTATGCAGTAATAAGGAGTTTGGTCTAGATACCCTGGCAATGATCATTAATTTTGCTATGTTTTGATTTAGTGTTTGTGTTAATGTATTCTAGTATGTCTGAGAATATGAAAGTAACACCTGGTGTGCTCTGTGCAAATGCTTCTCCGCTTCAGGAGGAAAGCCAAAGGGGACACACAGCTGAACCTGAAGCATCATTATAAATAGGCTCCAGGGAATAAACTCCTCAGATTTCTGAGAATAAAACAAAGTCAGAGAAAATATACAAATATATGAAGGTTTCTTGTAGGAAAGACATCCCTTTAAGGTAATATTATGCTCAGAAGTTAGTTTAGGGGCAGTTTGTAAACCAACCAGGTTTTCACTGCATAGCTTTGTTTTGCATGCAAATGCCCTTAAAACACACACACACACACACACACACACACACACACACACTTTGCAAGCAAGAGGCAGTGAGGCCAATTAAAAAAAAATGCTCATGTTCAGAGATTTAATTTTGCTGATATCTCAAGACCGTCAGAAGGTGGATAGTCCTTCTAGAATTATGCCTGCCAGAGCCGGGCACACCATACTGTGTGCTAGATAAGTGCCCTCGTGAAGGCAAAGCAGTTGACTTCATATTCCTTGAAGCAATTGCTTTGGCTCCCAGAGCCTCTGAGATCAGCATTCCCTTCCTTTTGTGTAATTGAGAGCTGGCAACTCACACGTTCAGCTTATTACATAAAGAGGCTCTAAGAAGAATGGGCAAGGCAAGAGGCAGCTTTTCCTCGGAAGACCTAAAACCACGGCATCGTCACAGTGAGAAAAACTGCTAGATTACTTTAAATTTATGATATTTCCTAGATCTGCATCGAATCTAATAAAGGAAGATAAATTGACTTTTTGGATTTTCTGGTACAAGAATATCCAAAATCCATTTTATCCTTTTATTCCGTTTTTACTTTAGGAAAAAAAAAAGGCTCGGTTTCATTCAAATCTAGCTTGCCCCAGCCACCTCTGTTAAAATCCATCACCAATGACAAGATAACTAATCACACCGTACCATTTTCATTGCTATACTCATCTTACAAATCTATTGGCAATTCTGGCGGACATTTCTAAGATGTAATATGAGTGAGAGAGAACTCACCATTTTTTCTCCTAACTTCTAGAGGGGCAAAATGGTCCTGCTTGCCACATTCCTAGGATTCGGAGATCCTGCTAGCAATCCCCACCTTCACCAGGAAAGGAAAGTGATAATATGCAATCCGTGAATCCAATATACATTGAAAATACATTCCTGGCTTCAGGAGAGTGCTGCGTATTCAACCGGGTTCTCGGGTGCAGTAGGAAAATGCAGTGGTCTGTTGAGCTCACATTCTGGCTGATTAATACACTGCTAAATGCTCTTTGGAGCTCTGCCAGGAGAAATATAAACAGCAAAAGAACTTACTCTATAAGTATCTGTCTTTTTGCCAAATCGTACAAGGAAAATGTGTTTAAGAAAAAAAATTGATAGGAGGATGTGTTTTTATTACATGTATGCTCATCAGATCCCAGCTCTGTAAAACCCATTAAAAACAACATGAAGTATTTAAAATCAGCAGCAATCACCTTGGTTGGTTACTGATTTACAAGATTAAAAACATTCTGAACTGGAGCTGAAGGTGAATTAATAAACACAGGTTCCTGAAAGAATCCTTGGTGATTACTTGCCGGTCTGTTCAGTAAGGGGGCTCAACATCTCAGGAAAGATGTCAGCACGTAAGTGAGGAAGAGGCGCTGATACTCAACACTGTCCCTAAGAAGTTCACAGTGTTGCTCGATAGTCACTATGCAGAGCCCTAAGAACTGTCAGTATTTGTTTTAAACTCTCTGGCATGCACTGGTCCGCTGGCAGGACAGGTCTTCAAGCTTGAAAGGCATCATGAGGTCCTTCTTGGTGTTAGGGAAAACATTCCTTTTATCCCATGCCTGTTTGATTTTGTAACTCATGGCTCCTGGAACACAGAAAAGTTCTTGTGCCAAATGGAGCATAATCACTGTTACCACCCCCACAGCCAGTACTTACTCTATGCCATACCCCCTTCTGAGTGTTTACAGACACAGACACCTTTAATCTTTCCTACACTCATCAATAGACACTGTTGTTGTCTCCATTGTATAGAGGCAGAAACTGAGGCCTTGAGAGGTTTCATAACTTGTAGAAGCCGGTCTGTAGTGGAGATGGGACATAAATCCAGCTGGCTGCCTTTCAGTACCAGAACCAGCCTCCTGAGAGACAGAGACAGACGCCTCATGCTGTTTTAACACATCCGGGTCATACCTTTTGGGCAGCTCAACTTGAAATAATCCCTTATTGTTTATCCTCTTCCAAAATGTGTAATTGTAGAATGGAAAAGTTTTTCAAACTGATAGAATCTTTATCTGTGTTGTAAGTGAAATAAATATGGTGGCTGCATAACAAATATGCATAAAAAGGGAAAAGAAGAAAATGCAAGATGGCAGATTGTGGTCAGTTTTAAACACCAGATGCCTGAGTGTATACATGCATAAGTGTGTGAAGCTCACCAAGGTCTCAGGGTCAGCAGATGTGTAAGTGTTCCATTCGGGCATGTGACTGGAGGGTAGGTAAGGTCAAGGAACCATGAAGTCAGGAATGTAACTGGTGAAGGCCATGCCTGCATCCATTTTTATGCCCCAAGTGCCCACAGGATAAGATGCTGTCCCCTCAAGGAGTGCCTAACGTCCACTGCAATTCTCCACTGTGCATAGTGGTGGGAAAGTCTATTTGATAAAACTTCCACAGATTTAGATGCCTCTTGCCGCTGAAGAATCCCTGGGTTTTTAAGAGTTAAAGCCAGACTTCATGGCAACTGCAGTTCAGGTGAGCCTGGCCTGACCCAATGCAAGAAGGTCATAGAATTTTCAGTGCAAAGGAGCTGAAGAAGACAAGCTCAGACACCTGAAGAGTGCCATTGGAGTCTGACTTTACGCTGCCCTTACATTCCAGATGCTACCTGAAACCTTTGGAAACAAATGTAATGAAAGAACACTCGACATTATGCATATGTTTTCATTATTTTTTACTTTTTTTTAATGTTTATTCATTTTTGAGAGAGAGAGAGACAGAGAGACAGAGTGTAGGTGGGAAGGGGCAGAGAGAGAGGGAGGCACAGAATCTGAAGCAGGCTCCAGGCTCTGAGCTGTCAGCACAGAGCCCATGGGGGACTCAGACTCACGAACCATAGGATCATGACCTGAGACAAAGCTGGATGCTTAACAGACTGAGCCACCCAGATGCCCCAAGATGGAAGTTTTAATCATTGTTAAATATCAGCATTTAAATCTTTTTTTTTAATGTTTATTTATTTTTGAGAGCGAGAGAGACAGAGCATGAGCAGGGGAGGGCCAGGGAGAGAGGGAGACACAGAATCCAAAGCAGGCTCCAGGCTCCAAGGTGTCAGCACAGAGCCTGATGCAGGGCTCAAATCCATGAACCACAAGTTCATGACCTAAGCTGAAGCTGGACGCTCAACCGACTGAGCCACCCAGGTACCCCTGTGCTTTTGTTTTTAGTTTGGCTTTCAAGTAAGTAGGTTTTCAAGTTTAGCTGTGGGAAAGACAAATTGCTGGGCAGAGAGAGACTCTTTAGAGTGAGACCCTCTGTCTCTGAGACAGCAGGTGTCTTCCAGCCCCATGTTAAGCATTCCATAAGACCTCCTTGTTGCTGTGCTCTGATGGCTCAGGAGGTCCTTCCAGAAGCTACCTCCTGTCCCCATTACAACCTTTGCTCATGCTTTGGATCTGCTTTGTGTCCTGTAGCTTTGTACCTGGACCTGCCTTTAACATCCACTTCAGACTGATGCTTCTTCTGGACAGTTCAGTTGGCTTTCAGTCATAGGTTTGTCCTGGATGCTGTCTCTGGATCAATCTTTTTTTTTTTTTTTTTAACTTTTAAATTTATTTTTTATTTATTGTATAACGTTTGTTTGTTTAAGTAATCTCTACACCCAACACAGGGCTTGAACTCATGATCTGGAGATCAAGCATCACGTTCTCTCCTGACTGAGTCAGCTGGGCACCTTGATGTCTCTGCCAAAGCCATTCTCCACACTGAATAAGGCCTTGAGATCCCAGCCCAACAACGGCTGCTCTGGGAGGGAAGTAGGAAAAATGCACATCAAGGTCAGATTTGCTTTTCTTTTTTTTTTTTTTTTTTAGGTTTTATTTTCTTTATATGAACCAAGATGCCAGTGTTTATCAACAGGAATAAGCTGCTGGAAATCATCCTGGAAACATTGATAAAAGCTCGGGGTATTGTTATAAACTGATGTCTTGACTTGTGGCCTCTGCCCTTCACTCACTAGCTTACTGAGCACACCCTGTTGTGGGTGATTTTTTGATATTCTTCTTCTTCTTCCTCTTCTTCTTTTAAGTTCTGAAGGCATTTTTAAAATACTCATTTATTTACTTTGAGAGAGAAAGAGACGATGCATGGAAGCACGGGAAGGACAGAGAGAGGGGGAGAGAGAGAATCCCAAGCAGGCTCTGTGCTGTCAGCAAAGAGCTCAACGTGGGGCTCAATCTCACAAACTGTGAGATCATGATCTGAGCCAAGATCAAGAGTCAGATGCTTAACTGACTGAGCTACCCAGGTATCTGATGTTCTCCTTCTTCTGGTGCCATAGTCACACATCTCATTCAGTCAGACACTTGAGCTTTCCTCCCTGCACATATCACAACAGCAGAGAATAACCAAACCATCCTGTAGCAGTCCTCCCCAAACCTCAAACCGATACTAATATTCAACCCAAAGATAAGAACTTTTCTAGAAATGAAGGGTCAGTAAAAAATTCCGTTATATACACTGATTACATTTCAACTTTCCATTGCAGATCAGTGCAGCCAAACATGTACTACCGATTCTGGACCATAACTGTGGTAAGGTCAGGCCTAGGTCATCCACTGGGGAGTGATCTGGGTAGCACAGCAAGGGAGCAAATGAACAGGAGCTAAGCTGCTTCCAGTGTTCGGGGGTGCTGTCCGTGACCACGTTTACACAGCGTAACAACTCTGACATTTTTTTTTTCAATGTTTATTTATTTTTTGGGACAGAGAGAGACAGAGCATGAACGGGGGAGGGGCAGAGAGAGAGGGAGACACAGAATCGGAAACAGGCTCCAGGCTCTGAGCCATAGCCCAGAGCCCGACGCGGGGCTCGAACTCACGGACCGTGAGATCGTGACCTGGCTGAAGTCGGACGCTTAACCGACTGCGCCACCCAGGCGCCCCACAACTCTGACATTTTTAACTGACAAGTCTAGGAAGTGATCATGTGATTCGGGGAAAGGCTACTTTAGGAGATTCAGAGCTTGGGATCTACCCCACTTTGGAAACTCATGTTAATGGAAAGAGCTACAAGGATGAGACTAAACCCTATGCCAAGAACAGATGGGCATTACCTCGTTTAATCCTCTCACCAACCCAGAAGTAGGCGCTGTGTGTCAGTTCCATCTACAGAGGACGAACCTGGGATCAGCCCAGTGAAATGGTGAAATGATCTGTTGATGGAGACATGGCCGATGCATAGCAGAGCTGACAGACTGACCATTTTCTCTCGTGCGCCTTCAGTGGAAAACCCTGAACCTAGTGGTTGCTCCTTAGGAAATAGGGTAGATGTTATTTCAGCTAATGTTTTGAGGGGTTTTTTTGGCCATTCAGCACCCAACCACCCTGCCTATTCAGGGGGAGTTTTCTATTGCTGAGAGAAGGTATGAGAATTTCCCTGTCCCTGAAGGCAGAGCCTTAAGCATGCATGTGGCCTTGGTCTGAGTCAATTAGAATTTCTTGAAATAAAGCTAACGTCACATAACAAAGCGGGGGGGGGGGGGTAGGAAATATGAAGGCAACAAATGGCCGTGGCAGCCTGCTAGACAGTTTCTGTTGAGAGGCGCTCCTGATGCCTTCTGCTTTGTGGATTTCACCAGCCGCCTGAGTTCCCATCCTTCAAGTTGACTACTTCAGTGGCCCCCTGCTCCCAGAGCCTCCCATTCTTCCAGTATGTTCGCCTCCTGCCTTTTTTTCTTAAGAGCTATTTCTGTCGCTTGAAGCGAGAGCCAGCCAACTCCTTCGTGCGGGTGGCAGTGCTGTGTCTTCCAGGTCACCAATGAGGAAATGACTCCTTGACTCCCGAGGGTTGGATCCCGAGGTCACTGGATTTGAATTGAACTGAAGACCTCGGCTGTGACGTATAATACGCTTTTGTAGACTCAATCTGGCCTTTTAAGCTTGATTTTGTCCAAATAGGAAAATTATAACAAAATGGAAAATGTTTGCTTTTGACATTCTCAAGTGACAAAATGACATTTAAAATTTATAAACATCACTCCATACAGAATTTGAATAAAAAGTCAAAGTACGGATGACAAGGCTTTGTTAAACCCAACCCTCCCTATTTTGCCTGAATTTCAATGTTCTGGCATTGCCTGAAGTTCCTTTTCACCCTCAGATAGCAAATTTAAGAAATGAGTCTTTTTACTTTTTTTGTGTGAGTTAACTCACATCAGGAAAAATGTGATTTGATAGGTTATTTTTCTATCGAGTACCCAGCTCTCTCCTCATAGTTTGAAAGAGCCTGTCACAATTCCCAAAATGTTAATGCTAAACCAGCTATGAAAAGAAGCACATGCCCAGGGCTAGAGTAAGCAAGCTAAACTAATGAGAACCAAGAATAAGGCTGAAAAGGAAATATACGCACATATATAATATGTATGCACATGTATACAGATAGACATACGTGCATGTATGTACACACATGTGCATGTATAACAGGCATATGTAAAAAAAATTATTTGATGAGTTTTAGTGGAATTTAAGTTGGAAGCAAGCTGATACAACTTCTGCATTAAGCAAATAAAATGTCTTAAATGTTTAAAAACTCCTTAAATTTTAAGGAGCAGCTGCCTTTTCCTGGAAGTCACTGGACTGGAAGTGAAGAAGCAGAGTTCCTGGCCAGGTTCTCTGAAACATCTTAGCTCAATGGCTTGACAGAACTGGGCTTGTTTCCTCACACGGGAAATGAAGGGTTGGAGCCTCTAATAAACTTTCTGGCTCTAGAAATCATGAGTCTCTAGTTGATGCCAACTCACTGGATGTGAATTCTACTGCTGCTGTGGCGGTGCACCTGACTGGTTCTTTCCTGGATGGTGGAGGGGTCATGCACACAAATTAGCCTCTCCTCTGCGTGGCCAGCCCTGCCACCCACCCACTCCCCAAACAGCTTCTGCTTGGGGCATGCAGAAAGGCAAAGGCTGTGGGTAGGGTTTCTGGGGGGTGGATGATGCCATCAAGGTCTGGGCCAGGGAACCCAGAATCCACTCCTCCCATGCCACTGATGTGTTTCTGCCATGGAAGGTCATTCACTCACCTCTTAAAATGTTAACATTCCATACACCTACATGGAAAATCACAAACACGAAAAACCAAAACAATGTGTTTCATTCAGGGTACCAACAAGGAACAGATAGCTCATTCAAATTAGGAAATTTCAAAGAAGGTTTATTTACAAAGGGACTCTGAAAATGTGGGGAAGGACAAGGAATATTGCGGTAACCTGGGGTTAATAGCAGTGGAGCAGCCACCATGACTAAGGCTGAGGAGAAAAGGGGAGGGAGGGGTGTTTCCCAATTCTTAAGACTCTTATAGAGGAAACCTTCTGGAGAAGAGCAGTGGCATTTGCTTAGCAAAAGAAATAGCTCAAGGCAATATCTCAGCAATCCAGCTGAGGAGAATAAATAACCTGAGCATACTCTCCTCCCTGCCTTTTTATCTTCTGCCAAGGCTCTTTCCTGACTAAACCCAACTGGAAGCCAAGAATAGGGGAGTCCATTGATGATCCATATACATTGCCTTCTGAGGCAGGAAAAAGGGTGGAGAAGGATGGAGGGTAGATCTAGGGGATCAAAGAGAAGACAGCCAAAACACAAAGAAAACAGGCACAACTCAGAAGCTAAATGGTTTCAAATTCTTTCATTAGGTAACTAAAACCTTAGAACACCAGTTACATAGGAACAATAATATACTTGGTTAGCCTGTTGTCATAATGGACTCAGGAGTCAGTCCCTGAGAACCACGAGGGAAAAGAGATTACCCTATGAGCATCACAAGATGACATCAACATATAATGGATGAGGGTGGGTATAAGTGAAAAGGGACCAAATGACTTCCTGGTCATCAAGACCAGAAAAATATAAATGGGCATTTATGTGTCTCCAAAAGCATTATGTTGGTAAGCATCATCAGTGTGAGGCTCCAGAAACATAGAAGAGGGAGGGAGTCTCAGAGGCAAGATGTTTGACAGTGTTTCTTTTAGCACGGAGTGGGAGGGAGAGTGTTCATGTCTAAGGAAGGAACCAACCTGATCACTTGCTTAGCATCCTGTTGCGGAGGGACACATTGGGGTCACCTGCTACATCCCCAAAACCCCACTGTCTTGAGTATGTGATCTTCAAACAGCTCTCAGTCTGATCTGGCTTTATTCACTGTGTGGAGGCAAAGCAGGAATGTTCTGAAGTGACCTCTTTTGTCTGAGAAGGTGCTTGTATTTACAATGAAAAATGAGCAAATTCTTGTTCTGCTTGTATTCTTCAGTCTGTTAAGCTTGACTACAGTTAGTTGGCCCCCTGTGATGGATCTGCTCTGGTGCACTGACCACTCAGATTTCTGAGTCTGTAAACCTGAGGGCCAGACTGTGGACCTTGATACCTTGACACCCTCCTGAGGCTTTTGGAAAGCTGAGCTACCATTTCCTTGGGGGATATTAGGAGCATTACCTTTTACCTTTGGGAACTTACTCATACTTCCTGTCTAATGTCACTTTCATAAATGCTTTTTTACTTGATATTTACCACAATACTAAGACAACAATGATTGTATTCACATTTTTCAATAGATACTAACTGAAGGTCAGAGAAGCGACATAAAATAGACTAAAGTTGCATAACTAGTGGGTTGCAGAAGAGGGTCTTGAAGTTAGGGCTTTTGACTAACAATTTAATATTGCTAGTAGCAATAGCTTAAATATAGTAAGAAATAAATATGTACTAGGCATATTTTTAAGTGTTTTATAGGCATTAACCCACCTGTTTTTCAAACAACTCTACAAATGAGATTATTAGCCCTGTTTACCATGAGAACAAAATGCAACCAGAGAACTCAGTAGCTTAGCCGAGGTCACACAGTTACTGGTGAAGTGAGTATCCTTCTTGGGCAGTCTGAGGCCAGAGGCCATGCTTCACTCACTTCTGCGCAGTGTCCTGGGGTCCAGACTGAGAGGAGGTAAGGTATAGAGAGGGGAATAGAGTAGTAGGGACAAGTCAATTAAGTCCAAAACCACTGTTAGGGGCTTAATGAGCTCAGATGTTAATTGCAGATTTTAATTAATCCTTTACTTTTTAACTCTGAATTAAACACTGCTAAACTTGTCTTTCAGATGATCTGAAAGATGCCGTTTGAATGAAAACTACAGGAGGTTCAAAAGGTTAAGTTACTAAAAACAAATCTGTGGTGTTTTGCTTTGTTTGGTTTCGGGGATCCCGAATGTCTATTTCTAGTGTTTATGGAACCAGGAATTGCTAATGTAACAGGAATGTGATGGTCAGAGTAATTTGATACAAGAGAAATCAGGAAGACCTGGAAACTGTTGATAAAAGATGGTTGTTGCAACATTTTTACTTGACTTTTCCCCCAGTCCAGTTAAAGTGTTGATTTGTAAGAGGTTTTTGTCAATAAGAAACTAGTGAAGCATTCTAACTTTTACCTGGGAGATGGCTGTGCCTGTAGCTTATGTTGAAGTCATAGACTGTATTTTGCAGCCCCATCTTTCTGATACAACTCCACAAAAGAGCACTATTTTTTTTTTTTTTTTTTTTTACATTTCAGTACTGAGAACTTATTTTTGCATGAATGACCCTGTAAGATACTGCACAGCGGAATGTGTTCCTTTATGCCATCTAACATGCTGGCCACTGGGCACATGTGACTATTTACATTTAAACTACTTCATTTGGGTCCAGGTCATTATCTCACAGTAAGATTGAGCCCCACGTCGGACTCGATGCTGAAAGCACAGAGCCTGCTTGGGATTTTCTCTCTCCTTCTCTCTCTCTCTGCCCCTCCCCTGCACATGTGCTCTCTCTCTCTCTCTCCCTCTGTCTCTCAAAATAAATAAGCATTTAAAAATAAAAAAAAAATAAACTACTTAAAATGAAATACACTAAAAATTCAGTTCCTCAGTTGTACCAGCCACATTTGAAGTGCTCAGTAACCTCCCATGGCTGGCATTGACTAGTGACTGCTTGCTGCATTGGACAGAGCGGATTCAGGATATTTCCATCATCACAGAAAGCTCTGTCAGACAGCCACAGGTACAGCCTCATCTCAGGTGGGAAGGAGAGGCAAAGCATGAGGAGAGGTCGAAGGGGGGCTTCTCTGGAAAAAGCCTGCTTCCTAGATTCACAGCTAGAATGGCAAGACATTTGTAAGTCTCAGGGAGCAGCCTAGCTCTGGTAGACTCTGGGTATTGTACTTTGGAAGCCAGACTATTTCTATTCTATGCACTCTCTCTCTCCCGTCCTCATTCCCTATAGTATAACTAATTCCTTTGGGAGGTTAGAGACTTTATCAGCCACACAAACAGGAACCAAGGAAAGGGGCTTTGCGCCACAGCTGGATTTGAACATCTAGTAACGATAGTAGTAGATGTTGTCAAAAAAGACATGAGGTGAAACTCGTGTTTCACGAGGACTCGAAGGAGGACTCTCATTCTGGCAATCTCCTTCAGGAGTGGAACCCAGATATCCTGGATCTCATCCCTTCATTAGAATATGCATTCTCTTTTAAGACACCACATCACCATTATATCTGAAGCTCCTTGCCTCTTTCAGGTAAAAATGGGCTCAGGGTAATTCCTATGGAGCAATGATTCTCTCAACTTTGACTGTATATTCAAATCATCTGGAATCTTTTAAAGCCCCCAATACTCAGACTGTACCTAATTGAATACAACCTCTGGGGTGGATACTGGGCATCAGTGTTGGTTTAGACTCCCCCGGATGATGCCACAGTGCAGCTGAAGTTGGGAAACTGCTTGCTCTAGAGAATCCCTTTTATTCATAGAGGAGAGTGATCTAAACACAAATCCACAACCTTCTCTTTCCCTAAGTTTGACAATAATAGGACAGCCTTTGATTGATATTAAGAAGATCTGTCTTGACAGCAATGCAGTAAAATAGAAAGAACTCTGAATCAAGAGGCAGGACTTCAAAGTTTAGTCTAAGCTCTCTGCCGAGGAGCTGTTATCTTATGCAAGCCACCTCTCCTCTCTGCCCTGTGATTTCCTCACCTGTAACCTGGAGATTTTACACTTGAACACCTCTAACTTCCCTTGCCTTGTACCCTGAGTGCCTTAGACTGTCTTAAATTCCCTGTTCTATGGGTTTGGAGATGATGTTCCTTCGGTGGCGTAGCTGTGGACCCACCAAGCATTTGGGGATAAGGAGACCTTTTCTCTTTGATGCTTCATGGTGTCCAATGCAATGCCTCTATACATACGTACTTACTAGTGCCAGCTGGATGACTGCATACTCTAGATTATTATTCCTGCAGGTGATGAGGAGTCAATTTTATAGACAGTACAAGCAGTCGTATTAAAAGCAGGGCAGTTTGATGCAGTGCTTCTCCTGGCCAGCCAGCTCCCTTTCTGCCCCTCTGTCCCATATGACTAGAAGAGTCTGGACAAATTTTGGGAACAGGACTTAGCACACTGCACTCCATTTGAACTTGGCCGTGATGCAGGTTGGGGCTCCCAATATGCTGTGTTCCCTCATCAGACTGGATCAAGAACTAGGTACAACGGAGCCCACAGGTTAAGGGCAGCAGAACCCATAACTGCTGGAACTGAGGAAGGACTGGGATCCACCTCTTTATCTGCTGCTAACTAGCTGTATGACCTTGGACTCAAAGGCTCTCTCAAAGGCTCTCAGTTTTCTTATCTTTGAAGTAAGCTGCTTGGGTCATGTGATTCTAAGATCCTTTCCAAATCTAAAACCGTATGAAAAAAAAAAAAAAAAGTTTTCTTTGGAAAGCTTTCCTTGTTATTACTCAGTGCCCTGTTTTTTTCCAAGGTGCTTGACAATAGATTTTGTGATTATTTCCTCTGTCTTTTCCCTTTAACTTCCTATGTAGAGAAGTTAAACTTAGAAGTCCAGGGTTGTCCAGGGACATTCCTTTTTCCATTAGAAGCACACACACACACACACACACACACACACACACACACACACTAAGTTATTCCAGTTATTCCATTCCTGTTTTGGTCAAATCGTTTACCCTTCAAAAAAAGTCTTCAAAATGATAGCTGATGAGCCTGAAATTACTCTGGACATGTTCTTAAGTATTTGTAGTTCAAGTTGTCAGGGCCTGGAATGGATTTTAACTGTTTCTCTTATTTTTGCCTCATTTTCCTTCCTTCAATACCAAGGTTTCACTGCATGTAGGCAAAAATAGAATCCACTGACTTTGTGGGGTTATCTGTCAGCAATTGTCCCCATCCCTTCGTGCAAAGATCCTCCAAGTGAGGTCCCCTGACCGGCAGCATCAGCACCAGCATTATCTGGGAACTTGTTAGAAATGCAAATTATCAGGCAGTCTCAGACCACAGAATAATCAGTGTGTGTTTTAATAAGCCTTAAGAAATTCTGATGTTGCTAAATTTGAGAATTTGAGATCTGCTACTATAATAAAAGACAACATTTTCTCTTGCCCTTCTCATTCTTAATATATTTCCCTATTTCCTAATGCAATATATTTAAAGACCATGAGGTTGTTTCTCTTTAAATCTTTTGAAAATCGGTTTATATTTTCTGCATTGACTTCTTATTGTGGTCCTAAAAGGCCTATTAATTTCTCTTCTTCTTTCCTGAATAGCTTAGTTTTCTCTTTCCGTGGCTTTCTCACAGAGTAAGTTTATCACCTGGGATGAATTAAATGCAATGCAACCTAATAGGTGGCTAATGAATAGTTTTATCAAATTCTGATGTCTTGCTACTTCAAGTGTAGCCCTGGTTCAGCAGTGTCAGCATCGGCATCACTGGGAGCTGGCTACTTCTGAAGAATCTCTCTCCACCCCAGTTCCACAGAGTTAGAATCAGCATCCTGACACGGTGCCTGGGTGACCAATTTACAGATTAAAGTTTGAGATACACAGCTTTTAAAAGAATATCTCAGACCTTAAAAAGAATATCTCAGATTGTTTTAAAAATTGGAATAAAGTTGCTTAAAAATTTGAGTCACGTTTTTTCTCCAATATAATATAACATTATATTTGGTAACATGAGCTTTGATGATGACAAAGAAGGAGGGATATACTTTATCTTCAGATAAACAGATGACACACCTAGTAATCAATACAAAATGCTCATGCTTCTATATAGGACTGTACTAACCAAAGGATGGAATCACAGAGAAGAGCATCTAGCTGTAGGAAAAAGAATGAATTAGAAAGAATTGTCAGGGATTATGATGTAGACCACTTGGCCGGGAGAATGGCACAGATAACGTCACTGTAAAGAGATTACAAAGTAGTTTAGCTGATATAGTTTCATGGAAGTACACTGTGGTGATAATACTAGTCCCCGCAGTGTGTTTATTGAGTGGATAGTGGATGGCGGGCCCTCTGTTATGCCTTTACCAGCATCATCTCACATGCTACCCGCAACAACCCTATGAGGTGGATACTACTATCATCCTTGCTTTATAGAGAACCTGAGCATTGGAGGTTAAGTAACTAAACGTGGATATTCATTCCAGACAGTTTTAATCGCTCTTACTGCTTTAATTAGGGTAACATTGGTGACAGTAGCGATAAAATATCAAATCTCAATGGCTTATGAAAAATTCATTCTTACTTATGTTAAGTTCAAAAGGGTGTTCCTCATTAATGGGAGGCTCTTTTTCAAAAACAGCTTCAGTAACCTAACTTCCTTATCCTCATAACTCTGCCACATTCCACATTTGGCTTCCAGGAACAGCCTGCATCTGCAGCACACCAGTGTTAGAAGAAAAGGCATGGGGGATTGAGTGAGGGGGGATTTGTTAATGGGTCAGACCTAGAATGGTGTGCATTGCTTCCATGCACCTCCCATGGATTGAACTTGAAGGAAGGCTGAGAAATGTGGTTAATCCTAGAAACAAGATGAGGTTTGGTGACTAGGTCTCAAATAACCTGCCCAAGTTCATGCAAGTAATTTATCCTTGCTAACTTCAGTTCCTTATCTGTAAAATGGGAGTAATTGTATCTGCACCAACAGATTGTTATAATTAAATTACTTAACCCATTATTATCACTGCAATGGGGAGAAGGGTCTGATAAATTCTAGATTTTCTTAGCTGATAATTCCCTGGTTCAGAAGATACAATCTATTTAGGAATTATTCTAATTTCAGGGCACCTGGGTGACTCAGTTGTTGAGAGTCTGACTCTTGGTTTCGGCTCAGGTCATAATCTCATGGCTCCTGGGTTTGAGCCCATGTTGGGCTCTGTACTGACGGCACAGAGCCTGCTTGGGATTCTCCCTCCCCCTCTCTCCGTCCATAATCCACTCATGTGTGCTCTCTCTCAACATAAATAAATACATTTTAAATCAAAAAGAATTATTCAAATCTTTTTGGGAATGAAGATATGAGAGAGCTTAGAATTAACTGAAAGTATCATCAAGGAGTCCAGAGGAGCAAGGAAATTAAATATTCATCAGTTAGGCATAAACATTGGAATTTAGAAAAGTGGATTTCAAAGATTTCAATAAAATATGTGATGTATAAAGAACTTATACAACTCAATATGAAATAAAACAAGTAATACAATTAAAAAATTCTGGAAGACATGAACAGACATTTCTCCAAAGAAATCATCCAAATGGCCAACTGACACATAAAAAGATGTTCAACATCACTCATCATCATGGAAATGCAAATCAAAAACACAATGTGATATCACCTAACACCTGTCAGAATGGCTAAAATCAAAAACTTGAGAAACAACAGTATTGGCAAGGATGTGGGGAAAAAGGAATCCTTGTGCACTGTTGGTGGGAATGCAAACTGGTACATCCACTGTGGAAGACAGTTTAGAAGTTCCTCAAAAAATTAAAAAATAGAACTACCCTGTAATCCAGTAATCACACTACTGTGTATTTACCCAAAGAATACAAAAAACTAGTTTAAAGGGATATTTGCATCTGTATGGTTATTGCAGTATTATCTACAATAGCCAGATTATGGAAGGATCCCAAGTGTCCACCAATAGATGAATGGATAAAGAAGAAGTGGTATATATACAATGGATATTATTCAGTCATAAAAAAGAATGAAATCTTGCCATTTGCAACAGCATGGATGGAGCTAGAAAAGATAATGTGAAGCAAAACAAGCCAGTCAGAGCAAGACGAATACCATATGATTTTACTCATATGTGGAATTTAAGAAACAAAACAAATTAACAAAGGAAAAAAAAAAGGACACACCAAGAAACAGACTCTTAACTATAGAGAAGAAACTGGAACTGGTGGTTATGATATGATAGGTGGGTGGAGGTTGGGTAAATAGGTGATGAGGATTAAGAGGACACTTATCTTGATGAGCACTGAGTGATATGGAGTTGTTGAATCACTATATTGTACACCTGAAATGAATATAACACTGTATGTTAACTACACTGGAATTAAAATTTTTAAAAATAAAATAAAATACAGGGGCACCTGGGTGGCTCCGTCGGTTAAACGTTAGACTTCAGCTCAGATCATGATCTCATGGTTTGTGGGTTTGAGACCCACATCAGGCTCTGTGCTGACAGTGCAGAGCCTACTTGAGATCTTCTCTCCCCCCCCCCCAACTCCTCTCACCCTCCCTGACTTGTACTTTCTCTCTCTCTCTCTCTCTCTCTTTCTCTCTCTCCCTGCCCCCCTCTCAAAATAAACAAATAAACTTAAAGAAAAGAAAAAAAGAAAATACATGATAGCCTTCTGGGTACAGACTATCAATGGGAATGTGGCTCATTATAGGGGAGGGATCTAACAGGAAATTGAATTCCAAGAACACAGTCATACATGATTACTTTGAGGAAGAAAAGGAGAGAATCAGTGTCCAAAGAAATCCTCGCCGCTGTTCACCATGTTCTCTGATAAAAGAAACATGTACAAAATACAGGAGCCAGGATACACCCAATAAAATCATCAAAGAGGATCATGTGTTAGAAAAAGCTGAAACCAAAGGCACCAGAAACAACTTTTCCTTCTGTTCAGAGGAGAGGCAGAAAGGAAGCAGGCCCCAGGACTGAAGCAGATGGGGTGAAGTTATCAGCTGTCAGAGGGAAAAGTCTCCCAGCCCCATTTGTTTCCATATTCTCCCTTAAGAACTGAGAACGATGAACGGTAGTTTGGCAAGATCATCTAACCTTTCAAGTGGGTCCCGATCCCTAGACTTAGGGGAACCACATCCCAGAGTTTATGAGAACTTACAGGTTGAGAGTCTGAAGGCTAGAGATGGGCAAACATCCCCATTTTCAGACAGCGGAGAAGGGGTGGTAATGGAAACTGCAGTTTGGCAAAAGCTTATAGGGGTCCATGGCAGTCTCAGAAGCAGAGGCTTCATATGGAGGCTTGTGAACACTTTGAGAAGTGGGCTGCCTGTAGAGCAATGTGATTTCCCTCCTATCAAACACAGCCCATTTCCCCTTGGAGGGGGAGAAGTGTCATGCCTCGATGTAAACTGGTTTCTCCAAAGAAAGTGTAGCATTCTCCTGGCACAGAATTGGTACTTAGTTAATAATGGTTAATGTGTAAATGAGACCCCTAAGAAGAAGATACAAAAATGATGACTTAGGGGCACCTGGGTGGCTCAATTGTTTGAGTGTCCAACTCTTGAATTCAGCTTGGGTCATGATCTTACAGTTCATGAGTTCAAGCCCTGGGTTCATGAGTTCAAGGCCTCTGTGCTGAGTTTGGAGCCTGCTTGTGATTCTCTCTCCCCCTCTCTTTCTACCCCTCCCCCCCCTCTTTCTCTCTCTATCTCTCAAAAGAAATAAACTTAAAAAAAAAGAAAAATAGTAACTTAGACAATAAAATTTTATGATGACAATGGATCTATGTCTACAGGGAGAAAAGTCTTTACCTGTGTGTCTGCCTAGGACTTGTTAGGGACCTAGTCTTGGTCTTAAGTGGGCATGGAAAGGAGACACTGAAGATAAGTATGTCACATCTAGAAAGGATGTACCCAATGTAAAGAGGTCGTAGTTGCACAGTTCCCTTAAGAGGTTAAATTCAGCTGCAGTATTATAGCTAAGTTCAGAAACCACATGAAGAAGCATGTTAGCAATTAGGAAGTGTTTAAGTGGGTAACGGGGAGAATGAGAAAGTAGAAATCAGGTCAGGTAAAAGATGATAAAAAGAGACTAGGGGTGTTTAGCCTGGATGGAGAAGACTGGAGGTGGGGGAGTGGACAAACACGCTACTTCCCATATATTCTAAAGACTGGAGGGCGGGGCTCTGACTGGTGAGCTGTTACAGGGATTCCAAACATATTCAATATAGACAGAACTTGTTCATAGAAAGAATTCTGAGTCTCCTCAAATTAGTGATCTCCCTGTGGTCTGCATGGTCACCTTTCAGCAACGTTTCATATATTATTCCAACTGTGGGTGAGGAGCAGAGCCAGCTAACCACTAAAATCCCTGAACCAAAAGCCAAGATGGCCCCAGATTCCTCTCTGCCATTCTTTGTCCTCCCTTCAGATGAAGAGTTCAGATGCTATGTGTGCAGCAGCTGGTTGTACCGGAAAGCCCAGGCTGCTGACTCGCAGTTCTGCCTGCCTTGGCTGCCATGAGATGAAGAGCAGCACATATGTGTCACTTCCATAATGCATGCTGCCTCCAGGGGAGAGGAACCTCTGACAACTGGCCAAGGAAGAACCCTGATGTCAACTGTCAAAGCTCTCCATAGTCTGCACTTGGGAGCAGAAAAAATGAGATTTCATTGTAGCCATAAGAAAGCAGACAATATGTTCAAAACTAAACCAAACTTAAATACATTTCTTAAATTTGTATGATGCTTGAGCGTTCCCCTGTGCAAACCAATATAATTGTCATAAGGCGATGGTTACAATTAATGGTATGTTAGTGTGGTCATAAATGTTGTGATCTTTGTGTTTGGTTTGAACACCCTGGAGGCTATTTGTGTCTCCTTACCCACAATAAATAGCCTTTCCAATTCATCACCACCTCCTATTGCTAAGGTCTGTTGTTCTAGGGATCAAAATCTGCAAATTTGGGAATTGGGAACTCTGAATGAGGACTTCTTAAAACAGAATGTCAACATAGATTTCATATATTTCTCAAACAGAACCCAAACATCAAGCCTGAAGCTGATGCAAATAACATAGTGATGTGAGATTTCATATTTATATCATTGATCAGTGTCTATCTCAGCAGACCATTAAAATGCAGCCGTGAAAAATTTCGAGATCATTGCACTGCACTCTACATGTTACTAAAAGCAGTTTGGCTCTCCTTCTTTGCAGATTTTCTTTTCAACTTTTAACTGCCGTATTTGCCTCAAGCCATTTACCAAACCAGGAGATTTTGGAGAGTAGGGTTGAAAGTTTAGTCATTCATCCATCCATCCCCTACACGGCCTGACACAGTACCTGGCTCATGGGCATTTAATCGTTGTTGAATAAATGGAGAGATGAGTGAATAAATGACATTTTATTCAAACAAGTTGAACGATAAATGATCACCAAAAGAATCAGGGAACCTCAATAGTTAAATGACTGTTAAAATTATTTGGCTTTTTTTAAATCCCCCCTACGCCATTCCTACCAAGTGGGTTTTTACTTTGAGATATTCACTACCACTCTTGGCACTTAGTTGGAGCTCTGGATGACTTTGGCTATGTAAAGTTCTTCTTTATGTTGATACAATGTAGCTTTCTGGACTTTCTGCCCATAATGTTCATGGTCCTATCCTTGGGGCTCTACTGAAGGATTCTCATCCTCTGCCACTTTACTTGGCTCCATAAAATTGAAGATAGTTGTTAAGAAACCCATGTACCTTCTCTTTTCCAAGTATATGCCCCAGATTCTTCATCTACTCCCCATGAGACATGTTTCCACAAGTGCTGTCTCTACCATGGTGCATGCTGCAGTTGGTCTTGACAAGAAATGGCCAGAATAAACCCCCAGCTTCCAGAAAGCAGAGGAGGACCATCTGGTGCCCCATCTGATTCTTTATTTGGCTACTGCCTTCCTATTAATATGGCCTCATAGCACTTTATTTTTCAAGGCAACCTCCTTGTGCTCTTGGTTCATATGAAGCTTATTCTCAACATACAAACCTTTTATCTTTTTGCTAGTACTAAGTGGCATCTTCCTCATACCACATTGTTCAGGTTATTTATTTTTTTAATGGAGATGAGGAATTTTACATTATTCTCTGTTATATTTCATCTTGTGAGATTTGGTTCATCATATCAGTCTGTCGAGAACTTATTGAGCTGGTTCCATAATCCCACATTTTTCTATCCTGCTAAACCTTGTGTGAACTGCAGAGCAAATAAAGCCACCTTCTATGGCTTCATCTAAGTCACTGAATCTACCATTCAGGATATGACAATGGATTTTGAGTATCTTTCCCTCTTTCAAATCATTTGGCTGGAATATATTAAGCCATCTTTATTTTTGTTATGTACTCACCTTCCTCGTCCTCTGTTATTTCTTATGTGCCAGTTATCTGCAAAAATAGTGACCTAAAGCAACAACCATTTTGTTGATGTTCACTGATGATGGCTCAGAAATTTGGACAGGGCACAGCAGGGTGGCTTGTGTTTCTGCTCTGCGTTGTTTGGGGCCTCAGCTGGGAAGAGGCAAATGGCTGCTGGTGACTCAAAAAGCTGGGGGCTGAAATCATCTGGAGGCTTCCTCACTCACACGTCTGACACATGGGCTCAGCTGGGGCCATCCCCAAAGCACTGACATGTGGCATCTCTGTGGAACTCAGACTTCTCATAGCATGGGGCTGGGTCCAAGAAAAAAGCATCCAGGGAAAGAAAGTTCCAGGAGAACCAGGAGGGAAGCTGCATGTCTCTTCCCACCTGGCTTCAGAAGCCAGTCATCATTTGACACTATTGGTTGAGATAGTTACAAGCCTGCCCAGATGTGCCTCCATCTGACCTGTCAATGGAAGTAGTGTCAAAGAAGCTGGGGTCATTTTTAAAAAAATCATATCTGACTGGCTTCTGAATGACAACTTTCCAAATCTATTCAGTCTTATAATATGAAAATATATCTTTGTTAAGGCTTTCTTCAGAGAGGGAAAGCAAGAATGAACACACATAAGAGTTATATATTTGTAATGCTCAATCCATATGGAGTCTGTGTTTGTTTTAGCACATCAGTGTGGGAAGCATATTTAAAAATCAGTAGATGTTAAGTCCTGTTGGGATGAGCACCGGGTATCGTGTAAAAACTAATTTGACAATAAATTTCATATTAAAAATAAAATAAAATAAAAATCAGTAGAATGTTTGAAAGCATTGTCTTTGATGGGTTGAGTATATTATAGTAGCTTGTGATATTCAAGGCTCTAATGAACCATCCATATGATTACTGTATTTCATCAATGCCTTTCTTAAAAAAGCAGTTTGATTTTCAACCCTGAACATTGCCATTCATGCTGAGTTGCTGTTGAAGCCAGAAACTCCAGCTAACAGGAAGACTTCTGGTGGAGGAAATGTAGTGTTCTGTCCCAGGAGAGAGCTGGAGGCTCATGGCACCAAGGCTTCTCTGAAACACTCACAAGCTCTCTGGATTAATTCTGTGGGAAGGAAGACATCAAGAACAACAGATGGTTTTTCCACTTCACAAGCAGCTCATGATAAGTCAACTAGGAAAGTAAAATACAGGGAAAAAGACTAAGCATTAAGGAGAAGATTTCCATATGATACTTAGAGGAAACAGTAACATTGGTAAAACAAAGACATTTAAAATATCTTAAATTTAAATTTTTATCTAAATAGTCTAAGCCAGATTTCATGTTTTTTGTCACCACATGACATTGCCATTCAGGACCCTTTGTTCTCGAAGGAGACAGAACACCATTACCATGTCCAACAGCAGCATCAGTGATAGAGTGATAGCTTTAGAAGATGAGCTCCAAGAGGCCATGAGATCTGTCTGCTGGTACAGTGAACAGACACACTGTTCTTATCCTGACCTCTTCTTCGAGATCAAATGAGGATTTAATGGATTGTGGGTCAGCCAGCCCTGACTGTCCGAACCTCAGGAATTTGCCTGATTAATTGCCCGAATATAAAAATCATTGAAGAGTTTATTATGTTTCGGCCCTCAGTGCACCTAGTAGCTTCTAGACAAACATTCCCCGTGGAACATATGTTTGAGGGGGAAGGCGTATGTTCCTTGGGAGTTCTGTGGTGAAAACGCAATTTAAGATTCCAAGCTCTCTCTTTAAGAGATTCAAGCTTTAGCAGACCATTTTAATTAAAGTTCTCTAGACAGGAGGCAGAAAAACAAGATTGACTGGAATGAATATAACCTGCATGGGGCAGTGAAAAAAACCCACGTGGGGATGCAGAGTTATACTACACGTTTTCAGGAAACAAATCAATACGTAGTCCACAAACAAAGCACAAGCTGCTGAAAGATAAAGTTAAAAATATCACATCAAGTGGCCGGAGGCACAGGTTTATTTGAAAAATACATCTTTATCGCCTTACAAATTCACTTTAACAAGAGATTCGTTTTTCCACTGAAGGACATGCTGATTATTGTCCTGTGGTTTTCAATTAATAAGTTCACAGTTAACAGTTTTTAAGTACACTGAATCATGTAAATTTCCATATCACAGCAGCTAATTTATTTGTTTATTGTGGTATAGCAAGCACCACATGAGTCTGGTTTTGAAATCAATTCCAAGTCAAGCAGATGATTTTTACAGGGGACACAATATGTAATGAAGGCCCCCAAACCTCTCCCTGGTGCCACTGCAGCTAGAGTGGGTTTCATGCTGCCAAGTGAGCTGAAAGGGGAAAGAACCCATGTTAATATCCACGCTGATAGATTGGGAGAATTGAGTCCTGTTTCTGTGTGACTGCCTATGAGTCACTGCTATCTTTTATTTATGATTACACAATTTTTTCTTTGAGAGCTCTTAATGTATTCACAGACACACAAACACAAGGATCATTAAGTTACAAGCTGGGTTTATTTACCGTTTCCCACTCGCTCAGATGGTATGGCGCTACTGAACAGCATTTGAATTTTAAGATTATATACCAACATTTCCTCTTTTCCTGCACCCTGTCCCAGATGCAGGTATGCACAGGGAATTCTGCTCTGACTTTAGAAAGGTGATTCTCCATAGAACACTTTAGGGCGAAGGAGGGACCATTTTTAAAGGTCAGATGTTGGGCAAGTTTCTCACAGAACTCGCAGGCAATGTACTGAAGGGGGAGAGTATGGAGATAAAGGGAATGAGGGGTTATGAAGAGGCAAAGTACATGGAGAGAAGAAACAGAAAGGAATATGAGAAAGTTCTGACACTATTCTTTCAAGAAAATTCATAATGATGATCTGTTCCTTTGAAATGGATAAATGAATAAATGTTTGAGCATTTCAATCAGTAAAATGCACAGACCTTGAAGAAAAAGTGACACAAAACCATTGAGAGATAAAATTGAGTAAAATGTCCCCAGTTAATTTGAAAATTTCAATACACTCTCAAAATTGCTGGCAACCAAAAGAAACCTCACAGCTGTGCAAATTGGAATTTTCTTTTCCTGTGTGTTCATACGGATGGTGTAATTGCATATCTGAATGTATATGCTAGTATTTATACTGGCCTCGAATATGTTGATCTTGGACACTTTTCTTATGTAACCTATTAATGTTAACATTTTCTCCCAATGCAATATGAGCTACCATAAGTGGTTTAGTCCTAAAGCAGCTTGATTTCTTCATATTTAGTGTTCCATGAACATAATGAGGAGAGCCCATTTTTGTCCTTCCCCAGAGCTGTCATTTAAAGCGGCCCCCACCTTCCACATGTTTGCCCCATCTGTCTCCCTTCAAGTCTGCCTTTGTTCTGCAGTGGAAAAAATGGACAAAGTAGAGATGAAAAACACGGAAACCACCATAGATTGAAAAATATTTGAATAATGCCCTTAAAAGTGGTTTAATTTTGAATTCTTGAAAAAATAAATTTCAGATGTAAATAAGCTAAGCATGAGTGGATCTTGCTTCAAGACAGGGATTACTTTTTCAAAAAGCTGGACACTCTTAATGTCACTCCTAACTCTCAAGGTCTGTGATGAGGTTGAATTAATGTCTCTTAGAAAATGAGGCTTGGGTAGTTGGCCATTTTTCTTATTGCAGGTCATGTGGCTTTAGGACACAAAGTTGGCCATCGTGATGAACATATTAGTGTACTCTATTGTGGTTTCCAAAGAGGGAATATAAAATCCATGATAGGACTTCGTATTTCTTTAATTAAAATACACCAAAACCAACATAAAATTAGCCATAGCACTTCAGTTACCTCTACAAGTTCCAGCAGTCTAGTGGAGAAAGGACTAAATACTGAATAGAACAATTGGGTTCAATATACCAATATCGGCAAGGAATTTGGGAGTAAAAGGAATGCCAATCACATTTTTTTTTTCAACGTTTATTTATTTTTGGGACAGAGAGAGACAGAGCATGAACGGGGGAGGGGCAGAGAGAGAGGGAGTCACAGAATCGGAAACAGGCTCCAGGCTCTGAGCCATCAGCCCAGAGCCTGAAGCGGGGCTTGAACTCACGGACCGCGAGATCGTGACCTGGCTGAAGTCGGACGCTTAACCGACTGCGCCACCCAGGCGCCCCGCCAATCACATTTTTTAAAGTTCAGTGCTCAAGAAAAGGAAACTCACTGACAGTGTGTGGGTTATGGCCATTCTTGATTCACTCAGCACAGGTGAAGAGCTGACACAGGACACATGGCACAATAGCCTCTTTTGTGTTGACTTGCAGAAAAAAGTACCTAGTTCACAGTGGTGCCCACTGTGGAGGTAGCAGCCTCCTCGTGCCACCTGCCAAGGGGTCATTTGACATGGATTACCTATTTGTGTTACATAAGCCAAGACCCAACTGTCTATGGGCAAAGTGTTTGCAGGTAAAGGCCCATCTGGATCACATTAAACTCCCAATCTAGAATTGCCAACTCCACGTGTGTCAGGAAATTCACAGATCTGTTCTAAGCAAACATTTTTGATGTGAAATTTCAAATTTTTTTCCTTATGTTATTTAATAAACTCTTTAAAAATCTGGAAGAGATTCTGAGTCTAGGTGTTGAGTACTTTCACACAGTACATTTTTTCAATGCCATCATTTGCTATTTTGTTGAGTGGCTTGATTATTGCTGACCCTTTTAAGGTGGAGATTGATGGAGTAGCATATGAACTTCCAAGAACTCAATATTGATGTCCAGGTAGAGCAAAAGAGGGTGCTTATATGAGTACACAGAGTTGTTTTTAATTCTAAACAATATGGAGGAACCATTAGTTCACTCATTAGAATAAAGCAGTGGTTTCTGGTACCCACTGGATGAGATTAATGGTAATAAATGAGTTTAATATTTTTGCATCAACTAAAAGGGCTCAAACCTTGGGAACTTTGAGATGCAGAATTAGGTGTTATTTGGAAGTTGAGGAGATAAAGATAGTGACAGACACTCCAACAGATGAAGAATCCAAGTTATAACTGAAAAATAGGTTTAAGGAAGTTAGAAAAAGTGAAAATCAGACAGTCCTATTCTTGGAATAACATGGACAGCCAGGTTCATGACTCAGCCTAGCCTGGTTAGTCTCTAAATAGCTCTCCCTTATGAGAGTCTAGGATTACAAAATAGTAAACAAAATAGGGATAAAAAAATACCTAGTGAAAATAATGATGGAAAGGTGCTGTGAGGATTAAATTTGATGATGACTAAAGCACATGGAACAGTGCCTGACTCATACTGAGTGTGAACTATTGCTATTATTAGATAACTATTATTAATAAGATATAATAATTATATTATAATGATCTATAACAATAATCTTTTAACCAGGTGAAAGAATAATGGGTTTGGAGGTCTCAGGAGCATTTCTGACTAAGTGATAGTCTTTAAAAATTATGGTCATGAGAAAGACTTCCTAGTTCTTTTCTGGGTAGAGGCACCTACCGAATACTTACTGTTTTCCACCATGGCGAAAATTTTGCTCATCGGCATCTCAAGTGGATTAGAAAGGAGGATGGGCCAAACAAGGCTTTTGGACCTGTAGTCTGAGAGCCTCAGGGAACCTGACTCATTTTATGTATGGCAAGATGCCTAGCCTACAGACCTTTCCAGGTTGTTTGGAAGCTCCAGTGTGGGAAAGGAGTCCTCTCCTCTTCCCACAGTATTTAAAACTCTTTTATTCTCCCAGCTGTGCCTCAAGTGATAGCCCCTGGAATCCCAACTAAATACATCAGCTGGCTGCATTCACCTCTTCTAGGGTTTCTTTTCTCAACCCCAAGAGTTTAGAGAGAAGCCTACAGGTGGGCTCTAGGGCAATGTTCAGTATCTAGGCTGAGTAGGGAAACATCCTCCCCAAAAGAACAAAAGGACAATCCTAAATAGGCAGACAATGCTTCTCTAGTGATGAGAAGAAAGGCACCACAGGAAGCATGCTTTACTATATCAGTCATCCAAAACTTGTTAAAATTCCATGACATAAAAAGTCACAACAGAATCTCAGTTGCTGAGGATGGGGTGGACACTGAGACTGGATAGGATAACAGAATAGCCATAATTCCTGGCCCCACTAAAATTATAGTCTAGGGGCCCTACATATTTACAGTGCTCCCTGAAAACCCTAAAAAATATTTTTTACCCCAGTTAATCCTGCAATTTTAGGTGCTAAGTTGGCATCTTGTTTTGGGCTTACTGAACTTTAAAGTCTCCATTTTTTGTTAATGTTTTTAATTTAGTTTTGAGAAAGACAGCATGCAAGTGGCAGAGAAGCAGAGAGAAAGGAGGGGCAGATAGAGGGGGACAGAGGATCTGAAGTGGGCTCTGTGCTGACAGCAGTGAGCCTGAGGGGGAGCTCAAACTCAAACCACGAGATCATGACCCAAGCTGAAGTTGAATGTTCAACTAACTGAGCCACCCAGGTGCCCATAGTCTCCATTTGAAATCTAAATGCACCTCCTGCTCTAATTAGTTACTTCCTTGAAGTGAATCACCTGCCTTGTCATCACCAGGCTGGAAACCTCAAAGATCTTTGATTCCTCTTTCTCTTTCATGGTCTGTTTACTATCAATATCTCCTCATCTATTTCCAATTCCATTATGCTAGTTCTTGTACTCATTACTTTTATCCCAAATTGTTCTCCCCAACCTTCCATTTCTAATCATTCTAATATGCTCTACCCCAAGTGCTAGATAAGTCTTTCTAAGGGATTTATATACATATGCTCAGACAGAAGCCACCCTGATCAAACTGAGCAGACAGTATACTAATATGAAAAACAGGCTTTTATAAATATGGCTACTGCAAATCAACTCACCAGGGCTTTGTCACCCTTGGATGAATAGACATAGGTGAGTTTCTGAATGCTCAGTGTTTGAAACATACGGTGATCCTATCGAGGTACAATAGTCATATGAGCCTTATAGTCCAGGACACCAGCCCCTTGATATTGTCATGCTACAATAACAAGTGTTTCGATCACAAAACTAAAAAGTTAAACATTTACCAAAGTCTGGACAGCCATGCAGGATGGACTCAAAACTCTAGTTATTCTATTTACAAACTTTAGGCCTTGGGAAAGTCATTTTGCCTTTCTGAGCTTGAGAAATTATTTCCATTTTGTTGTTTGTTTGTTTGTTTTAATCTGTAAAAGAGGAATATTCAGGCCTTCTTAATGGATACGGAAAAATACCTCGTACATAGTTGCTGCTTTAATAATAATTATTTTTATAAATATTATTGCTATTATTGAGATCCCTTTGCTGTTTGTATCTTAATCCGAAAACTAACATTAATTGTGCCTCTCCCAAAATGTTATTCCTCTCCTATCAGTTTTAAATGCCAGTTTCCCTTTTGCCCATAATCCCCAAAACAAGTGGAACTGCAAAAATCTCATTCAAAGTAGAGGAGAAGGGGGCTGTTGGTCACTGACCTTGGAGCCACCTTCGGCACTTTCTTTTCACTGGAGCAAATGAGGGGAAATACTGAACCAGTTTCCTGCAAGACATGTTTGGACTTGCTCCTGCATCACTTCTTTCTTCCTACTAATAATCACCCTTTTCCCCACTAGAGAAACAGTTTTCTCTCTATGCTTGAAAATTCATTAAGAAAAAAAAAAATCTAGCTCTGTTCTCTTCCCTTGAGCAAAGGGCACAAGCCCCTCCCTGGAAACCTGGGTCAGTACAAGAGCAACAGGAGATGCATTATTTCCCCTGAGGAAACAACCCACCTGATGCCATTTTGCATTCCCGTAAGTTCTTCTCTTCTCTTGAGTACTCTACTAGAAGTACTCAATAGGCAGAAATGAGAAGAGAAGCAGGAGGAAGAATATTAGATCACAGAGGAGAAGCTCTCCTGCAAGACAAGCTTTGATGCTAGTGGGAAAGGAGAGCATGAGCCACAGGCTCTAGCCCCTGATCTTTCAGGGCTAGAGAAGCCCTGGGGCTGGGGGCTGTGCCTCAGCAGTGAAAGACATGCCTTCAAGTTAGGAAGGACCTTCAATATGGTCCTCATCCACTTCTGGGCAAGTAGGACATGTCCTTGGTTTGGCTTCCTTTCAGTTTACTGATGTCAGTCCCTCCTGTCTTCTGTCCAAAATCTGTTCTCGTCCTGCGATCCCACTGACTCACTATAATTTAAGAGCCTGTGGGGGTGGAAAGATGGCTGAGCCAGAAAATAGGAGGCCAGGATTCTGCTTTATGCCCCACAGTTGACCTTCCAAGGAACCTTGGGTGAATTGCTTAACCCAAGCCTTCTCTGTCTTCATCTGCTTCTGTCAAGGTCATAGCAAGTGACTCACCTAGCAAGTAGGTGTGCATGAAAACCAGATGAGACAATGCAAGACCAAGTGTAGAGTATTGTGCAAATAGGAGGCATTTTTATGATGTCCTTTCACTTGACTGTCAGTTTCCTTTTCTCTCAGATGGGACTAATAATATGGACACACTTCAGGGGGTATGCTTCAACTAATAAACACATGATTCACCCCTTAATGAATAGAATAGGAAATGTGTGGAGCAATCAGATCCAAATGTACACAGCTGCCTACTTAGTAGCCACTGTTTAGAAAACAACAACTTGAATCTAGACATTGCAGACCTCTTTAATAAATATCTTCTTAATCGTCTGAGCAATTGAAAACCTCAGGCAGGAGGAAGAAGCCTGTGGATCAATGTTCGGTGGGAGAGGATAGTCAGGCAGCTGGGCTTCTGAAGGCACATTTATATTCAGCATCTTGTTCTCACAGCCAAATGATAAATACCTGGAGCTCACGCTAAGAAGTTTGAGCTGGTATTAGAAACAGGAGTGGGGGGAACCTAATTTCATCATGTACAGGCCAGTGCCAATAGGGGCGGGGGAGTGAGCCAGGAGCCAGAGAACTAGACCTGAACTTGAGGAATTTCTCCAAAGGGCAGGAAAGACTGGAAAAGCCCAAGAAAGGGATCTTGAGGTCAGTTTAGATCAGGATCTTTCTCACACAGAGAACATTTGTTTTTAAATGTGTGAACTTCTTTCAAATTTGCTTTTGAAAATTCCCTTTGAAAGTTCCAATGTGATAGGGTAATTCTGAGAAGAAAGACTGGTCCAAGGTCAAGCAAGGAGAAACAAGTGGTCCATGGTGATAGGATGGTATGAGGTGGCAACTGCTCTGGAAAGAACAATGTGGGGAAGAAGGGTGGTGAGATGGCATGAGGTTCACATTTGTGAGACAATTTTTGGAACAAGGGAGTTGAGGCAGTAACAGCTGCACCTTCTCGGAGACTCAAGTCCTTTGCAAACTCTGCTTTGCTTTTACACTGGAGCGCTCTGATGCTCAAGCAGCAGACAGACAGCTGTGGTGTCCTGAGAGACATTCCCAGGGGAGCCCTTGTATATTTCACTTTCACCAAGAAGCCCAGTCCAAGAGAGAATGTGTTGGTAATGATGGAAAGGTTATAGGGAGTAGTTTTTCTAATTAGCCCCTAAAATATTCTTGAAACAAATTCAACTCTGGAGCAAGTCTAAAACTTCTGGGAATTTGTTAGACATATTCCTGATAAAAGTCTAATATCTGAATATAAAAAGAACTCCAACAACTCAATAACAAAATCCTAATTTCAAGGAGATGGGCAAAGACTTGAACAGATACTTCACAAAAGAGGCTATACAAAGTCGAACACATGAAAATATGCTCACAATTATGAGTCACCAGAAGGCAAATTAAATCCACATTGAGATACCAGAACCCACCTACTAGAATGTCTAAACAAACAAATTAACAACAACAATAAAACAACCCTGAATGTTGGTGAAGATATGGAGCTACCAGAACTCTCATATGTTGCTGGCAGGTGTGAAAATGGTATGACTACTTTGGAAAACTGTTGATAGTCTCTCAGAAAAATAATTGTACACCTACTTATGACCCTGCAATTCTACTCCTAGAAGTTTATCTAAGAAAACAAAAACAGATGTAAAAAAAAGCCTTTTGCAAGAATGTTCATAGCAACTTACTCAAATAACGTTATCAACAAGAAAACCTAGAAACAGCACAGGTGTCCATCAACAGGAGAATGGACGATAAGCTTGGGTTGTTACAATGAAATATTACTCAGCAATAAAGAGGAATTCAAATAACAACGTGGATGAGTGTTGGAAACATGCTGAGTGAAAGATGCCAGGCACAAAAAGAATTTACTGCGTGGTTCCCTTTACATGAAGTTCTAGAACAGGTGAAACAAATGTATGGTGATAGAAGTCATAAAAGTGGTTTCTTCTGGGGAGAGATAATTGACTGAAAAGAAGCATGAGGGAATTTTCTAGGGCGTTAGAAATGTACTATATAGAGATAGGACTGTGAGTTATATGAATGTACACATTCATCAAAACTGATTGCCTTAGTCATTTTGGGCTGCTGCAACAAATTACTATAGGATGAGAGGCTTAAACAACAGAAATTTATTTCTCAAAGTTCTAGAGGCCGGGGAGTCCAAGACAAAGCTGCCAACAGATTCAGTTCTAGTGAGAGCCTGCTTTTCAATTTGCAGTTGGCCATCTTCTTGTTGCATCCTTACCTGGCAGAGAGCAGAGAGGACGTAAGCTGCATCATGTCTCTTCTCATAGGGACACTAATCCCACTCATAAGGGATCCACTCTCATGACTTAATTACTTTTTAAAAACCCCACCTTCTAATACCATCACATTGGGGGGCAGGATTTCAACATACGAATTTAGGGAGGACACAAATATTTAGTTTGTAACAGTGATCAAACTATTCCCTGAAGATCTGTGCCTTTAACTGCAGGTAAGTTATAACTCAGTTACAAAATGAAAGGAGAAAACAAACTCCTGGACCTACTCTTCTTCCCCCAAAATATAAGATTTCTCTTCTATCTGAAACTATTTTTTAACATTTTAAAAACTCCAGCTAACGCCAAAGTCATCTCTGAAGTGAGGAAGCAAACCAATCTGTACTATGCCAAATGTTAATGCAATATCCTTCTTAAATGGCCGCAGACACTGCAAGGTGAAACCAGCTTTTTAATAAAAACAAATGTAAATTGGATCTATCACTTGACTTAAGATTAGGAGACTGGTTCCAGGTCTATTTCCTGGTGACCTCACTGGGAAATTTTAGGCAAGTCACTTAACTCCTTTACTTTCTCTAGGCTTTACATCCTCACTTATTAAGTAAGAGGTTTGGCCTAAGTTTCACTAGACTCATTCCTAGTTCTACTAGAGTCACAGAATCACTGAATGATAGAGTTGAGATGAATTTACAGCTGACCCTTGAACAATATGGGGTCTGTGGTGCTGACCCCCTGTGCAGTCAAAATTCCATATACAACTTTTGACTCCCCAAACACTTAACTACTAATAGCCTACTGTTGATTAGAAGCCTTACACATAACATAAACAGTCTATTAACACATATTTTATAATACTATAGTAGATTTATTTAAAAAAAATTCTGTGTTTAGGTGGACCCATACAGTTCAAACTTGTGTTGTTCAAAGGTCAACTGTATTCATAACTGCTTCTTATTTGTCCTATAGGGTGCAGTTTCTATATTATCTCCTCCCAGAGGAACATCCTAATGACTTAAATTTGATATAGGCTCCCTACTTATTCTCTGTAATTATGGTCTGTTTGATTTTGGTATTTTACTATAAAAAATTTGGGACACCTGGGTGGCTCAGTCAGTTAAGCATCTGACTCTTGGTGGTTTGGGCTCAGGTCATAATCTCACATTTCATGAGTTCAAGCCCCACATCGGGCTCTGTGCTGACAGTGTGGAGCCTGCTTGGGATTCTCTCTCTTTCTCTCTCTCTGGCCCTCCCACACACTTTCTCTCTCTCTCAAAATAAATAAGTATACTTTTTTTTTTAATTCTAATAATATATTTACTGTTTTAGCAAGTTGGATATAACAAACTATAAAAATCATTGTATATTATGAGCAGTTAGAATTTATGTTAGGAATGAAAAGCTTTCCTACTATTCAAAAAGATAATTGATTAGTTAAAGCAAAAAAACAAAATGTGTAGGGTTTATAACATATACAGAAGTAAAATGTATGAAAATAATAGCACAAATATGGGACTATACACTACAGTGTTATTAATTCCTTAGATATTGCATGATATTATATATTATTATATGAAGATAGAGTGAGAACAAAAATGTATGAATGAATTACAAAAATTAATTTAAAAAACATAGCCAAAAAGCCAATAGTGGAGATATAATTAAATGCTAAGAATACTCAATTCAAAGAAAGGCAGGAAAAGAGGAAAAGGGACAATACAATACAATAAATAGAAAATATATGGCAATATGATATATTTAAACCAGACAATATCTGTGTTATATTAAATGTAAATGGTATAAAGTATTCAAATTGAAAGGCAGAAAGTATCAGCATACATCAAACACCAAAGCCCAACTCTATGCTGTCAATAAGAAACACATTTCACAGTTGGATAAATGTAAAGTGACAGAAAGTGGAAGACCATTTAATTAATAATAATAAGACTGGAATGGATATATTAGTATAAGATAAAATGAACTTCAAAAGAAAGAATATTGCCAAGGATAAAGAGTGACATTTCATAATGGTAAAAAATTATTTAAGAAAATATAATCATTATGACTGTGTATTTACCTAATAACAGAGCTTTTAATAGATATAGCAAATTTTCACAGAACTGAAAAGAATAACAAACAAGTTGATAAGTACAGTTGGGGATTTTGCCCTGCCTGTTTTATAGTAAATAAACAAAAAATCTGTAAGGATATAGAAGGCATGAACAACATTACCAACCAACTTGACCTATTTTATATTTTTAGCACACTCTATTAGCTGACAGAATATACATTTTTTTAAGGGCATCTGGAACATACCCCAATGGTTGACCAAATGCTGGGCCAAAATTTCTCAATAAATTTAAAGGATTAGGATCATACAAAGAATGTTCCTGACCACATTGGAACTAAATTAGAAATCTATATTAGAAAGACATCTGAAATATTCTCTAAATATTTGGAAATTAAACAAACTTTGAAATAACTCATGAATCAAAGAAAAAAATTACAAAAGAGGATAGAAAATATTTTCAATTGGACTGAAATAAAAACACACAAGAAATTTTAGAATGCAACTAAAGTAGTGTTTAGAAGAAGACTTACAAGTTTAAATGCTGATAGGGGTGCTTGAGTGGCTCAGTCGGTTAAGCATCTGACTTCAGCTCAGGTCATGAACTCGCAGTTTGTGAGTTCAAGCCCCTTTCTGGGCTCTATGCTGACAGCTCTGAGCCTGGAGTCTGCTTAGGATTCTGTGTCTCCCTCTCTCTCTGTCCCTCCCCCACTCGTACTGTCTCTCTTTCAAAAATAAATAAATGTTTAAAAAAATGTTTAAATGCTGATATTTAACAATGATTAAAACTTTCACCTTAATATGCTAGAAAAAGTAGAGCAAGTTAAACCCAGAACAAATAGAAGAAATGAAATAATAAAGATAAGAGAAAATTCCAATAAAATAAAAAACAAAAACAGAAAAAATCATTGAAATCAATGAGACCCAGATAGTTATTTATAAAAAAACAAAAACAAAAAAAGCAGTAAGATTGATTGATTGACCAGCTTGACTATTTAAGATAAAATGAGAATTAGCAATATTATGAATAAAGAGGTGACATCACTCTAGATATTACAGACATTAAGAGAATAATGAGGGAATCTTACAAAATACTCTTGCTAAAATTTGATCTGTTTTGGCAAACTATAGCAATATGCTAAATCTTGCCTGCTACCTGTTTTAGCAAATAAAGTTTTATTGGAACAGAAGCATACATATTTGTCTATGCATTGTCTACAGTTGCTTTCATGATACAGTGGCAGAGTTGTCTATTGTGACAAAGACTGTATGGCCCACAAAGTCTAAAATGTTTACTATCTGTCTCTTTACAGAAAAAGTTTGCTCATTCCTGACACAGATGTAATGGAAAAATTCTTTGAAAAATATAAATTAACAAAATTTATTTTTAAAAGGGTAGAAACATCTGAATGTCCTTATATCTATTAAGTAAGTTAACATCATTTTATAAGTTTTCCACAAGATGAACTCCGAAGTCAGATGGTTTTACTAATGGAATCTATACATCATTTAAGGGAGAAATAATACCAATCCTACACAAGAATCATTCAGAAAATAGAAGAGGAGAAAATCTTCAAAACTCATTTCATGAATTCAGAATTATCCTAACACTTAGATGGTATTACAAGAAAACTATAGATCAATATCCTACATAACCATAGATGAAAAATTCCTTAGGAAATATTAGTGACTAGATTTTAGCACAACATAAAAAGAATAATGTTCTGTAACTTAGTGGGATTTACTCCATGAATGCGAGACTGATTTAGTATTTGGAAATCAATTGATATAAATTACTAAGCTAAAAGATATTAAAACATACTATCATCTCAATAAATAACCAAGATTCATTTAACAAAACAATTCCTGATTAAAAAGAGTAAAATCTTTCAGAAAACTGGGACTAGAAACATACTTTAACACCTGGTCAATGGTATCTATGAAAAATCTAGAGTTAACATACTTCATGGAGGGGTGCCTAGGTGGCTCAGTCGGTTAAGTGTCCAACTTCAGCTCAGGTCATGATCTCATGGTTCGTGGGTTCAAGCCCCATGTCAGGGTCTGTGCTGATAGCTCAGAGCTTGGAGCCTGCTTCAGATTCTGTGTTTCCCTCTCTCTCTGCCTCTCTCCCGCTCATGCTCTGTCTACCCTTTCTCTCAAAAATAAATAAACATTGAAAAAAAATTAAAAGAAAAAATACATACTTCATGGAAAATGAATGATTTCCACCTACAGAGCAAGAGGGGTGCCTGTGTGGCTCAGTCAGTTAAGCGTCTGGCTCTTGACTTTGGCTCAGGTCATGATCTCATGGGTTCATAAGTTTGAGCCCCACATCAGGCTCTGTGCTGATAGTGCAGAGCTTGTTTGGGATTCTCTCTTTCTCCCTCTCTCTCTGCCCCTCCTGCTTACTCTTTCTTTCTCTCAATAAATAAATAAACTTAAAAAAATAATAATAAGGATGTCCACTCTCACCACTTCTTTTCAATACTATAGAAAAATCCTAGCCAAAGTTATAAGGCAAGAGAAAAAGAAAGTTGACAAAGTAAAAAGAAAGAAGTAAAAATTTAATTTATAGAACACATGACTGTGCATATGAAATATCCTTGGTAATTTACCAAAAAAAAAAAGAAAGCTTATAGAATTAAAAGGCAGATTTAGTATGTTCACAGAAAATAAGATCAATGTGAAAAAAAAAAAAACAAATGTATTTCTACATAATAGCAATTGGATTGAACAACTGGAAATAAAATTAAAAGTTCATTATAATAGAATCCAAAACATGAGCTACTTTGAGACAGATGTAACAAATGTGCTTAAAAACTATAGATAAAATATTATAAAACAAACCTGAGAGAAAATAAACAAAATTTAAACAAATGGAAAGATTTACTGTGCTCATGAATTGAAAGATTTAACATTGTTTAAATGGCAATTCTCTCTATATTTTTCAATAGATTCAAAGCAATCTCAATGAAAATCCCAATAGGCAAGTTGGTTCTAATAATATACAAAATATTATAAAAGCAAAGTAACTATAAATGCCAAAGAAATTAAAAAAAAAAGAATAAAGTTGAAAAGCATACACTACCAGATTTCAAGAATTACTGTAAAGGTACAGTAATCAAGGCAGTGGGGTATTGACATACAAATAGACATGTACTTTGGAACAGAATGGAAATTCCAGAAATATACCCACCTTATGTGGTTAATTGATTTTGAAAAAGATGCCAAAATCATTCAGTGGGGGAAAGAAGTTTGTTAAAAAATTTACTTATTTGTTCATTCATTTTTAAATTTATTTTCCATCTTTATTGAGGTATATCTGACAAAATTGTATATATTTAAAGTGTATAACATGATGATTTGATATGTATACTTTATGAAATGATTGCCACAGTCAAGTTAACACATATATCACCTCAGATAGTTACCATTTGGGTGTGTGGAGGGGAGGTGCTGGGGGTAAGAGGGCTTAAGGTTTACTCTTCTAGAAAATTTCAAGTACACAACACAGTATTATTAACTATACTCACCATGTTGTATGTTAGAACCCCAGAGCTCATTCATCTTATAACTGGGGTTTGTAATCTTTGATCAGCATCTCCCCATTCCCCTTACCATCCCAGCCCCTGGTAGCCATCACTACACTCTGTTTCTGTAACTTTGAGTTTTTTGTTGTTTTGTTTTCTTTTTGTTTTTCTATATTCCACAAAAAAGTGACACCATACAGTATTTGTCTTTGGCTAATTTCACTCACCATATTGTACTCCAGGTTCATCTATATTGTTGCAAATGTCAAGATTTCCTTCTTTTGTTTTTTTTTTTTTAAGTTTATTTATTTATTTTGAGATGGAAGGGAGGAGAGAGAGGGAGAGAGAGAATCCCAAGCAGGCTCTGTGCTATCAGTGCAGAGCCTGAAGCAGGTCTTGATCCTACAAACGGTGAGATCGTGACCTAGGCCAAAATCAAGAGCTGGACACTTAACTGACTGAGCCACCCAGGTGCCCCAAGATTTTCTTCTTTCTCACCACTAAATCAAAATCCATACCACATCTTATTTATTCACTCATCCATTGACAGACACTTAGGTTGTTTTCATATCTTGGCTATTGTGAAAGTGTTGCAATAAATATGGGAGTGCAGATAACTCTATGAGATACTAATTTTGTTTCCTTCAGATACATATCCAGAAGTGGAATTGCTTAATCACATGGTAGTTCTATTAGTAATTTTTGAGGTCCTCCTCACTGTTTTTCATAATGGCTGTGCCAATTTACTTTCTATCAACAAGATTCAAGGGCTCCCTTTCCTCCACATTCACACCAACATGTCATCTCTTGTCTTTTTGATAAAAGCCATCCTAACAGGTGTGAGGTGACATCTCATCATGGCTTCAATTTCTGTTTCCATGATGATTAATGATGTTCACCATCTTTTCATGTACTTATTGGTCATTTGTACGTCTTCTTTGGAAAAATGGTCCTCTGCTCATTTTTTTTTTATTTAAAATTTTCTTTAACATTTTATTTTATTTTTTGAGAGACAGAGAAAGGTAGAACATGAGCAGGGGAGGCGCAGAGAGAGAGGGAGACACAGAATCCAAAACTTTCAGCACAGAGTCCAATGAGGGGCTCGAACCCATGAATGCGAGATCATGACCTGAGCCAAAGTCAGACACTTAACCAACTGAGCCACCTCCTTTACTCATTTTTTAATCAGGCTATTTGTTTTTTTACTCTTGAGTTGTAGAAGTTCCTTATAGATTTTTAGTATTAACTCCTTTTCAGATATATGGTTTGCAAATATTTTCTCCCATTATTTAGGTTGCCTTTTCATTTTTTGAATTTTTCCTTTGCTGTGCAGAAGCATTTTAGTTTGATCTAGTCCCACTTTATTTTCGCTTTTGTTGCTTCTGCTTTAGTATCATATAAAAAAAATCATTGCCAAGACCAGGGTTGAGGAACTTTTTATCTATGTTTTTTTTTTAGGTGTTTTATGGTTTTGGGTCTTACTTTTAAGGCTTTATTCCATTTTGAGTTAATCTTTGTGATTAATTGTGATGAGAAAACAGATATTTTGAGTTGCTGCCTAGGTATTTTACAATTTGACAACCCTGTTTACACTCAGAGTCCAAACATTTAAAGACCTAACCTGAGAGTTCTTCCCAAAGTTCTCACTTTGATTTTCCTAGGTCATCTTTTAAAATAACCACTTACAGAGCTGAGCCCATGAAAAGTTAGTGCCTTCTACCCCAACCAGCTCCTGGGTAATAGGTGTTTTCTAACCTGCTCTCTATCTCCTGCTTACTGGTTACCTGTGATGGAAGACTGCCCTTTTCCTGGTCCACTATGTCCCTAACCCCTCCACCCTGTTTCTGGATCTGTAAGTAATAAATCTCATGACTTTACTTTCTTTGTGTGAGTGTTTTGGAACTGTGCCTTCAATTAGAACCATCCCAATGTTCTCACTTCCCCCAGATAGGAGCACAGATGCTAAGTGAGCTACCTGTTGAACCCATGTGGGTAACTTGTGCCTCCTCATTTAGAAGGTCATAATCTGCATATTCTTGATTTAATACACCTGCTACAACACTCCCCCCCCCCAACACAATGATGTATTATAGGGCTCCAATTTCATCCTTTTTCTCATGACTATCCAGTTTTTTTTCAATAGCATTTATTGAAGAGAATATCTTTTCCCCATTTTGTATTCTTGGCATTCTTGTCAAAAATTAGTTGGTTATATATTTGTTGGTTATATTTGGATTCTATTCTGTTCCTTTGGTCTCTGTGTCTTATTTTAACATCAGTACTGTAATGTTTGCTTGCTGTAACTCTGTCGTATAGTTTGAAATCAGAAATTATGATGCCTCCAGACTTGTTCTTTCTCAAAATTCTTTTGTCTATTCAGGGTCTTTTGTGGTTGATAGGACTTTTAGGATTTTTTTCTATTTTTACGAAAAATGCCAATAGAATTTTGATAGAGATTGCATTGATTCTACAGATCACTTTGGATTCTATAGACATTTTGATAATATGAGTTCTTCCAATTCATAGTCAGGGGATATCTTTCCATTTATTGTGCCTTCTTCAATCACTTTCATGAATGTTTTATAGGTTTCAGTTTACAGGTCTTTCACGTCCTTGATTAAATTTATTCCTAAGTATTTTATTGTGTTTGATGCTTTTGTAAATGGGATTGCTTTTTCTTTATTTCTCCTTCAAATAGTTCATTGTTAGTATATAGAAATACAAATGGATTTTTGTATTGGTTTTGTATATTTTATTTATTTTTGTTTATTAGTTCTAACACTCTTTCTGTGGAGTCTTTAGGGTTTTCTGTATATAAGATCATGTCACTTGAAAACAGACCATTTTACTTCTTCCATTTTTATTTGGATATCTTTTATTTCCTTTCATTTCTTAATTGCTCTGGCTAGAGCTTCTAGTACTATGTTAAATAGAAGAGAGTGGTGAGAGTGGACATCCTTGTCTTGCTCCTGATCTTAGAGAAAAAACTTTCAGCTTTTCATCATTGATTATGATGTTAGCTGTGAGCTTGTCATATACGGCCTTTAAAACATTGCAGTAGATTTCTTCTGTACCTAATTGTTGAGAGTTTTTACCATGAAATAATGTTGAAATTTTTCAAATCCTTTCTGTGCATATATTGAGATAATGATATGATTTTTATTCTTGATCCTGTTAATGCAATGTATCACATTTTTTGATTTGCATATGTTGAACCATTTTTGTATCCAAGAGATATATCCAACTTGATCATGACTTATGATTCTTTTAGTGGAAAGAATGGTCTTTTCAACAATGCTGCCAGAAAGTCTGGATATATGTATGGTAAAATGTAAAAAAAAAAAAAAAATATATGTATACTTGACTTACATCATACTCCAAAATTAATTGGAAGTGGATCATAGACCTAAATATAAAGCTAAATTTATAAACCTTCTAAAATAAGGGTTGGCAAACTGTACCCACTGGCCCAATCTAGCCATGCCCATTGTATAGTGAATGGATGCTTTTGTGGTACAATGGAAGAACTGAGTAGTTGCAACAGAGACCATTTGTTCCTTAAAGCCCAAAATATTGATTAGCTCACGGTTTACAGAAAAATTTTGCTGTCCACTGAACCAAAAGAACATGTTAAGTATTTTTGTGGCTTTGGAATAAGAAAAGATTCTTTAGGTAGGATACAAAGAGACACTAACTATAAAAAATAAATAAACAACTGGAATTCATTAAATTAAAAATATTTATGTTTCAAAAGACACTACTAAGTAATTTGAAAAATAAGGATACTGGGAGAAAATATATGCAATACCTATATCTCTTGAAGAACTTGCATTCAAAATATATAAAGTACTTGTACAATACAACAATAACAAACAAAATGATCAAATTTAAAATTGGACAAAGACTTGAACAGACGCTTCAAAAAATGAGATAAATGAGTGGTTAACAAATATATGAAAGATGTTTAACATTGCTAGTCATTAGTAAACAAAAATTAAAGCACAATGAGATACCACTGCATATACATTAGAATGGCTAAAATTAAAAAGACTGACAATACTAAATGTGGGCAACAATGTGGAGCAAGTGAAATGCTTATATATATGGTATATATGGTCTCAACGCAATGATCTAAACACACAAAAAAAATAAAAAATAAATAGACAGATGATAGATCGATGATAGACAAAATGATCTAACCACTTTGAAAAACAGATTGACAGTTGCAAATATACTTACCAAACACCCAGCAATTGTACCCTAGGTATTTATCCAAGATAAATGAAACAAACACTTGAACACATATGCTCATCATAGCTTTATTTCTAATAGACAAAAACGAAACCACTCAAATGGTCATCAACTGTGAACAAACAGAATGTGGTACATTCATTCAATGGTATACTACTCGGCTATGAAAAGCAACAGAATACTGATACATACAAACATATGGATCAATCTCAGAAACATTGTGTTGAGTGAAAGAAGCTTTGCACAAAAAAATCGTGACTATATGATTCAATTCATATGGACTTCTAGAAAAAAGTAGTCTAATATATAGAGACAGAAAGCACATCAGTTGTTGCCTGCAGCTGGAGGTAAAGGGCAAGGTGGAATTGACTGCAAAAAATTAGAGATCTTTTAGAACTTCAAAAACGCTCTATATTTTAATTTAGGTTTTGGATACATGAATGTATACATTTGTCCAAACTTATTGAACTGACTGAACTGACTTTAAATGGGTACATTTTATTGTATGTCCATTTTATTATAAAGCAACCTCAATAATGTTGTTTTATAAAATAAACAACTTCCTTCTGCTGAATTTAATTGCTAAACATTTATTTTAACGCCCCCTTTATACTTCTACCTTATGATTTATGTAGGTTTATATTAACAGAGTCAGGGAATAGCCTCCCACCTACCCCAGAAATTTTCAGTTACCGTTGGTCACCAGCACCCTGTTGAAGACAGCATTCCTATTTGCACCATCCACAGCTGCAGAAGCCTTTTGCATATGTTCTGGAACTTACTGAGAATCTCTCCTGCTTGGATTTATGGCAAACTCCTTTTGTTTAGTATTCTGTGAACTTTGAACATGGCTCCATTTCCTTGAAATAAAAGCTTATTGGTTTGAGGACAATAATTAGATCATTTTTCTGAGGTCAAGTGTACCAGTATTTACTAAGTCCCTATGCCCTTCTGGGTACTCTGCAGCCCAGAGAGCTGGGAGTCATCATCCTTGAACACAGAAAGATGATTCCCCAGGACAGGGGAGAGACAAGTTTCTAAGCCAATAGCAACCAGAAAAAAGTGCTTAGGAATATAAGCTAAAAATCAGAATATGCGATATATTCTAAAGGTTTTAGGAATTCAGAGAACTGGAAAAGCATCCTCAGTTGGGTAGTCAGATAAATTTTTATGAAGGAGATGAAATTTAAGTAAGCTTGGAGCAACCTCAATCCCTTTAAACGTTCTTCCTGGGACCATTAGTCTATCCCTTGGGTCATTTCAGGCTCTCTCCTCTGGAACCCACAGGAAAAATGGGGTCATTTCATAACATAGCTGGTGGTGCTAGGGTACACCTGAGGGAGTTTACTGAAGAAATATGCAAAATGGGTATCTCTCTGGATCGCAGCTGGGTGATTTTGCAGGGATCCAGAGAATAGAGTTTTCTACTTTGGAGTGTGTTTTTGTCATCTTAATTTCCGTTTGCTTGCTCTGCAGCTCAGTACGCCACAGGAATATTAAGATCTAGGAGTTACAAAAACAAGCTCTTAGGAGGTAAACTTTTTTTTTTTTTTTTTTTTTTTTTTTTTTTTTGCTAGATCTGGTTGAAGGTAAGAGTCACGTGTACCAGGAAAGATGGCAAGATTTATAAGTAGGCATCATTAGTAGAGAATATGCTAGGAACACAGCATGTTATGTCAGTCTTCTACCCCTCGGGTTCATTAGGCTTTTGTCTGTAATAATTAAGATGAAACAGCTCTCACAGTGAAACTAGGAAAATATACTCTGCCTGTCAACATCTACTTCTGAGGATTATCAAAGCTTCTAAAGGGCTAATAGTTTTTGTCCCATGAATCATTATTACATCTGATATCAGTTGCCTATGATGAAACAAGTATTTGTAGCCAATTGGCATATCTTCCATTAATTTACTGTAGGCATGAACACACCTCATGGTCACTTAGTTGTGGGGGCCTAACATAGTTGAAAATAATCACTGTTGGTCTTGGCAAGGTTCACCTTGGAGAAAAAAAATTCCAAATTTTAAAGAATATGGGTTGTTATCTATCATATCTTCCAAATGACCTACTTCAGAATTCTTACAAAGCTGACCAGGTTTCACTGGTGAATTACACAGATGTTTATAGCACCAGAAATTAGCTCTAAATATACAATTTAGAAGAGGGCAACATATTAATCTTCTCTTAAATTCATCAGATTGGCTTATTTTGTCTGATAGAAGGAGGGACACTGACCCTAACCCTGCATCTTCACACTGACATAACCCACCCATGGACCAGATCACCAGAGGCCAGAACATTTGAGCCCCATGTACTATAACCCACTTTGAGGAAATTACTTAGAGCCATTACTCTGTAGTGCTGATGGTGGTGGTGGTTTTTCTTCTCTTCTTGCTCCTCCTCATCCTCCTCCTCTTCCTTGTGTTGTTGTTGCTGTTATTGTTGTTGCTGCCCTTCTTCTTCTTCTTCTTCTTCTTCTTCTTCTTCTTCTTCTTCTTCTCCTCCTCCTCCTCCTCCTCCTTCTCCACCTCCTCCTTCTCCTCCTCCTCCTTCTCCACCTCCTCCTCTGCCTCCTCCATTCGCTTCCCCTTCCCCTTCCCCTTCTTCCTTTTCCTCTCCTCCTCTTTCTCCTTCCCTCTGTTGCTCTTTGCTAATTCCTGGTCTGCTAGCTTTTTACCCTTGGGCTCTGATTTTAATTCTCTAACATCGCTTTTATCCCTTGGTATTAACAACAGTTATTAGTTTCCCTGAATTTCTTCCTTTTAAATTTTTACAGGACAGAATTTTATTCACTTTTGACTCTCCCTACCTTTAGTGTTTAGGACATGAATTTTACACTATTCAAACTCTGTTTCTATGTGCCAAACCCCAAAGCTACTTACATTTCTGAACTCTTTTTAATTGGGAGAGAGGGACTAGAAACACAAGAGAGGTAAATTTAGAGGGTTTAGAGGGCACTGGAGTGATCAAGGTAGAAATATTCATGCAGAAGCAAGAACACCATGCCCAAGAGAAGGCTGTGAGGCAGACTTGGTCTGGTATAGCATATGGTTTAAGGTGCTGGTTAGGTACATAGGATTTATCACTCAAGAAAGAAAGAATTGACTTTTTGCCTTTCAAGTTTCCCTAATGGAGCAACAAGTAGACTTCAGGAGTGAAATATAATCAGAAGGAGATACAGCAATGAAATTATAAAAACAAAATTGCTTTGCAAACAGAAAAGTATTTCTTAACTGCAGGGGATTACGATTAACCTTAGTACCTCAGTTTTCCCATACATGAATTAGGTCTCAGAATTATTGCACAACCTACTTTATAGGATAACAGAGATAATCTTGTGAAAGAATAGATATAAATGTGTTTTGCAATACATTTTAAAAGTCTTCAGTTTTTAAGTTGGTGGGAAAAGCATAGACTGCAGACTCCCTCTTCTCACATTAAATCTGTGAAAATGAACGCATATCCATTATCTTCCTTGGAAAAAAGAGAGTAAACTATCAGGAAACCAGAAACTATGAGAAATCCTAAAAGAATGCAGATGGAAAACAGCAGAGGGCACATCAGCCAGAAAGAGAGGCTGGAGACCAGAACAAGCATAGGGAAAAGTGGCAATGTACAAGCTCCCTGCCTGGAGGTGGTGGAAGCTGGGTGTAGAATGTAACTAGGAAGCACCAAGACAGTGGTTAGTTGTGAGATCTCAGGAGGAGGGACCAGGTGGGCTTACCTGTGCACTTTGCTCTTCTACTCCACAAGCAGTAGTAGAGTTATCTAACTCATAAGTGAGTAGTGACTGTGAGATCTTGGGAAAGATAGTTTGCAGAGCCTCAGCTGGCTTGCAAATGCCCAGAAAGTGCAGGGTTGCATCTTATGGAAGATTAAATGCTTAGGTGCTCCATGCTAGAGTAGGCCCTGCTGCCCCCCAAATTACCCTGGAAGCTCAAATCAAGCAGCAGCAAAACAGAGACAACCAATAGACTAACCAGGAATTTTTATTTTTTTGAGACAGAGAGAAAGAGAGAAAGAGGGGGAGAGAGAGAGAGAGAGAGAGAGAGAGAGAGAGAGAGAGAGAACAAGTGGGGGAGAGGGACAGAGGGAGAAAGAGAGAGAAAATTCTAAGCAGGCTCCATGCTGAGCATTGAGCCTGACATGGGGCCTGACCCCATGACCCTGGGATCATGGCCTGAGCCGAAATTAAGAGTCAAATGCTCAATCGATGGAGCTACCCAGGTGCCCCTAACCAAAGATCTTAATACAGGAATAGGCACTCAAGTGAGAATCCCCTGATGTTTGATATAGTCGACATTATGAAAGAGAAGCAAGAACATCAACAAATGGAAGAATTTACAAAAGACTACAGAATCACTAGAACAATTAGAAGAGAATTTAAAGAAAAAGACCAAAATTAGATTTCCCATCTACAAATACTAGATAAAAAATTTTGGATCAATATCTTATACGTAAAGGAAATAATTATGAGTCTGTGTGGTAAATACCCCTAGTTTTCTGCATAGTATCTATGTTATGCTAACTTCTTGCTAATTAACAAAACTCTGGTATTACTTAGACCATCAGTGTACCCACTTAAAACACTCAATTGCCAAACTCTTCAACAAGGATTGGCCATGAGACACAGAAGTATAAGTGGAAAGTTATTTGGATAGTGGTAGTCTCTGAAAGTCTCCTGTGTTCATCGTAAAAAAGGGACAGATATAGCTAACTTGTACATGTTGTCCTTGTTCTTATCTTACCCCTTTCTTCCTTCCTAGAACATAGACTTAATGAATATAGATATATGAACCATTTGTGACAATGAAAACTAAAACCACATGGTGAGTATTGCAGACTAGTAAAGTAGGAGTTTTGATGGCTTTCTTGAGCAATTGCAACAGCCTAAGACTTCCAAGCTATCCAGCTACTTACTACATGGGAAAAAAATCTCTACTATGTAGAGATTTGGAGGACTTGCCTCCCTTACCAGCCTCATTGACCAAACTGCTATTCATGCAGGCAAATGCAATCCCTAACATAAAATCTAGAATTCTATACCTAGCTAAATGATTATTTGAGATGTGGAACAAAATAAACATACTTTCAGGAAAAAAATGCAAAAAGCTTAATCATTTATAGACCTCTGAAAAAAATTACAAGGAGATATACTCCAGCAAGAGAAAGAGAAGGCAAAATGCAATGGAGAATGAATTTATGTATTACTTGCATAATGTTAAAAAGTTATAATATAAAAATACATTAAATGCAAGGTAAGTCACACTTTTATTCATCAAGAGTGGTCACTAAAACAATAATATATGCTATAAAGTGAAAATTTGTCATTAAGATGTGTGATTTCATATAGTCATATATTGGTTCAAAATATTCAGTACACTGTATCTTCTCAGAAAATAAGTTGTTAGAGAGAGAAAATACTCTAGATTTGCAAAACCTTGAAGTACTCCCCAAATTCATTCTGCTTACTCATTTAAGGCCCTCGAGATATTTGAAAGACTATAAAAGGATTTAGGATCCATTCATTCATTCTTGATAACAAAATCGGGACACAAAATATGACCTAGTGGCCAGACTGCTGGTTGGAGATGAGAATAAAGGTAGTGAGGAGGAAGGGCAAGAGGGAGAGGAGGAGGAGGACAGAAATTATGACAAGAATGGCTATAACCACAGTGAACTTTTATTGAGTGCTTCCTATGGGCAAGGCCTTGTGCTCAGTACTTTACAAACATTACCTTATTTATCTGTTTGGAACTTCTCTCTGTGCTCTGCCATTGAGAATGTGGGTCATTCTTAGGTCAATGAAGGTTGGCAGGTGAATTCAGTAACTAAGCAGCAAGGTCAAGAAGAGGTGAGAACCTCTGCAACTGTTCTTTTGTTGGGGAAAACTGCAACACATGAAGACCCACAGCTGCTGGGGTCATGCATTTGAGCCCTTTTACTCCTCCACTTCCCAGTTGCTTTTAAGGTATATGATAAATGGGCCTCTTTAAAACTCTGTCTCACATGGATCTTTAACATCCAGATAATGTTTACTTTGACTGACTAGGGAGGAAGAACAATAAAGGGGAATGTACAATAGAAGAAAAATGGGTAAAATGGACTTTCAACATCTGGTTAAAGTAATATTGCTCTCCAAATCCCCCCCCCCACCCAAATTACCTGAAAAATTAACTTGTTATACATTCCCTTCTCTTGCCTTCTGTAAAAGATGGCTTTTGGACAGGCCATCAACTGGTGAACACTATTGTCACCACTGAGCAGCAGGAAGATCTCATTCTCTCTTCCCTTCCCTTAGAGGATGCAAATGGAAAGAAGGCACAGGAAAAAGTAGAGGAAAGGGTAGAGAGCAGAGTAAAGATGGCAAGAAAACATTTGCTCTCTCTTTGCTGTTTCTATAGCATGGTTCTGACTTGCCATGCCTCCTGGAAGATTATCTACAACTTTATCAGAGGTTTTCTCTTCTTTCTTCACCTATGTTGTCACCACCACCTTTGGGTGGGGACTTCTCTGTGTCATGTTCTTTCACTTCTAGGTCGCATATTTTCATGTCTGGAGATTAAATAACTCCTTGACTAACAGGTGAGCAGTTGAGCAGATTTATGAGAAGAAGCTTCCAACTTAAGGATATGCAACATGGTTAGGACTCAGCCTTTCCTAGTGTAAAATTGAAGTTGGAATTAGTGATTTCATATCCTGAATTTTTTTTCCTCAAGTTTTCAAGTACTACTGCATATTAGCCTAGCTCCCTCTCTGCTAAACTATTTAAATTGATCTTATCTCTTGGTTGCCTCCATTTTCACATCTCTTTCCAGAGAGGAGCCTCTTTTCTTTCCCTCCTGGCTTTAAGCCTGACTTCTAGCTGCTTTTCCAGCCTAAATAGCATGACTTTTTGAGCCCTAAGTGAGGATTTGAACCTGAGATACTCTTCCCTATCTATAGAGAGCTCTCTTTGGACTTTCATTTCTTCTTAATTCCTATAAAATTAACCTGGTAGTGCTAAGGATAGCACTGGGTTTTGAGGACATCTAACCTAAGTTCTACCATGCATCAGGCATATCAGTTTGAAAGGTACTCTGCCAATCTGGGCAAGTCATGTCTCTGATGAATGACAGAGTTGGCCTGGCTGGACGGTATTGAAGGTACCTTCCAGCTACAACATCCTAGGATAAGTATGACTAGTCTTTCACGTGCATTAGACAGGTGGCTTCCACATAAAGAGGTTATGCAATTAACATTGTTATAGAAATTATGAGTCTTCAAATGAATTTTGATTTGAGCAGGGTGTATATAAATAGATATAGAGACATATAGATAATTTAGAAGTCTTTCTTGAAAAAATAGTACAATTTCTTTATAACTTGGCATGTTGTAAAATATATGGAAAAATAAGGGGAAATTACGTCTTCTCTTTTCCACATTGAATGGCTTAGTCCAGAAGAGACTTTGTACAACCTGGCCTAAGACATGGGATTTATATCTGCTCCCAAAATCCACTGCACCTTGAATTCTGTTTTATCTTCTTGTTCTCTAGTCTCCCCACAACAGATGTTTTGTTGGTGTTTTTATGTTAAAAGCAGAAAGAAAGAATGGGATCTTTGTGAAGCTCACTGGTGACAACAGTGTTGGCCAATTGATGGTATGCCCAAGAGCCACTTAAGCAAGTGCCAAGGCTCCCATCTGATGGATGGACTCACTGTGTGAGCCATGCCCCCCACAGCTGATGCTTGGACACAGGTCCCTCTGGGGTCACAGGCAGTCATTCTGCCTGAGAGAACTTTGCCCTGGCTGAGGGACCACTGCCGCGCCTGTCTCAGCAAGGAGTCTCGCTCATCACCGTTTTTTATTGGTCTGGTAACTAGTGTTGACACCGTGTTATTTTTCAGAAAGCGGTATTTTTTTTTCTGGCCAGCGTCTTTGTGACAGTGGGCATTGCTGTTGTGACAGTAACACAAATGTAATTGAACTAGCAGCAGGCTCTTCAAGCATAATGAAGGTAGATATGGTTTTGAAGTTGCAAGATCTGGGGGAGTGGGCCCAGATGACTTGTCAGTGGCCATTAACTCTCCCCCGCCCCCTGCATTTCCCTTTCCATTATATCTTAGAGCTTTGTTTCAGACAAGTTGCCTGTGGCAGTAGGTTGGGGAGATGACTCTGAAGGGGCTTCAGCCCACACAGGGACACGTGTGACAAATTATCCTGACAGGGCTGCCACTACAATATTAGCAGCTCGTTAGAGGAGATGGGTGAAATTCATCTCGGCTTTGATCAATTTTCTGCTAGCACTTCAGGGCTTTAAAAGAATCCTGTCTTCCCCACCCCGCTGTACCCCCACCACTAATTTCTCCTAATTTTTTATTGTTGAGGCTGCACTTGGCAGGGCTTCCCAAGAATTCAGAGTATCTGGCAATAGACTGAGCAAGTCTTACAAGAGTTTATGCCTGGTTTTAGGAGGAAAAAGGCAACATGAGCCTGGATTTTTGCATTTGTACTTGAGAATAGAGAAACAAAGATCTTGGATGATATAATTCCTAGGGTCCTATCCAATTCTCACACTCCATGATTCTATGAGGAGAGCTGGAAGACAGGGTGTGGAGAGGGGAAGATCTTTGCTCACACCATTCCCTCTGCCTGGGGAAACTTGGAGCTAGAAAGGCCCACAGAGCAAGGCCAGTCCAACTGATGAAATCCCTGATAAGGAAGCAGATGAGACAAAGATCTGGACCTCCTGATTTCCAGTTAGGTGTCCCTCTTACTTGATGGCATCACCCAAAGAGAGAAAATTAATCAAAAATAAATATATCAGGAGTGCCTGGGTGGCTCAGTTGGTTAAGCATCTGACTCCTGACTTTGGATCAGGTCATGATCTCAGGGTTTGTGAGTTCAAGCCTGTGTCAGGCACTGTGGTGAGAGGGCAGAGCCTGCCTGAGACTCTCATTCTTCCTCTCTCTGTACCCCTCCCCCACTCACACTCTAAATGTCCTTCTCTCTCTCTCTCTTTCAAAATAAATAAACATTTAAAAGAAGTAAATGTATCAGGATACCTCAGAGAAACAGAGCAAATAGGAGATATATGTGTGTGTATTTATATATTATATTTATATATGTGTATATATATATGTATTACATATAAATATCTACATATGAAATGTTTGTACATATATATGATTTATTAAATTAAATCTCTGTACATATATACATATATATAATGTATAAAATCATAGGGCAAGCTAACAAGCTGGGAACTCAGACAGGGGTTGATGCTGCAATCTTGAAGCAGAATTTTGTCTCCAGGAAACCTCAGCATTTGCTTTTAGGACCTTCTGCTGATTGGATGAGGCCCACACACATAATTGAGTGTAATCTCTTTACTTGACATCAACTAACTGAGGCAACATTTGGTTAGTGTTTGATTAAATATCTAGGTACTATAACCTAGCAAAGTTGATGCATAAAATTAACCATCACAGCAATCACACAGGTGCCTACCTTGTATAATACACTTTGTTTAATAATAGAAAACATGTATGTAGAGCTTACCATGTGCTAGAAACTATTCTAAGATTTTACAATAGACAGTTGATCCTCATTATTTGTGGATTCTGTATATGCAAATTCACCTACTTGCTAAAGTGTATTCGTAACCCCCAAATCAATACTTGTGGTGCTTTTGTGATCATTTGTAGACATGGACAAAAATTTGAGTTGCCTAATCTGCATGTTTCCAGCTAAGGTTGAGCAAACTGATGTTCCTCTTTCTGGTTTCAGCAAACAAGTGTCCTTTTTACTGTCTATTTAGTGCCATGCTTTTTTGTAATTTTATGTTTTTTGAGGGTGGGTTTCTGTTTAGAATGCCCCCGACCCCAAGCACAGTGTTGAAATGCTGTCTAGTGTTCCTGAGCATAAGAAAACTGTGATGTACCTCACAGAGAAAATACGTCTGTCAGACAAGCTTTGTTCAGACATGAGTTACAGTGCTGTTGGCATAAGCTCCATTTTAATGAGTCAACAATATATCTCAGTAAGGTGTCTTTAAATAGAAACACACACAAAACAAGGTTATGTACTGGCCAATGGATGAAAATGTATGACCAGACACTAACTCTGTGTTTCTCCTAGGGGCCATGGGGCCATATTTGCTAATTCAGAGTTCTGGGCAACTTCATGGAACATGAATACTACAGAGAACTGCAGGTGGTGAGAATCAACTGTATATCAATGTGCTTAATCGTATTATTCCCATTTTAGAGTTCTCATCTCTAAAGGACAAAAGCCTCTAAAGGTGAGAACTCTAAAATGGGAATAATAGGAAAGCTAGGTAGTGCTGGCACTGTGACTGGAAACTAGGCAGGTCAGGTTTCCTAGCCGCTGTACTATATTGTGTCCCTGCAAAAGTTCTTCTAATATTAAATTTCGGCTGATGCCTTTGATCTTCACTTACTCCTGTATATGTTATGTCTTATCCTACTATCCCGAACTTTAGTGTTCTGTGGGACTTTTTTTTTTTTTTTGGGTACTGTAATGCACTTAAAATGGGAATATATAGAATAGAAGAAAGATGAAAACCAAAGAAATATGGGAACTTGATATTGAACTTCAGAATTTCCTAAAAGTTCTGGGCCAGATGACAAGCGAGTATAGAAATAGACAATGAAGGAAAACAAACTCTGATTGGATTGGGAATGTTAAATCAGAAGTAACAGGAGATGGGTTCAGATGTATTCATGTAGGATCACTGAGTGGCTCAGTTGGCTGAGTGTCCAACTCTTAATCTTGGCCCAGGTCATGATCTCACAGTTCTTGGGATCGAGCCCTGCATTGGACTTTGTGCTGGCAGCTCAGAGCCTGCTTCAGATACTCTCTCTCTCCCTCTTTCTCTGCCCATCCTGCATGCTTTCATGCATGGTCTCCCCCTCTCTCTCAAACTGAATAAATAAACATTTTAAAATGCATTCATGTAGATTCTCACAAGGCATTTTTAATTGTACGTCACTAAATTTTTTCATCTTTAATCTCTCCCTCTCTTCATTAGTTGTATTTCTGGCTAATGTAAACTGGGCAAAACATAGCAAGATGGCATGCTTTCCAAAGACTTATTTATCTGTGCTGTGAAGCATGGTCCAGAGTTCCTGCCTGTAAGAATTTCATTGTGTTTGAGGAAGTAGACTAAAGCAATAATTTTAATGCAATAGTGGAGGTATTTCAGACAGAGGGAACCTTGTAGACAAAGATATAGAGGCAGGGAAGTTGTTGCAGGAAAGGTAAGTAATACACTACGATTAGAACAGGAAGGATTGAGGGTCAAGGCCATCATTCTGTGTAATGCCAAAAGGCAACATTTCATTGTCTCCCAGGTAAACAGAATTTTCTAGAGTTGTCTAGTGTACAGCCTGAGTTGGACAGGGAGGTCCTGCATAAGTTTGAGAAGGGGTGTCCATGCTAATTTTCTCTTTTTATATTATGTAAAAGAAGATTCAAAGGGGAAACTGACATCAGATTTGCTTATCATTAAAAGGACAAAAGCTGTATATCTTTCTGTATCACCAACACTGTCAACTAGAAGCAATGTGTTTGTGACTAATTCCGTCTATACCTGCTTGAAATATTACTATTGGTGGTACAGTGAAAATGCCTAGTCATATAGTCTCCATGTGTGATAAATGCTCTGACATAAGTTCAAGAACCAGGTGAGAAAAAATAGCCTTTCCAAATATTCAAGCATTTTCAGAATGAAATGCATAGGCCCTCAGAAAATGCTCTGTGAGAGCTGGAAGAACTTTTAGAGAAATTCCAGTCTACTTTACAGATGAAGCAAAATATCTTTGCAAATTCAAACTTCTGCAGCAAGAATAAGAGCTGGAACTCGGATCAACAGCTTTTAATATGGTGTTCTTCCCTCTCCTCGGACCTGTCACTAAAATCAACGACAATAATACGCCTTCTCACTCTTTTAGCAGGGAACAACCTGCCAGGCCCGTCTTTTCCTCAACAGTTTTTCTTTTCTGTTTTCCACTGCCTCAACTTGATCTCAGGTTTGCACTGAAATTGAGTCCAAACAGGATAAAATACCATGAGAAGCTTTGTTCAGATTGCTGCAGCCCAGCCAGAGACAGGAAATACTAGAAACCATGAGAGAGTGCCTGTTCTGACGAGAATTCCAGCAGAGTTTGGTTCCATTCAAGCAAGTTCCAAAACAAAAGAAAAATCCTTACATGATCCGCCAATATTTCTAGGGTACTCCTCCAAAACAAACAGAAATTTACATCTTTAGAGAGTCCCTCACTCCTGGAGCCCATCCACTGCCCGAGTTCCCCTGGCAGCCCTTCTCTCTGTATCAGAAGAAGCCTTGTGATGGGAAGTCTCAGTTGTGGAGACCTTTTGTGAAGCTGCTGCTTGTTATGAGCCTTGTGGCTAACTCTGACAGCGAGCACTTTCCTGAGGCGTTCACGTACAAAACTATTGAGTTTCATTTTTCTTGTGCTGGGTAATGTGCCAACATTAATTGATATGATGCTGTCATTCTCTCACCCTGTAAAAGAAAATCACTGCAAGTTCACGGCTTAATCTTTGCTCATAGGAGACGTAATAAAAGCTATAACTCCAAAAAAAGAGAGGTGAGCATTGTTAATCACTCTGTCAGTGCAAAAAGAATGCTTTCTGCGGCACAGTTGTTCACTGACCTAAGATAAATTTGAAGAAGAGGCCCAATTCTCATCTATGCTCCAGAGGCCATATTGTTTTGCAGACAGTGGAATAAATAAAATATTTCCTAAAGAGCAAACACGTGCAGGAAAGAGTGGAGTGTGAGGATATGCTGCAGTTAAGACAGGCTAGCCAGATGTTAGTGCTGACCTCCACTCGCTGGAATCTGATTGACATTGGGGTTGGATTTCTCCAGCTGTTTGGAAGAGCTACATGGGAAGTCGACTCTTTCCCAAGACTAAAGGGGGCCACCTGCAAAATATCCCCTTCATTGCCATTGGGATTTCCATTCTGTGTATTTCTGAGATCTTGAATCCCTATTCTTCAATGTATAGAAATGTTATAAAAAGGATTATAGATTTATCAGGAACCAGATCTCTTAAAGAGAGCTCTGCATTATTTCCACCATGATACGTGCTTAGAGTGTCAGCAGGACCCTACTGAATCCATATTTAATATTTAGTTTCAGGATAATTTGAACTGTGGATGGCACATACTGAAGCCAGCAGATTAACAAAAAGCACACACAGACACACACATACATATATATGTGTGTGTGTGTGTGTTTATGAAAGTGGGATGTGTATCGTGAACAAGTTCCCGCAAATGGAAACCATCTATAAAACTGTCTACTGGAGCCAATGGAACACTCACTAATTAGAATCATTTCTGGAAACTATTGTTTCAAGAAAGTGGTAGTTCCAGGAAGCCTTGTAGATTTTATTTATTTATGTATTTATTTATGTAGATTTTTATCACTGGAGCCTTGGCTAAAATTAGCATTGTGAAGCAAGGACAACAAAATTGCATATTTTAAATGTGCCTTAAAACTGAGCATTAGTCATAATAAAACACCAGATACCCAAGGATTCAAAACCAGCAATTCTGTAAAAACCACAGAAATTTGGACCTCATGTATAGATTAGTTAGCTGAAATTTACCTTTGCGTTGTCTATGAAATAAGGGGTTAGGGTGTAAATTGCGAATGCAAATTAAATTCAGGCCAAGGTTTAAAGAGAACAAACTGGCTTCAAACAGACCCTTAAGCATTTCAGAAGCAGCTATTTACATATAAGCAATTAATGTCTGAATTACAAATCATTCTTATCTGTTCATTAAAACAAGCTCCCCAGGACCTCTATTAGACTTTTAAAAAATCTAGATATATAAATTGTATACATTCGAAAATAGGAACACATTCCACTGTTCACCCTTCACTAATTCAGATTGTTCTTTTTGACAATCTGGGTGAGAAAGGCTTTGTTTGCTCTTGAAGGAAAAAACAGATCTTAGTGATCACACTGACATTGATCTCTGGTGTCTTGGGATTTTAGAAATGACCTTGGAGTGTGCGAGCAGGTCACAGAGGAGATAGCCATTTATGTGATGTAATTTAAGGGGTTCAGCTTGCCCCAAATATGGCCCCACTTTCCGGCATTTAGTGTGTCTATGATTGGACTCATTTTAGAGGCAGGCAAATAGCTTTTTCAAGGGGCCCTTGTTTAAATGAACATATCTTCCCAGAGGAGGCAATCCATGAGCATAGACGGGTTTACCAACAGCAGGGCAGCAGAGGTGAGTAAAAATGGGAGACATCGTTGGGGAGGACCCGTCTGAATCATGGGACCTTTATTCTCAGTGCTAAGAAGATAGCAGTTGTAAATAACGATAGCTTAATGGTATCTGGTGAACAGAGAAGACGAGGAAAGGAAGTGCTAAGTACACGTTCTATCTACTTCATAATTGTGCTGAAGGCCAGTCTTCCTTCCAACATGCTAGATGAGCTCCATCCCCATAGGGTTAGCTCCAAGGGTGGGAGAAAATTTCTAACCTCTTAGCTTTTGCTTTTTCTTTATTTTTTTTTTGTTAAGTTTATTTATTTAGTTAGAGAGAGACAGAGACAGAGTAAGTGGGGGAGGGGCTGAGAGAGGGAGAGAGAGAACCCTAAGCAGGGACCCCACCGTCAGCACATAGTCCAATGCAGGCCTCAAACTCACTGACTATGAGATCATGACCTGAGCTCAAATCAAGAGTCCAGCACTCAATGGACTGAGCCACCCAGACACCCCAACCTTTGTTTTTTCAAGGCAAAAGGCCCTTCCTCTGCCTCATGCCAGTCCCTCTGATGTGGCTTCCTCTAGCTCATGGTAAACCCTCTAAAATACCAAGAGCCTGAATTTAAATGCCTGTATGAATTCTAGAAAGATACTTTATCATATCTGATCAAGCATGGCCCTCACTTCTGCATAAATATCTTGACTTCCATAAGAACATTTTTCAAAATTAAAATTCAAACCCAAGCAAAGTATTTCTGGGATATTGTGAAATGCAATTGGCAACTATAACTTTTCACATGATGAGAAGTCAAATACATAAAAAGTCCATGCATTTATATGACCTACTGAACATTTACACATTGCCCAAAGATTTTGTTGTAAATGTTATTTCAGCCTGAGGTGATGTATCTATTAAAAACCATATGATAATACAACCAAGTAGATGTTTTAAACATAATTGCTTATTGGGGCACCTGGGTGGCTCAGTGGGTTAGGTGTCTTACTTCAGCTTAGGTCATGATCTCACTGATAGTGGGTTCAACTCCTATGTCAGGCTCTGTGCTGACAACTCAGAGCCTGGAGCCTACTTTGGATCCTGTGTCTCCTTCTCTCTCTCTCTCTCTGCCCCTTCCCTGCTGGTGCTCTGTCTTTGTCTCTCTCAAAAATAAATAAACATTTAAAAAAAATTTAAAAAACTGCTTATTGACCAGTCATTTTTTCCACTTAAACAAAAAAGCTGGAACATCTTAAAATTAAAAATTTTAATTTCAGTGTGGTTAACATACACTGTTATATTAGTTTCAAATGTGCAAAGTAGTGATTCAACAGTTCCAATACATTACTCAGTGCTCATCAAGGTTAGTATACTCTTTTTTTATTTATTTTTTTCTTTATGTTTTTGAGAGACAGAGCATGAGTGGGGGAGGACAGAGAGAGAGGGAGACACAGAATCTGAAGCAGGCTCCAGGCTCCGAACTGACAGCACAGAGCCCGATGTGGGGCTCAAACTCATGGACCGTGAGAATATGACCTGAGCCAAAGTCAGATGCCCAACTGACTGAGCCACCCAGGCACCCCAAGGTAAGTGTACTCTTAATCCCCTTCACCTATTTCACCCATCCCCCTCAACTCCCCTCTGGTAACCATCAGTTTGTTCTCCATAGTCAAGAGTCTGTTTTTTGGGTTATTTCTTTTTTTCTTTGTCCATTTGTTTTGTTTCTTAAATTCCACATATGAAAGAAATCATATGGTATTTCTCTTTCTCTGATTAACTTATTTTGTTTAGCATACTACTCTCTAGCTCTATCCATGTCATTGCAAATGGCATGATTTCAGTCTTTTCTATGGCTGAGTAACATAATATAATATAATATAATATAATATAATATAATATAATATAATATATCTCACATCTTCTTCATTTATTCATCTATCAATGGACACTTGGACTGCTTCTATAATTTGGCTATTATAAATAATGCTGCTATAAACACTGGGGTACATGTATCCTGTTGAATTACTATTTTTCTGTTCTTTGGGTAAATACCTAGTTGTGCAATTGCTGGATCATAGGATAGTTTTATTTTTAACTTTTTGAGGAAACTCCATACTGTTTCCAAAGTGACTGCATTGGTTTTAATTCCCGCCAATAGTGTGAGAGAGTCCCCCTTTCTCTGCATCCTCACCAACACCTGTTATTTGTGTTGTTCACTTTAGCCATTCTGACAGGTGTTACCTCATTGTAGTTTTGATCTGCATTTCTCTGATGATTAGTTGAACATCTTTTCATGTGTCTGTTGACCATGTGGATAATTTCTTTGGAAAAATGTCTATTCATGTCTTCTGCTCATTTTTAATTGGATTATTTGGTATTTTGGGTGTTGAGTTGTAGAAGTTCTTTGTATATTTTGGATACTAACCCTTTATCAGGTATGTCATTTGACAAATATATTTTCCCATTCTGTAGGTTGCCTTTTATTTACTTGATTGTCTCCTTCCCTGTGCAGAACATTTTTATTTTGATGTAGTCCCAATAGTTTATTTTTGCTTTTGTTTCTTTCACCTCAGGAGACATGACTAGAAAGTATTTGCCTTGGACGATGTCAAAGAGGCTACTGCCTGTTTTCTCTTCTAGGATTTTTATGATTTCATGTCTCACATTAGGTCTTTAATCCATTTTGGGTTTATATTTGTGTATGGTGCAAGCAAGTGGTCCAGTTTCTTTCCTTTGCATGTTACTATCCAGTTTTTCCAACACCACTGGTTGAACACACTTTTTTTCATTGGACATTCTTTCCTGCTTTGTCAAAGAATAATTGGCCATTTAGCTGTTGGTTCATTTCTGGGTTTTCTGTTCTATTGATCTATGTGTCCATTCTTGTGTTAGTACTATACTGTTTTGATTACTAGAGCTTTGTAATATAACTTGAAGTCCAGAATTGTGATGCCTCTGGCTTTTTCTTTGTCAAAGTTGCTTTGGCTATTCAAGGTCTTTTGTGGTTCCACACAAATTTTAAGATTGTTTGTTCTACCTCTGTGAAAATGCTGTTGGTATTTTTATAGAAATTGCATTAAATCTGGATATTGCTTTGGGTGGCGTGGACATTTTAACAATAACAATATTTGTCCTTTCAGTCCATGAACATGGAATGTTTTTCCATTTCTTTGTGTTTGTTTCCATTTCTTTCATCAATGTTTTATAGTTTTCAGAGTACAGGTCTTTCATCTCCTTGGTTAAATTTATTCCTAGGTATTTTATTGTTTTCGGTGCAGTTGTAAATGGGATTGTTTTCTTAAATTCTCTTTCTGGTCCTTCATTATTAGTGTATAGAAACTCTGATTCTATATCCTTCAACTTTAAAAATTTTTTTTCTTTACGTTTTTGAGAGACAGAGATTTTATATCCTGCAACTTTACAAAATTTATCAGTTCTAAAAGGTTTATAGTCATCTTTAGGACTTTATATAAAAAGTGTCATGTCATCTTCAAATAGCAAAAGTTTTATTTCTTCCTTACCAATTTGGATGCCTTTTATTTCTTTTTGTTGTCTGACTGCTGTGGCTAGGACTTCCAGTACTATGCTGAATAAAAGTGGTGAGAGTAGAGCACCTGAGTGGCTCAGCTGATTGAATGTCTAACTCTTGATCTCAGCTCAAGTCATGATCTCATCGTTCATGGGTTCAAGCTCCATGTTGAGCTCTGTACTAACAGCATGGATCCTGCTTCAGATTCTGTCTCTCCTTCTCTCTCTGCCCCTCCCCTGCTCATGTGTGTGATGCATGCACAAAACTCTCTCTCAAAATAAATACATAAACTTTAAAAAATGGTGAGAGTGGATACCCTCATCTTATTCCTAACCTTAGGGTAAAAGCTCTCAATTTTTTTCCCATTAAGTATGATGTTAGCTGTTGGTTTTCCAAATAAAGCTTTTATTATGTTGAGGTATGTTCCCTCTAAACCTGCTTTTTTGAGGGTTTTTATCATGAATGGATGTTGTACTTTGTCAACTACTTTGTGTGTGTATGTGTGTGTGTGTGTGTGTGTGTGTGTGTGTGTCTATTGGAAAGATCATATGGTTTTTATCCTTTCTGTTATTGATGTGATGTATCAAGTTGATTGATTTGCAAATCTTGAACCACTGTTGCATCCTGGGAATAAATACCACTTAATCATGGTGAATAATTTTTCTTAATGTTTTGTTGGATTTGGTTAGCTAGTATTTTTTTTTTTTTTGAGGACTTTTGCATCTATGTTCATCAGAGATTTCGGCCTGTAGTGGGTTTTTTTGTTTGTTTGTTTGTTTGTTTTGTGTGTGTGTGTTTTTTTAAATTGGATTTAAAAAAATTTTAACGTTTATTTATTGTTGAGAGACAGAGAGACACAGAGCGTGAGCAGGTTAGGGGTAGAGAGAGGGGAAGACACAGAATCTGAAGTAGGCTCCAGGCTCTGAGCTGTCAGCACAGAGCCCAACTCAGGGCTCCAACTCACAAACCGTGAGATCGTGACCTGAGCTGAAGTCAGTCACCTAACTAACTGAGCCACCCAGGTGCCCCTCTTTGTTTGTTTGTTTGTTTGTTTAAACGGTGTCTTTATCAGGTTTTGGTATCAGAGTAATGCTGGCCTCATAGAATAAATTTGTAAGTTTTCTTCCTCTTCTATTTTTTTGAAGAATAAGTATTTGAGAGGAATAAGTCTGAGAATAAGTATTAACTCTTTTTTAAACGTTTGGTAGAATTTTCCTGTGAAGCTATCTGTTCCTGGACTTTTGTTTGTTGGGAGTTTTTGATACTAATTCAATTTCATTGCTGGTAATTGGTCTATTAAAATTTTCCATTTCTTCCTGCTTCAGTTTTGGTACATTTTATGTTTCCAAGAATTTATCCATTTATTCTAGGTTGTCCTATTTGTTAACATATAATTTTTTCATAATATTCTCTTATAATCCTTTGTATTTTCATTGTGCCAGTTGTTATTTCTCCTCTTTCACTTCCAATTTTATTTGAGTTCTTTCTCTCAATCTTTCTCTCTTTAATGAGTCTGAATAGAGGTTACCAATTTTGTTGATCTTTTCAAAGAACCAGCTGCTGGTTTCATTGATCTCTTCTCTTGTTCTTTTAGTTTCTATATCAATTATTTCTTCTTTAATCTTTATTATTTTTTCCTTCTGCTGGCTTGGGGCTTTATTTGTTGTTCTTCTAACTCCTTTAGGTATAAGGTTAGGCTTTTTATTTGAGATTTTTCTTGTTTCTTGAGGTAGACCTGTATTGCTATAAACTTCCCTCTTAGAACAGCTTTTGCTTCATCCCAAAGATTTTGGAACATTTTGTTTTAATTTTCATTTCTCTCCATGTAATTTTTTATTTCTTCTCTGATTTCTTGGTTGACCCTTCCATGTATTTGTGGTCTTTCCCATTTTTTTCTTGGGGTTGATTTCTAATTTCATAGCATTGTGATCAGAAAAGATGCATGGTACAACTTTGATCTTTTTGAATTTGTTGAGATTTGTTTTGTGGCCCGATATCTGATCTATTCTGGATAATGCTCCATGTGTACTTGGAAAGAATGTGTATTCATCTGTTTTAGGATGGAATGTTCTGAATGTATCTGTTAAATCCAACTGGTCCTGTGTGTCTGTCATTCAAAGCTACTGTTTCCCTGTTGATATTGTTTGTATCATCTGTCCATTGATGTAAATGGTGTATTAAAGTCCCCTATTATTATAGTATTACTATTGATTAGTTCCTTTATGCTTGTTATTAATTGTTTTATGTATGTTGGGTGCATAAATATTTACAATTGTTATATCTTCTTGTTTGATTGTCTCCTTTATGATTATATAGTGCCTCCTTTGTCTCTTATTACAATCTGTTTTAAAGTCTATTTTGTTCAATATAAGTATTGCTAACCCAGCTTTATTTTGACATCCTTTTGCATGACGGATGTTTCTCCATCCTCTGACTTTTAGTCTGCAAGTGTCTTTAGGTCTGAAATGAGTTTCTTGTACACAGCATAAAGATGGGCCTTCTTTTTATCTGCTCTGTTACCTCATGTCTTTTGATTGGAGCATTTAGTCCATTTACATTCAAAGTAATTATTTATAGATATGTGTTTGTTGTCATTTTGTTACTTGTTTTGTACCTGTTTTTGTAGTTTTTCTCTGTTCCTTTCTTGCTCTCTTTCATCGTTTGCTTGCTTTCTTTAGTGATATACTTGCATTACTTTCTCTTTATTGTTTGCGTATCTTTTACTAGTTTTTGATTTGGAGTTACTATTCAGTCTGTATATAACATCTTCTGCAGATAGCAGTGTATATTAAGTTGGTGGTCACTTAAGTCTGAACCCATTCTTTAAAGTTGGATCATCTTTTAAAGGATATCCTAGTTTTCCTTAGAGGAGGGAAGGACAATCCTGTCTTATCTCCACTGCAGATGATATTAGCCAATCTTAGAAAATTCCCCTTCCTCTCAGGCAAGTGTGAGTCAGGCAAATAGCAGGAGACCCACATTACCTTCCATCCTAACTGGACCATTTCTATGAATTACCAATCCTTACAAATTGTTCACTATTTATATACCTACAGCTTTTGGCTTCCACTTCTTTTTCTATAAAACAGAGTTATTCATTTTTATTCCTGGGAGAGTTCTACTGGGTGTTTTGAGATGGGCAATAGTTTTGAGGATCATCTTAGATATATGGATAGGGGAAAGTCATCTGTATTCAAGAACTCTGGCATATCAAGAAAGATTTTCTATGCATAAAATATCTGCACTCCCACTATCCCAGAGAAAAATGGTAAAAGGAATTTTGAGATGTCTAATAAGTTTTTAGGACCCTCAACTAAGACTTTGAAGACGCTTGAACAAAAAGAGAAGCACCAAATGGTTCAACTAAATGGATGTGAGGAAGGTGAATCATACTGTCTTTAGAAAGCCAAGAATTTGTCACATGGTAGAGACATTTGAAGAGCATACATCCCTTTCCAAGATATTAGCATGTGGTTAGAGGGAACACTCTTGGTATGATTCAATGTGATGCCAGTATTTCTGTCCTAAAAACAAATGCTGAGTGTGCAGGCCATCAGTGGAATCTGCTAGGATGAGCAGTGGTATGGCGGCAACAACTCAGGAGCACAAAGCAGCCTAGGTCACAGGATCCTGTCAGTAGAGGGACTTGGAATTCGGTAACAAAGCGGATGAGGTCTCTATGACTATGATTGTTGCCCAAACACTGGATGATTTCCAGACTAATAGACTCTGAGAAACAAGAAGTTAGGTATTATCCAATGTTGTCTAAATCCAAACATAAATATAACACAAACATGCACATTATCCCAGATCTCACCACCTGTTATTCTTGATCCCCTAAATCTGGCATACCCAGAGGGGCAGGGCAAGACAAAATTCTGTTGTCCCTAAACAGAGCTCTGTTTTTCACTGTCCACTTGAAACTTTAAAGCAGGCTTAATGTTTTATTTCTTAACCCACTCATATTACTCAGTACTAATAAACTGCTAATCTTATTTGATTCCTAATGGAAAGGTGCTGAAGATGAGAATGTCCAGTGCAAATCAGCTGGTTGGTGTAAAATATGCCTATACAAACATACGGATATTTATCTCTAAAACTATTTTTCCCTTTGGTATTTTGAACCAAAGCAGTGTGAATACTGAAATCCAATCTGGAATGGTTATGGACCTGAGCCTCAAAAGCAGTAACTGAACACACCCTCCCCGCATGTCAACTGTTCTCCTTGGCCCTCCAGGGAATGACGGTATCTGTCTCTTAAACTTTCAACAGGTCTTACTGCTGACGATTGAAAGATGCCCAATCAGAACAGTTGTCCCATCAACTTTAGGAGGGAAATTCAACATTAATATCAAGAGCTTTTGTTTACTTTTTCCAAAGTTGCTGTGTTTTTCAGCCCATTCCCACAATACCTACCAAAAGAAAAAAAAATGATGACAACCAGAAAGAAAAACAAATTTGCTAATTTTACCTCAGACTTTACTTCTCTTCCTTGTCCATCTCCATTTTTTCCCAAGAGGTTGCTTATCTTCAATTTTAGGTCATTTCATTTTGCTCTTGACAAGGTTTGCACTAGAAATTATCATGTTGTTTTAGAAGAGTGTCTCTAACTAATATTGAAAAAAATCTGCACATAATCATAAAGAAAATATCTAGACTTAAAGACATTTCTGCAAGATTCCTCAGAAACTTTGCTAGTTAGTGACTAAGGCAGCCTAATCACAAGTATCAAATAAGCCAAGGCTCACTGAATCAGGTGCAGAAGAGAAATAGCATGGTTGTGAGTTTGATATAGAGAACACTTAGTAAATGAAATAAGAATTGCACACCTGTCAGCATCTAACCAGGAACATTGCAGTGCAAAAAATTTTCAACCCAGTGTCGTCAGCTAAAATGGATTGGCTTTGGTTGTCAGTGGACCACATGTAAATACCCAATGAAAGAACAAGACCCAAGGTCTGATTCCCATCCCATGAGGTATTGGAAGATCTGTTAATCTGAGAGGAAAATTATTTGGCTGGGCCATAAAATAGTATGCTTATCTGTCAGTGTGGTCATGTTTTTATTGAGGAAATAGATTATCCAGAAATGTGTACTGTTTATAGTTCTATCAGATCAAAGAGTTGTTTCTAACTCACATAACTTCTTTCTTGTCAAATATGCAGCCTCAGCAGTCTTCTTCAAAAAGATGGCTCAAGTCCTGAAGCTCAGGTTCTTCATTCATTCATTCATTTATTCATCAGACAATGACTGAAAACCAGTGATGTGTGAAGACATATTAAAATTTGATTATATAAACAGAAAATCAAATAAATGAGCTGGCTGAGGATATAGGCACAAAAGCAGATAATTATTAGTTTGAACTATATGAAATTGCCATTTTTAATGTCAAAAATGATTAATATTGGCAATTTCATATGGTACAACCATTTTAATGCAATTTGTTAAACTCAGTGACAGAAATATGTATAGAGTTTTCATTGTTTGTTTGTGTTTCACATTAGAAAAGGATATTGGAACTGGAGATTATGGATTGGAGAATGGGGACAAGCCTGTCTGGGTAGGTTTGCTGGAGGACACCTGGTTACAATAGAAGAAGATGTGAATTCTTCTCTATTCTTCTCCTGAGAGAACCTTCTGGAGCAGCATGCCTTCAGAAAATTATCCTGAAGTGGCCTTAGTTATTTAATCAGGAAAGTTGTTCAAAAAGAGAACATTAGGACAAAAGTGCTGATGTCCTAGGGTACTGATACAGAAGCCATCACATATCTAATTGACCTTTTGGTTTCTTGCTCTTACTGACCTGGAGTGTTCCACACCCTCTATTCACTTACCTCCCACCTTAATTCCTGGAGATGGTTCACTGATCAACAATCTCTGCAATAAGTGGTAAAGACCTTAAGTACCTTATGATTCACTGTCATATGTGAGGAGCTTTTGGAAATAGTCCTTACACCTACTGTCTAGATTCTAAGCCCTGATTTTTTTTTAAATTAATGTTTATTTATTTATTTTGAGAGAGAGAGAGAGAGAGAGAGAGAGAGAGAGAAAGCATGTGCGTGAGCAGGGGAGGGGCAGGGAGAGAGGGAGAAAGGGAGAGAGGGAGAATCCCAAGCAGACTCTGATAGCACACAGCCTGATGTGGGGGTTCGAGTTCTCAAACCTTGAGATGATGACCTGAGCTGAAATCAAGAGTCAGAGGCTTAACTGACTAAGCCACTGGGTGCCCCAAACCCTGATTTGTTGATTCAAGGTTGATGACTCCAAGCCTATAAATGCTGACTTTGGCTGGGTTTAATATTGGCCTCACCCTTGCAAAATCTTTTGGTTTTCATTTCCTGACTTTCAAAACCTCCACTCTTAATTCAACTGGTGCTTGCCATATATTAAGCAGGTCTCATTCTCTGGTTCTGCTTTCTATTCTGAGCAAGCAGTCCCAAGTTCTGAGAAAAGCCATTTTGAAGATCTAACACAAGAGCATAGGGGACAAGAGCATATTGAGTTAGACTCCAGTAAACTTGCAGCGATTCAGGGTTCTCTTAAAAGTTCATTGAAAGTGTGTTACCACATCACTGTCTGGGAAGCTCTTGATGGTTCAGGTTGCCAATGGTTTCACTTTACACTCTGTGGCTTACCACACAGACATTTATGGAGGAGAAGAACACGCTTTCAGCCTAATAATTCATTAGAACTGGAAAACGTGTGGCTCATGAAGATAAAAGGTTGTATACATACACATGTTTCTGGATATGCATTGCCATGAATGATGAGAAAGAAAACATGACAGTTAAGAGGAATTATATCCTTCACGAACACTCTAGAATGCTCTCTGCATCACAGAGAGTTTGGGCTTATTGGACTTAATGTCTATTAAGGTTTCATCCAATTCTATGATCCCGTGACTTGCAAAACACCCCAGATGTGAAATAGGATGCTTTGTTACCTAACATCACTAAGGTAATATTACTGTATGTTCTATGAGGAATGTGCTGCATTCCTGGGGACATTTCAAATCATGTACTACCCCAAGCTTTTAATCATTCCAGGAAAGGCCTGTTGACCCATTGATAAGACCAGAGTGTGTGTAGAAGGTGGTTTAGAGCCTTAGACCATCACGTCTAGATGATGACGTGCTTTGAGACACAGTTGGAGATGTCATTTGTGGCCATCCCACTTCTATTTTTTTCCCGCTATCAAGGAATAATCACTTTCTGCATGGGCAAACACAGTTTGATGCTTCATTCTTACCTTTTTAGTAAAGTCTACCAGGAACTTGTTTTCTATGATGACAAGATGCATCCCAAATTACTCTAAAGATGATATTGATTTTCTTACAAATAATAAGTCCAGCCGCAGGAGAACCATAAAACTTCAAGCTGTTGCTTCAGTGAGTGTTACCATGTAATGTCAGTAGCTTTGGTTTTTATTTAATTTTGTGATTAAAGTTTTTATTGATTTCCCTGCAGGGTAGAATATATCAATACCTTTGGTTTCAAAGGAGCATTCAGTAACAAGAAAACATAAAAGGACTCAAGTACAGAAAACTGTGCAATATTTTAAAATTTAAGAAACTGCCACTATGAATCCCCAAGGTATATCTTTGGAAATAACTTTGGATGGGGCCACTCAGCCTTGTATGTTAGCTAATCCCTCCAGTAGCAGCTGGTTCATAGGCCTATGAAGTTTAGTTGAGAAATGCTTAGCTAGCAGTATTAAGAGCTAATACTATTGTGCCAGAAGCGGATGCACCAGCAAGTGAATCACACTCCACGTTATCATAAATCATATGTGTTTCTTTCTCTTCACCAGAGAAGGAGTAGCCTAATATTGCCCAATCAATGGAGGCCTGTGGGAAGCCTTGTGTGCTTTTAAGAGATTGTTCTTTTCAGAGGTATTGCATCATTGAGAAACACCGTCAATGCTAAGACTGAATTTCTGACTCAGAATGGACGCCACAATGATTCTAGAGCATCTACGAAACTATACAGGAAATGTGTGGTTTCCTTTAGAGTTAGAAAGGGGGCGTGCCTGGGTGGTTCAGTTGGTTAAGCATCCAACTTCAGCTCAGGACATGCTCTCTCAGTTTGTGAGTTCGAGCCCTGTGTTGGGCTCTGTGCTGACAGCTCAGAGCTTGCAGCCTGCTTCAGATTTTGGGTCTTCCTCTCTCTCTGCCCCTCCCTTGCTTGCACTCTCTGTCTCTCTCTCTCAAAAATAAACATTAGGGGCACCTGGGTGGCTCAGTCGGTTAAGTGTCCGACTTCGGCTCAGGTCACGATCTTGCGGTCCGTGAGTTCGAGCCCCACGTCGGGCTCTGGGCTGATGGCTCAGAGCCTGGAGCCTGTTTCTGATTCTGTGTCTCCCTCTCTCTCTGCCCCTCCCCCATTCATGCTCTGTCTCTCTCTGTCTCAAAAATAAATAAACGTTAAAAAAATTAAAAAAAAAACATTAAAACATTTTTAAAAATTTAAAGTTAGAAAGGGTCATGCTACTCTCAAAGTCACCCAATTTTGTGTGTTATCCTCTTCTCCCCTTCATACTCAGGAACCCCACAGGTTGTCTTCCCTTTTGTGGGATGGACATGGGGGACATTCCCTTATGTCTGAACTACTTACTATCACACAGACGGACTGGTTATATATCCTTAACACTTACAGTTAAAATTAGGGTTTCACAAGTGACATTTTACCTGATCCTTCTGATGGCTCCAATAGGGCAGGATTTTCCCATCCTCATTCCACTTACAAGGAAACTAAAGATTCCAAGGGATGCTAAAGGTGTGTTTCATGACTGTAGGTAGCAGATGACAGAGCTAAAAATTAAACCTAGGTCTCTTGTCTACTGATACTTCCACCCACCCTACCGCACTGAAATCACATGAATCAACTAGCCTTCTTAACTTATTGGCCTTGGCAGATTCATTTGGCTGTTTGTTTGTCTTTCTGTCTGAGTGCTTGTTCTGGTGTGGGAGAACCGTGAGGGTCTGGTCACCCACCAGTCTGCCTTGCACACTAGTCCATCCACATGTAGTCTTCTTTCTAGCAACTGGGTGGGGGGGGGGTGGTGTATTTCTTAGAGCAGAGCATCTTCTAGCAGAGAAGCAGGGCATCCTTCAGTGCTGGAGACATTGAAATGAGGACAAAAACACCAGCCAGGCAGATTTCGCATTCTCACCGGTCGTTTGTCTGCAATCAGAAAGACACAGCAGTTTTGACTCCCTTCTCCTTCCTCCTTAAAAATGCATTCCCCTTTGTTTGAAATCCCAACCAGTTTTTAAAAGAATAAGGCAGAATGATCTCTGTAGCACACAATCCCCAAAATATAATTGAGTGTACTGCAGCTGGGGAGAGAGTTAGATGGCTGTTCATCAATAAAAACAATATTAAAAAGGAGGCCCTGTCCTCGGGCTTCACCATAGTCACCTCATCTTTGCTGTTCATCCTGCTTCATCAAAGAGAAAAAAAAACACCTCAGTTTAAGTCAAAGAATAAGGAAGAAATTCATGCTGGATTCTCACTACTAGAAAGTAAATCCATATTCACATTTGATCTTTTATTTGTTCATTTGAACATGCATGCAACCAGGAGAAGGTCCATGGTGAGGAGAGCAGCCCCGAAGAGCTTCATGGAGTCAACTCCAAGAACACAGCTCACCATATCCAGCCCCCTCATGCATGGGAAGGCATTACCTGAAGGTCCTAAGAGACAGGCCAAAAGATAAACAGAAGAGAGGTGACAAAACATGTTTTCCCACTATGTCGTACTGAAGGATCTATATTAATGACTTTTTGGATTAAGATATTGCTGATACTAAAGTGAAATGTTCAATGGTAGGGCTATTCCCTAAGGCCACTCTTGCGCATCAACTCTGAATGAATGCTTGTTGAGTTCACTATTCCTGCTTTTTTTTCCCACAAAGTCTCTGAGGAATTACACTTAAGGAAGGTGAAGGTGAAATGGTCTGAAGGTTTTGCCTTCCCTCAGGGGTCCTTAACTATCTGGAGGGAGGGGAATGTGGGAAGGGAGATGCCAAAAAGGAGCAAGGGAAGGGGGAGAGGGACACTATGGAAAGGATTTACAATTTATCTCCCACAAACCGTTAGGTGGGTAAACTCGGATTTCCCTAACTGGGCCTCGCTGGTCCTGTTTCTTGTCGCTGTTGTGAAAATCAGCACTGAGAGAATCCTTAGGCTTTTTTTCAAAATACCCTAAGAATAGGCCAAAGAAAAGGGCAGAGAGTGGTGTTGCTGGGACAACGCCAAGACAAAGAAACTTTTAGATTTCTGGGGACAAGAGGCCATGTGAAAGGAATTTTCCCTTTCACACACGCACACGCACACACACACACGTACACACACACACACACACACACACACATTCACATACACTAAAATTCAACAGAGGATGTATACGTGCATGTGGCTGGCAGAAGTTTGATTAATTAGCTAGCAGCATCAGCTTTAAATTAAAATAATTCAAAATGTAGAAGGAGAAAACATGGAATGGGATGCAATCTTTTTTTTTTAATGGGCCACAATCTTAAAATGAGCACATGAACAATAAATGGGGAATTAGAGACAGAGCCATTTCGAAAAGTGAATCCAGACCATCTGGAGCTGAGGACTAGAAGAGTCAACGAAGCTGCAAGCATATGGGACGCTGTTTCCTCTTGTGGATGGGGGCATGAAGGGTGTGGTGGGAGGCAGGAGCAAGGGGTGGAAGCCAACCCATCAACAGGTCTGGCAGCAGGGCCAGATGGCCTCCTACCCGAGGGCTTGGTTCCCGTGACAGTGCGTGGGGTGGGAGGGGAGCCCACGGTCTCCCTGAAGACAATAAGGAGAAACAGACCCTGGGGCTGCTGGCTCCCCAGCCCGCTTCTGGCCTGCAGATCAGATGCCAAGGCTCCCTGGACAGGAAATGAGTGAGACTCCACGGAGATCGGTTCAGGGACTCAGAGGAAACCATTGACCCTGGCAACAATAGGAAGAAGGGAGAGCAGGGGGGTGTAGAGGAAGAAGTTTGTTTGCTTAATGTTGATCTATTAAAGGTCAGTGATAAATGTTTGCAAAAGTCTTTGGGCTGCGCACATCGAACTTCAGAGGCCTGGGGAGACTGAGTTCCCGGTGCACAGCCCGGGGGATCTGGGATTGTTTAGAGCTGAAAGAACAACCATGATCCCTGCCACTCAAGGGTACCCTTGCCTCCCCACTCGCCTTGGCAGCCTCCCCCCCAAGTAAGACCAAATGCTTGGCATTGTTTTGTAAGTCAGATCCAATTTATTATTTCTTAGCTCAGTCCAGGCAGCAAGAACTTGAGGCCCCATGCTTCATAAAACTCATCAAATGATGCCTTGGACAAGTTACCTCAGTGCCCTCATCTGTAAATTGGATACAACTAGTTTGTGGAGTATTTTAAAAACTTAGCCTTTTACCCAACACTTAATAACTTCTGAAAAAGTGGTAGCCATTCTATATTAGGAGTATTGCTATTTATCCAGTCATTTCCATTTGTCATAGTCACAAATAATACTTTAATAAGTATCTTTATATTGAAATCTTCACCTGAATGTTTTGATTATTGCTCTGGTGTAAGTTTCTGAAAGCGGGTAAACTGAATAAAAAAATAAATAAACTCTTTGCAGGTGTTGGATAACATTACCAGATGATTTCCTATCATGACTGTGCCCACATCTTACTCCACCTTCCTTGCGTGGGAGCACAGGTAGAATAGCCTTGATGATCCTGGGTTGAGCCACTGAAAGCCATTCCATTGGCATATATTTATTGTGTGCTCTTCTGGGCACTTGAGATATAGTCACAAACAACAACAAAAAGAATTTCCTGTCCTCCAGACACTCAGATCTTGTGGGAAGACAGGGAAAGTAAATAAATATAGAGTCGACTGTTATGCAGGGATGGATACGTTCTATGAAGAAAGTAAAGCAGGGTAGGGAGCTGGTGGGGTGATGCTGTTTCAGTGGAGGTGCTACCTAAATAGTTTAGGTAGACAACATCTAAGTCCAGAACAGAGAGAAATGAAGCCTTGTGAGGATCCAAGGAAATAGCATTCTAGACAGCCGGGAGAGCAGGTACAAGGGCCAGGAGGTTGGTGTTGCTCCACAGTTTCAAGGGCTGGTGGGAAAGCTGTAAATAGAGCAGCAAGAAGGGGAAAGAGATGAGTAGGTGCTTGGAGTGGCCGCCAGTCAGCAGGAGGTGATGGAGGGTTGTTCTTAGTGGGAAACCAAGGCTAGGAAGTCCAGAGAAGCTAGTCCATGCTTCTCAAGATTTATCAGCATCACTCAGGCTGCTGTATGCCTCTCAGATGAGACAGTAGGGTGGCAAGTATGGAAGCAAAACCAGTTAGAAGGCCATGTACTAGTTGCTAATTTGATAGACAAGAAACATATTTCTCCTTTTAATCTGTGTTCTTGATTACTTGTGAGGCTGCCTTTTCCATGTACTTATTAAGCATTTGCATGAATTCTTCTTTGAACAGTGAACTGAATTTAGCCTTTCCCCAGGACCACCCCTGCTCTGCCTTCAGTGGGGTGGAGACCTTTCAGCTCCTACCCTAGAGAGGGACTTAAAAGGCAGTGCCTAGAAAGTTCCAGCCAGTTTCTAGTCTATGTGGTCTCCATCTTGGAGGCATTTGGGGGAGTTCTGTGGCTCTGTTTCTGGCTTTTCTCACCAATTTTTAACAGCCTGTTTAAAATATGTGCTTTATTAAGCTGTGATTGTGCAAATTGGGGGATGGGGTGGCTTTGGATGTATTAAAGCTGAAAATTCAGGCTGGATAAATATTACATTGGATTTACTCTTTTATTATGCTTTGAATCATTCTGTGAACGTTTTTTCAAGAAGTGCTGGCATCTCAGGAATGGAGAATCATTCAGCATCATGCTCTTTAAATGCAAAAAAAAAAAAAAAAACACTAGATAAATGGAATCTTTAAAATAACTAAAGGAAAGTGTGCATTTGTTATGCAACATCACACAATTGTTCCATTGGCACACCTTCCTAATGGCTTCTTTATGCAAACGTTATCGCCTTGTGCCATTTTCTACTTCTGCTGTTTCCGGTACATTTATTTCAATGAAGACTGCTAAAAACCTTGAAAGGAATTGGGGAGCCTGGCCCTTTGCTTCATGCGTCAGGATGTGCATTCACAGGACGAACTTGCCTCAACTACCACGGATGAAATCGAAAGGGGCAGTCTCCTTGCTTAAAGTTTGGAATCTATGCCTGCAGAAATGCCGAGCACATGCAATCGATTTCGATCTTTCAAATATTTACAAAGATCATTAATTAAATGCACAGAACCAGCGCTTACATTGAATCTAGCCTTGGGAGGAGCTTAACTTCAGGTCTTTATAGATTCAGTAAATTTGTAGGGAGTAAGAATGTTGTACTGGCGGAAGACGAACACCTTTCCCAATCTGGACTCTGTTTTCTGTTTCCTTTGTGATGTAGAGCTTCACTAAGGCACACGGACTTGATTAGAGGTGTCTTTCTGGGATGCCTCATCTTTTCGCACATTTTGTTTGGAGTTCGCTCAGAACTGCCTAATAAAGCCCTGCATATTACAGACCTTTTGCTTTTATTCACGTGTTTTACTCTCTTCACTGATGTCTGATGCAGGCAAAGCTGATAGCATTTGAGAGGTTGACTGTGGTACTTGGCAGTTCTAACATGTCCTTTGTTCGCAATCTACATTAAGATACAGCCACTGGGAACACCTGGAGAGAAAAGACAGGCCACTGTACCTGAACGTGCTCTGGGTCTGAGTCTCTGCTATGAAACCCAAACACATAGAAAGTCAACCCATTATCACTGATGCACAGGACCTAATTGCTTTAGTGCAGAGGTTCTAAAACTTTTTTTCATTCTTGACACCATTTGTTTTGTCTGAGCAACATATTCCCATTAATAGCGTCTTGCGCTTCTGGGAGGCAGTGTAACAGAGCGGTGAGGAGGCAGGTTCCTGTCAGCCATAGATGAAAATGCAGGGAACTATTCAGACCATTCGAACCCTACTCAAATGCTCACTGTCCTATAAACAGTATTCGTGCAAATCAGTAAGAAATATTATATATCTTTATATTATATATTCTTAGGATAAATTATATACCCTTATATATTTATATTATTATAAAATTTCAAATTTATTTATATTTTATCTATCATTTAAAAATTTTCGAATATAAAGGAAATAGTAGCCAATTTGGAAAAGTTAATTAAAGTTTATTAATTGCATATGCCTCTTTGTCACAGTTGTCTTTATGAGGTTGCTTAGATAAGGTAACCTTTGTCAGTGAATGAAAACCCTCTAACTTTCCTTATACAAGGTGAATCTTCTCACATTCTAAAATTCTTGTATAATGCAAATTGTTTCCATTAATTACATCTTTAACGGAGGTACACCCTCTTAAGCAATAAATTGATTTTCAAAGTGGAATGATAAACAGATTTTATTTCTGAATTCAGTAAGAGAATTTTCTGGCTTGACGTCAGTGGATTTTCATTTCTAGTGAGGCCCTTATGCTTAGAATAATGGTTTTGAGCAAGCATGGAAGGAGTTTATAAGAATGCTCCCTGCTGGTAATGAATGTTGTTAACTTTTTTAAATTTAGAAAGGCACAGACAGTATCATTCTAAACCAGGAGCTGGCAAACTATGCCCCCAGGCCAAATTTGGCCCACCACCTGTTTTTGTAAATAAAGTTTTATTGGCGCACAGCCACGCCCTTTCATTTACATAACCCTATGGCCTGTAAAAGCTAAAATATTTTCCAGCTAGTCCCTTAGGGAAAACATTTGCTGACACCCAAACTAAATGATACTGGGTAAAATAGGACCAACATTAACCAAACAGATGAATAAACAAATCACATTCATCTTGGGACTTGGAATGGAAAGTAGTTTAAAAAAATTCTGGTCTCGGGGCGCCTGGGTGGCGCAGTCGGTTAAGCGTCCGACTTCAGCCAGGTCACGATCTCGCGGTCCGTGAGTTCGAGCCCCAGGTCGGGCTCTGGGCTGATGGCTCAGAGCCTGGAGCTGTTTCCGATTCTGTGTCTCCCTCTCTCTCTGCCTCTCCCCCGTTCATGCTCTGTCTCTCTCTGTCCCAAAAAAAATAAATAAATGTTGAAAAAAAAAAAAATTCTGGTCTCCACAACATTCAGATCTTTACTCATCAATTGTTGGACACCCGTTCTCTCTCAAAATCACACAATTCATGGATTTCAAAATATGTGCCTCCCTTGGTCAGTCCTGAGTGCTCTGTCTCATTTCCTTTAAGATGTCATGGAGAGAGCTCTGCAGGCTATGGGTGTGCACTACTCACTAAATCCCAGTGTGTGGGGGTGGGGGCATTTCACCAGGTATGAACACCAGGTACCTGGTTCCACCATGGGTTCTCTGACGAAGGTGGAAGCATGAAGTCTTTCTTACTTCTAAATTCAAATCTAAATTATCTTCCAATATGTTACCTTGTATGTTTTCTGGAAACTGGTACCTTCATCCATAAAACTGGTTCTATTTTGTGAAATTGGAAGAAACCTTTAAATTTAAAGTATTATTTAGTCAATAGAGCCAGGAGTTCAGTGTGCCAAGGGAATAATCTCTCTGGATTAAAATCAACCTTGATAGACAATGAGATAAGGTTGGCACTGTGAAAGGTAGTGGAGTTGGAACAAAAGCCAGGAGACAGGTTCTCTTCTGGCGGGCTTCATCACTAGTTATCTGTGTGACTGGGGGAAGGTCACTTTGAATCTCCATTTGTTTATCTGTAATTATCTTTCATCTGGAATAGCAATGTCTATTTTATCTACTTCACTCTGATTGTTGTGAGGATAAAATGAGATAGCAATCATAATTTTTTGTGTAATGACCTGAACGAGCCTGGGATTTAGTTCAGGAACTAACCATGTGTGGTTTGAGGAACCACACCAGGAAGGCTTCTTTGATGTTAATTTAGGCAGATTTAAGATATTGGACATTCTGGAACACTCAGAGTCTTATGTGGAAGAGGAATAATTTGGGATAGACTGTACAAAGAGCTGGGAAGTTAGCCAAGATGCAGGCTCAGTCCCCTAGGGAAGCCAGATGATCTCATGCGACTGAACACAGGCCTTTTCCAGTGGGTCAGTATTGAGGGGTCTGGAACAGAAAAGACTCAGCTTTCTTGCAAGGGGACTCTAGTCAGCAGCAGGTGCTATGGAGTAGAGAGCTCTACCTTTTGAGAGAGGATGTGGGTAAGTATCATACTAAAGTGAAGCAAAGAATTCTTAGACTCCAAAGACTGGGCAGAAAGAAGGACGATTCAGCATGGTGGAAAGTAGGGAAAGGGAAAATATGCAGTTTTTGAGTCACCTTGGTGTCTGGGACTGTATAACAACAAAACCAATTCCAAATCCCATCTTGTGGTGACCTGAGGCTGCGGACATATTCTTGCTTTGATTGAAGTGGCCAGAGTTGTCTTGTTTGAGAGGCCCAAATAGAAAGCTCTTCACTCAAATATAGTTCCCTCACTGACTGACCTTCAGGTGGATATTTCCAATTTTTCTTTTTTTTAATCAGGAACATTTGAATGTTTCTGAAAGCTTCTCAATAAAAGATAAATCATCTGGGAGATAGCACACTAAACCATTAATAGCCTTTCTTCCTTTAATGTGAATTTACTTCATTAGGTTATCTGCTTCCACCATGACAGCCCTGAGGAAATGAAACAGAGAATAGAGAATTTATAAAACACTAATCACAAACTTCACCTATTTGCATTCTCTGACTAGTCCTTGAAGAAAGTCTGCCAGGAAAAGATGTGTGGGTTGTGTACTACCACAATAGTAAAGAGTAATGCTTCCTACAGACCACAGCACAGAGAAAGGTGCTTCCCCAAGTGGTGGATAATTGCAACTGCCCTGCCTGAAGGAAACATCCTATTGTTTTATGCCGTGAGGCATCCTAAATTCTTGAAAATATCAACAAAGCACAGGCCCAATAGTTCAGGTCCACTGGTTTCCAGACTGCAAGGTCAGAAGAATGTGGAGGAATTCTGCTTCTTACAGAGTTGGGGTCCCTTTGCAGTGGGCTGGAAGGTATGAAAGGGGTACTCTCTCCTTTGCAGCTTGGAGTTCAAGAGGAAAAGAGGCCCAAGCTGACAGAAGGTCAGAGCAGTCAAGAAGCAGCCAACCACCTTCAAAGACTGTCTTATTTTCAATGAAAGTTTCCAAGTGATAATAACATCTCTCAGTATTGAGACTTTGAGAATGAATTTGCAGCTCCCCAGTGATAGATAAAACACCATCAGAAAGTGTGACAGTCCCCTGCACATCCAGCTCAGTCAGAAGGAAATGGATCACACTCAAGGAAAAGAAAAATCGCAAAGCAGGCATCCCAGAACGTATTGCAATCATAACCCAGGAAAACCCTCAACCAAATTTCTCTTATCTGCAAACAATGTGCTTGGCTAATTTTCTGCTGACAGTTTGCCTGTACTAAACGGGCTTCATTAACTCAATTGGAAAAAAATGATTTTGCAATTTGCATTGGGTTTAAGAGTATAATTAATACAATTCATAAAAGGCCAGTGCCACTTTGCAGACATTAGTCCCATAGGGGATTATGAAGTGGTTTTCTTTGAAGAGAGTTCTTATGTCTGCAATTCCAATAGCCAATACTGCCCTGCCTTCTTGGTGAGCCATTCTCATCTGTATGCTCAATAAAACTAGACTTGCATTGGCTTTGTCTTCCAGGTTTCTGCCCACCAGTCAGTTCCCTCTCCCTAGTCATCCTGTCTTCCGGGACAGATGTTGTCATTTGGAGGAAAATAAAAGAATGCTTTCAGGTTAGGGCTCAGGGATGGAGTCAGGAAGATGTGATGTCACCATGCATCTCCCTTTTCATCCAGTTTTCTTGTTGTGTATCCATGTTCTAAGAGGTTAGTTGAGTGCTGAAGGCCTGTGTTTTTATCTCTTACAGGGAACAGTTAACAAGCCTGACCTTTTAAAAATTTAGGTCCAAACAGGGACTACCTGGAATTTAAGGAGGGGAGGAGCAGTTAGATGGAAAATTCAGGCTTTGAGAATGAAGGGAAAGATGTGGCCCCACAGTGGTTGTCTATAAGTAAGGAGAGGGGTATTTTGTAGTGAAGGAGGGCATTATTGGTGAAAGGCAAACATAAATCTGTCTCTCTATTTTTTTCAGTATGTTGACAATACTCTGTCAAAAATCTCTTTCCTGTCCCTTAAATTTAAGGCAGATGCCATCATTTCCGTATATTTTCAGATATTAAGAACCCATTCAGCTGCTCATCACTAGCCATTAGGGAGCCAAAATCACAATGAGATACAACTTTACACCCATTGTTATAGAAAAAAAAAAAACTGTTCTGACACTTTTTAATATGGGGAGGAAGAATTTATTGTAAGTGTCAAGACTATTGCAACAGGGGAGAGAGTCTGCTCCATTCCAAACACAGAAAGACAGCTGGGGACATATAGCTATCAAACAGAGTTGTTGGGGGATGATCAATGGATGGGAAATTACTAGGGAGGGGACAACAAAGACAGGGGATTTTGCTACAACTGGACTAGGCAATTCAGGCCACATAGCCCCTAAGGATGAGGCCCAGTTAAAAAGAAGGCTCAGAGGAGTGGAGTCTGACTGAAATTAGGTCAAGGAGACAGTCTTTGTCACCATTAGGATGACTATTATCCAAAAATGGAAGACAATAGGTGTTGGAGAAGAGGATGAAGAATGCAGAATGTGCATTTAGTAATGTAAAATGGTGCAGCCACTGTGGGAAACTGCTTGGCAGTTCCTGAAAAAGTTAAGTGTAGAATTATTATTAGAGTCAGCAATTCTACTCTTAGTTAGGCATTACCCAGAATATTTGAAATCAGGGCCTCAAACACATACTTGTAAAACAGGAGTAACAGCAGCCACAGCAGCATTATTTATCAAAAGGTGAAAATAACCCAAATGTCCACCAAAAGATGAATGGATAAACAAAATGTAGCATATGCATATATTCAGCTTTGAAAAAGAATCAAGTTCTGGTACATGTTCTAAAGTGGATGAGCCTTGAAAACATGCCAACTGAAATAAGCCAAACACAAGAACACAAATATTGTATGATTTCACTCATATCAAGGACCTAGAACAGGCAGATTCATAGGGACAGAAAGTAGAACAGAGGTTACCAGGCCATGGTGCAGGGTGCGCAGGGGGAGGAGAGGAAGAAACAGAGAGTACTTTTTTAATGGGTGCAGAGTTTCAGTTTGGGATATGGAAAATGCTTTGGTGACGGCCGCACAACATTGTGAATGTACTTAATGCCACTGAACTGTGTACACTTTGATTCAAATGATAAATTTTATATTATGTACAGTTTATTACAATTAAAAGTATATAATAATAAAAGCCTATTCAACTTAATGAGCCAACCTCAAACTCAGTTTAAATCTCGGGCCCCCCATCCCTAGGTTGGATTTGGCAGGAGGCCAGGGGCACGTGGAGTGAGGAAGAACTTCATCTGTTCTTTCCTTGCTCCTCCCATCCTATCCTCTTGAAAAGTTGAAGGTGGAGAGGAAAAGGGCTATCAATATAGGCACAGAGTGCCATGTTTTATAACTGTTAGCACAGTAGTGATGGGGAAATGTCTGGATTCTCTCTGGTTCATTGGCTTCCACTTCTGCTGAAATGGAGGTCTCCCCTGTAGGAACTCAGTTTTATTCTCTGTGCTGAAGATCCCAGTTAAGAGGGATGGCTGTGTCTCTCTTCACTTTGCCTCCTCGCCAGCACACTCACCAGTTCTTACTTCCAGCCTAGTCTTCTCTTATTGCCATGGTACTTCCTTTGGAGCTTGAGAACCATTAAGGTTTTCTTTTTTCAAAGGCCTTGGAGAGCAGAAAGCCCATCGACCTGTATTTCCTTCTTAAATCCTTTTCTCAATGTTTCCCAACAAGCCTACTTACTGCCTCTGGAAATCTCCAGATGTTCTGGAGATCTCTGTCTGTTCACCTGCATGTCTAAATGCCTGAGGACCCATGTCAAGCTTTCTCAAGAAATCCCCTAACTCCTCTCCAGTCCCTTGGCAGAAGCAGAGTGGGTTTGAAGTTTAATAGATCAGCAAGCATTCAGTAAAGAAAGAAGATGCCTATCTCTCTTTCTTGAAGGCAATCTCAATCTCTAAAAAGTCACAAATATGGTTGGATTTTTTAAGACTATGGAGCACTTAATCTTTTTTGACACATACTGGGGGGTTTTATCCTCTAATTCCTATGTAACAGAGAAAAAAAAATCCCACTTAGAAGTCTGCTACATGTGGACTCCATTTGATTGCAACTCCCAAAGGTGTTCTGTGTGAAAACCAGGGAGAAATGACCATTAATTGCCAAGAAAAATGTCTTTTTGGCAAAGTCTGTAGTCAGTAGAGGGGACAAAAACATCGTGTGCATTCTAAGTATCTTGGAGAAATTCCTCTTTATTATGCAAGCATGTTTTCATTCGAAACTCACAGTAACCATATGAGTCAGGATTGTTCCATTTAATAGGAGAGGAAACTGAGACTTACATAAATGTACTGAAGATCCAGTTCTGGATGATTTGGTAGACAGCTCCCTTAATGGCTATGCGATGCTGTATCTTATGTTGCTAAAATACACTGGGTCTACAGGATGCAACTAAAGGTGTCTGAACTCTCTACATAAGGACCTTGGGGAGTACTGACCTATGCCCCAAATCAGGAGCATGCATTCCTCAGGGCCTGAAAGTGTCAGGGAGGCTTCTTAAAGATGTCACAGAGTCAGGATCTCTGCAACTAGTGATCTCCATTAATAAAGAGACAAGAAAGTGGTTGTTTAGTTGAGCTGTGATAAGGAGGAAAAGAGTCTTGGAATAAACACTTGAACCTAAGGCTGAAATTATTATTTTTTCTAAAGACTGCCCACAGAGACTGAAGAGAATTTGAATTTTCTCTGCTGGTGAGGATTGGGAAATGAGGTGAAGTACCTGGAAAATGTTGAGAGAGGGGATATTTCAGATACCTTGAGTGAGGCCAGCAATGGCAAACATGGTAGTAACTCTATGGAGTCCTTCCTCCCAAGGCCAAGGAAGAAGGAGGAAGCCACTATTGGTCCCAATGGAGAAGCACACATGACCGCTTTGGCATCTCAGATGACCTGTGCTCTTTTGCATGATGGTCTTTAGAGGGATGCAGACTCCTTTGAGGAGGTTCTTCAGGAGAAGCAGCAAGTTGGGCTAGGCCAAGTCAAGCCCATGAGAAATAAAAACCCTTCCAAGGGATCATCTGCTGGATCAGAATTTCCTGAACTAGAAAGGAAATTTCCTTTGCCTTCTGCCCTGGGAAGAATTTGTTGGGAAAGCAGATACTTGGAGTGTCTTGAGAGTAAGGATGGGGTTGACCATGTGGAGAATCAGTTTTAGGGGGTCTGCTAAAGTTAAATATTTAGTGTCCTTGACCTTCTAAAGAGATTTGAGCCATTCTTTTCAAATGAGGGTCAGAGGCAAACAAGGCTGACAAGTCATATAAAGTGGCAACTAATTTAAGAAACAATAATTACAAGGCACAATGACAGGTCCATCAGAGTAGTACTGAAGTGGTAGGTTGAAAATGTCTTCTGCCCAATATATCCACAAAATTCCCTGGAACTGGTGAGTGTTATCTTATTTGGAAAAGGCTATCTTTGCAGATGTGATTCAGTTAAGGATCTTGAGATGAGGAGATAATCATGGTTTATGTAGATGGGGCCTAAATGCCATGAAAAGTATTCTTATAAGAAGAAGACAGACACACAGACGGGAAGGCAATGTGAAGATGGAGCACAGAGATGCAGCCACAAACAGAGCAATGCCACTGGAGACATGAAGCTAGACGAGACAAGGAACAGATTCTCCCCCAGAGCCTCTGGAGGGAGCATAGCTATGCCAACACTTCAATTTCAGACTTTTGGCCTCCAGAACTGTAACAGAATAAACTTCAGTTGTCTTAAGCCAATAGTTTGTGGTAATTTGTTACAGCAGCCACACAGGAGACCAACATGGCAGGGCATCTGGAGTGTGTGGTCAGGGCACCTGACCAAATCCAAGTGGATGAGGGTCAGGGAAAGCTTCCAGACGTCATAATAAGCTTTGAGAGTATTTAAGAGAAAGGAAGGAAAAGAGATCATCTATGCAGGAGTAAAAGTAGGTGTGAAAACCTGGAGTCAAGAGAGAGTATAGTGTGGTCTCCAAAGTGGGGAGAGGGTGGCAGAAGATCACACCATCAGACAGAGGTGTCATGTGGACGAGAATGCAGACTTTGAGGGCAGGGAGTGGAAGAAGTGCGCATACGCAGGCAGTATGCTGATTAGGCAGAACTTACATGAGGCTCTCTCTGGAAGCCTCAATTAGAGCAAGTGAAAGAGAAACGTTCAATCTAGTAAGATGATTAGGCTGGAAAACTGGCAGGATTTGGATGGGGAAAAGTTAGAAAAAAGAAAGTGTGAACACTGGTGTCCATTTTCTGGATTCAGAACCAAATTGGTGATGACATTCATGACCAAGATAAGGAAAAAAGGAGAATAATGTTTCCAGTAGAATGGGCATTTCAGAACAAAATTATTGGCCCAGTAAAGGCTTACTTCATGGATGGGCAGTTGAGGCAAAACATCTTTCATGACCTCCAGAATCTCCTTCTTTGGCCCTGACAGTTCCAGTAATTTCCATATTATTTGTTAGTTGGAATCACAACACCAAAATTCATGTTAAAATATAAACACAACTTTGGAAGGAGGCTTGATCTGCCATGACCAGCCTTAAATGCTTCAGTCTGAAATAGATTATCAGCTTGGCCCTGCAGCAAGGGGAGCCCTTGAGAGTGTAAGGAAGACAGTTACTATTTCTGGAGGGAGGACTATATTTCCACACTGGCCCTTACCAGTGAAGACAGGTGAGAACATATTGGGAGGTTGAAGTGGATATCATGAAGGCATGATTAGGGGAGCCCTGAAAAGAAGTGAGGGGTGGGGGAGGATGAGCTTGAAGGAACACATCGCATTAAAAGTTAAAGCTGCTTTCCTTTTCTACTCTGAGCACGTGCAAATGGACGGGGTCCTGAGCTGGGGATTATCAGTACAGGGATTAGAACAATGGCCACATCCAAAGTCTAAAGTCTTCTCTGGCAAATTGCCCTAACCTGTGATAAGAGGTAAGATAGGTAACAATGCATGGAGAGTGGGCTTTACCTATGAAGGGTATGAGAATATGCCACCCCAAAATCTGCTACATTGGAATAAGGATTGTGTTGAGTCAAAGGCAATTAAAAAAACAGCAAACTCAGAAAGAGCTCCCTGCCCTCTGCCATCTGCCTTCCCGAAAGTGGGACATAAATATCCCTTTGTGAAGGCTTTCTCCCTCTCCTCTCCCATACCAGAGGAGAAAAAAAAGCAACCATTTTCACTAGAGATGTAAAGTTAGCACTGAGATGGGTCTACACAAACAAACCCTACAAAAATAATCTTTATCTTATGTTAGTTTCCCTATATGTTTATCTTCCCACAATTTATTGCTCCCAGAAGCCCAAACCCCTTTTCCTTTCTCTTGGCACTTCTCCAAACATTTGTCACCCTTTGTTAAAATGGTATATAAGCCCCTAGGTAAACCACCACTTTGGTTCTTCCCCCCCACTTTTTTTATGAAGGCTTCCATGCATATAAAATTAAAATATTACCGTCAAATAAGATTTGTATGCCTTTTCTCCTGTGAATCTGTCCTTTGTCAGTTTAATTTGCAAGCCCCAGGCACAAATATAAGATAGAGGAGAAGTTTTTTTTTTTTTTTTTTCATACACCGATAAGATCTACACATTGTTGTTCAATGCTATAGGGCTTTTCAACAGGGAAAATATTTCTCCTATTTCCTTAATAGTTCTACATGTATTCTTATTTTTTTAAAGGCTCCTCTTTTTTATTTCAAATTTAATAACAGCTATGAGTTGAAAGAAAAATAAAAGTAACCCTTATTATAATAATCTATTACCAGTATTGTGATTTATCATAGAATTATAAAGTGCCTGGAGCTTGAAGGAAACACAGACTTCAACCTGATTGTATTTTTGCTGCTGGGTGTTTATTAATTTATTGTACAACTAAATCATGATTATTTAGCCATCTTCCTTTCCCTAACATTTTTCTAACACCTTCTAGAACTTTCCTAGAACAAATCATTGTGCTCAAATACTCCCGGTGCTTCTGGTTTCGTGACTCACATTCTTAAAATCTCACCTCTGATTTTAGCCACCTCTGGGAGGACAGTTCATTCTGGGCTCTCACTCACTTCCCACCTTGAACCTATGACTTGGTATAGGCTTCCTTCTTCATCTCTGTCCCCTGGGATCCACCATACCTACTGGGGATTGCCCAGTGCACATGTGCAAGCTGGAGTTAACATCCCTGGGGGCCACTATCAACCAAAGGAGATTGGGCACTGATGGATGAATGCTCCCACCACTTAACCCTTGGGTGGACAATTCTCAGCAACACACTATTATTGGCTTTTTCTACTTCCCTGTTTTGTTCTCCCTGCACTTTTCTACTATTCCCTGGGATGATACCCCAGATAAACTATCTGTACAAAGACCTTGTCTCAGGCTCCGATCTTAGGGAATGCCAAGCTAAATTATGCGAAAAGTGTACAAGACTCACATTCAGCAAACCTAGGTTCTAGTGGCTCTCTGGCCACCATTAGAAACAAATCAGTTATTGGGGTGCTTGGGTGGCTCAGTTGGTTAAGTGTCCAATTTCAGCTCAGGTCATGATCTCACAGCTCATGGGTTCAAGCCGCACATTGGGCTCTCTCTTCAGTGCAAAACCTGTGTTGGATCCTCTGTCTGCTCTCTCTCCCCTCCCCTGCTCTCTTTCTCTCTCAAAAATAAACATTAAAAAAAAAAGAAAAAAATAGCTTATTTACACTGACCTCTTGTTTCCACTTATATAAAATGAAGGACTAATCCCTTTGGTTCTCATTCTTTCTTGTGTTCACTCATTCTCTCATTTTTACTCACTCTTTTTTTTGTTTACTTATTTCCATTCTTCATTCATTTAGCCATTATACTTTCTGTCATTCACTCATTTTTTACTTATTCATCCACCCATCCATTCTTTCATTCATTTACTTCTATTCTTCTTCTGTATTTTCTTTATTCATTCACTCACATATCCACTGATTTTAAAGCAGTCACTAATTCTTTTACTTATATTCTCATTTTTCATCCATCCATTGACTTTTTACCCATTCATTCATTTTTTTTTTCATTCTTTGGTCTATAATTTGTCAGACAGTTTTTCTTGTACTCTCCCTTCCCTTCCTCCTTTTCTTCCTTCTGTATCTCTTTCTTTCTTTCTCTCCTTTCTTCCTCCAACTGGTTGCTGAGAGTCTGAGTACCAGCCAGCATTCTACCATTGTTTGGAATAACACTGCTTCATGAGTAATCACTTCTGTGAATCAGACACACACTACAAGGGATAGGTGAGGGTAAGAACAGGGTGGTCCCCAAACACTATACATGAGGAAAATGTAGGTTCCAAATTCCAGGTACCTGTTTAATCATTTTTGTTGTTGCTGTTATTTATGAAGACTACAAGAAGTCTTATTTTAGCCACTAGGGGAAAAAAAAAAAAAACTATTTCTGATATTCCTAACCATATAAAAAGTTACTCAACAGCTTTGTGGGAGATTATACTCATATCATCTAAGTGTTTATAAGTTAAAAAACCAGAGGAGTACTCAACTGAAAATGCACAACAGAATGTAATTGGACACATGCTTTCTCTCAGGAAAAAGTCTCATTATCAAAACTACCTATTTATTAGCCTTCATAGAAAAATGTATGAATCCTTAAATATTTTATGGGCATATATCTATAATTAAAGATATGTTGACATATATAATATGGTGCTAAAACAATTTTTTCAAAGCTGAGTATTATAATCAAGAGGGTCATATCATAAAGGTTATTCACTATTGAATTGATAAATGAGCAACTGCAAATGTAAAATAATGTGCCAGCATATACTCTCCATGTTGTATTTGCACTCCCACAGATATAATCCACAAATTTTAAAGAATGAGGTACAGTGTGTGTGTCTGTGTGTGTGTGATTTTCTAAGTTTTTAAAATTAAATTGCAAAAATCTTATTTATTGTCATATTTTTAAAGTTTATTTCTTTATTTTAGAGAGAGAGAGATAGAGGGAAAGTGTGCTTGAATGTGAGCAGAGGAGGGGCAGAGAGAGAGAGAGAGAAAGGGAGAGAGAGAATTCTAAGCAAGCTCCAGGCTCAGTATGGAGTCCGACACAGGGCTCAATCCCATAACCCTGGGATCTTGACCTGAGCCAAAATCCAAAGTCAGTCACCCAACCAACTGGGCCACCCATGTACCCCTTTACTGTCATATTTTGTAATGTAGTCCTATACAGAAAATTGCATGAAACAGAAATGTACATTTATTCAATTATTATAAAATCAACACCCTTATAATTATTGCCCAGTTCAAAAGAGACCATTGTCAACACCTCTAAACCTTCTGGTTCTCCTTCTCAGTCACAGGTTCCTTCTGCTTTGAGCTGACTTTTGTGGTAATTAGCCCCTTACCTTTCTTTATGCTGTTTGACTGTTTTTAAATTTGCTATAAATGTAGTCATACAATATTTATTACTTTCTGTCTGGTTCTTACAATCAACATTATGTTTGTGAGATTTACCTGACTTTTATGTGTACTCGTACATTGTTCATTTCAATTGTGGCATAATATTCTATTGAATGAACTTACCACAATTTATTCATCCATTCTTCTGTCCATAGACATTTGAGTTTTTTTCCAGTAGCTGGTTATTATAAGGGTGTTCTTGTGAATGTTCCCATATATGTAATCTGGAGGACAAACACACAGAGTTCTCTAGGACATTCTTTAAGGCAGAAATGCCTGGTTATAGGGTATAAATATCATCCACTGTAGTAAAAAGCACCAAACTTTTTTCCAAAGTAGTTTGACACCCCCACCAACAGTATATGACAGTTCTCAATTGCTTCACATTCTTGTCAACATTTGCTATTGTCAATCTTTTTAATTTTAGCAATTTGGGGGCAGGGGTGGTACTTCACTGTAGTTTTAATTTGCATTTTCCTGGTGATAATGACATTGAGTACCTTCTATGATTTTATTCACCATTTGGATAACCTTTCTTATCAAGTACCGTTCAAGGTCTTGGCTACTAGACTTTTTGTCTTTTTGATTTTGGTTTGAATTTTTAAAAGGGATATATTCTGAATATATAGCATATATTTTTCTGTGCCTCTGTGTTTCTTTTATGACAGTATCAAAAAGCAAAATTCTCTAACAAAAAATGTACAGTACCTCTTTATAGAAGACCATGACACACAATTGAAAAGAATTAGAGAAAACCTAAATACGTAGACATAGAATATTCATGTCTTAGAAGAATAGTATTGCAAAGACTTAAATTCTTTCCTGAATTGTTCCATAGATCTAAGGCAATTCCAGTTAGAATATCAATATTTTCCCTTTTTTTGTGGAATTTGGCAAACTTATTATAAAATTGATATGGAAAAGCAAAAGCAAACATAAACAGCCATGATGTTTCCAAAGAAGAAGAAAGAGGAGGAAGAAGACTTTCTCTATCAAGTATTGAGGCTCATGGGAATCCACAGCAGATAAAGCAGTATGGTATGGGTTAAGGATAAGCAGATAAATCAAATCAGTGGAACAGAATATAAAATCCAGAGACAGACCCACATATGAATGGAGACTTATGTATAGCAAAGGTGACGCTGCAGAGTCATGGAAAAAGGACTAAAGAGTGCTGGCACAAATGATTATTCATCCATATTGGAAAAATCAGTTCCAGGTTGATTCATGACCTAAATGACAAAGTCAAAGAGTAGAGCTTTTAGACCTTAGGAATGGAAATATTTTTCAAACAGATAGAAAAGTTCTAACTAAAAAGAAAATAGGTTAGCAAATTATTCATCAAAGGGCATCTCTAAGAGTATAAAAAGCAAGTCACAAAGTAGAAAATACAACTATTTTTTTTAATTAAAAAAAATTTTTATGTTTATTCATTTTTTAAAGACAGAGAGAGACAGAGCACAAGCAGAGGTGGGGTGGAGAGAAAGGGGGACACAGAATCTGAAGCAGGCTCCAGGCTCTGAGCTGTCAGCACAGAGCTCTATGCGGGGTTCACAAACCACGAGATCATGACCTGAGACGAAGTCGGATGCTCAACCAACTGAGCCACCCAGGTGCCCCACAACTATTTTGATTGTGAGTCTTTCTAAAAACCATGATACTTTTTGTTTTCCTTTTTGTTTTGTTTTTTTTTAAAGAAAATGCCTGAATGAAATATTTTAGTCCTGTATGAAAGTAAGACTCATTGGATAATTCATTTAATACTTCTCAGACGCAGAAAAGTACCTATAAGTGGTTTTTTGGAAGTGCTTTCCTCCTTGGAAGATTCCAGAAGCCACAAGTCATATCTCAATCCATATTTCCTTCCTTTCTTGAATGTATCTTTTTCATTCTTTCCTACAGAGAAGAACTGGTGTAGGATTTTCAAGTCATTCGGCAGACATGAACCTCCTTAGGGAGGCACTGACATGCACACAGCCTTTGGATTTTAACAAAGAATCTGCCAGATTTGTGTTGCTTTCCCTTCTCATCAGGGTTGCAAGGTCTGAGGTAGGTTAGGCAGAAGAGGGGAAATTTACTGACTATTCCTTTGATGATATGATTTTTATGAAATCTAGTACACCTGATAGCTCATAAGATCCCTGTGTTAAGATTGTTGATTGGGTAAGACACCTTCACTGTAATTTTGTTTTTATAAAATAAGACTGCAAAGCCACCATCTTTTCTTTCTGCACATCTGCACGTGATAAATTATTTCTATTCCCTTTAATCCATTTTTTATTATTCTTCAAAAATATCTCAGGCTTTTTGTCCCTGGTGTTGTTGGAAATAAATCCCTGCCAAGACTCAGCTCTATTGTCAGGAGGCCAGCATCAAGCAGGATGACCGTTTCCTCAAGTTAATGAATTAGTAAATTAGCAAGTGGTGAGTTGAAATTAGATAATTGCCTTAACTTGAAATCTATGTATTCATGAAGCCCATTAACTGAAAAAAAATATTTATTGTCACTGACATCTTCACGCACTCGGTATTTCTGGGCTTCAGTGCTGACCTATTAAGGGGAAACAGGGGAGGGGTTTGAGTGTCTGGTTTTCTGTGTGTGCCAACCATGAGGATATCAACAACAGGCCCATTTAGGGCTTCAGATAACCTTCCACCTGGAGTAATATATTTTTATTTCACTTCCACGCTGGTGGTTATTATAGTAGAAACTGCAGCAATTCCCTACTCTCCTGTAGCCAGCTTTTTACTCTCAAGTACCCTGAGGAATTAAATGGATGTTTGTAATTTTTCCCCATTATGGAGAAAGTTCTAAATTGTATTGCAAATAAATAATAATATTGAATGCTGATAAAAAATCCTTCTCTATGCACTCTCCAAGCCTTAATTAATTAAGCCTCACAAACACCCTGTCACCTTGGTAAATGCATCACCCTATTTTAGAATGTCAAGCCTGGTAACCAGTAATTATTAAAAAGTTGAGGAAATACCATTTAGATGGAAGTACATTAACAATGTGTTGTATTTTCAAAATGGTCAGAGGAGTGAGAATGTTCAGCTTTGTGTTGTGAAGGATTGCATGGTGACTTTCTGGGAGAACTGAAGACTTCTCTGAAAACTGTTGCTGATGTGATGGAAGACACCTGAGAGGGCAGAGTGGTTGACAGGTTTCTGCATGCCATGACATGGGAAGTACAGTCAGGCACCCAAATTTCCAGTGAGGTGAACTACAGGGGCTCCCACAGACAGGGACACTGTTTTTAATTTTTTTTAATGTTTATTTATTTTTGAGAAAGAGAGAGAGAGAGAAAGAGAGCAAGCTGGGGAGGGGCAGGCAGAGTGGGAGACACAGAATCTGAAGCAGACTCCAGGATCTGAGCTGTCAGCACAGAGCCCAACGTGGGGCTCGAACTCATGAACTGTGAGATCATGACCTAAGCCGAAGTTGGATGCTTAACTGACTGAGCCACCCAGGCCCCCCCATGGCACACCATTTTCTATAGAGAATGGGTCTGTCCTTATGTCTAGAACAACATTCTTTGGACATCTCAAACTATAGTGAATGAATAAACCTCCTGGAAAATTTCCCATAAATCCAGATTCTAGGGCCCCACTTCCGGAGAGTCTATTGGGGGCAGTATATGCTTGAACTTAGAATTTTGTCTTTTTTTTTTTTTAAATCAACACCCAGGTGACTGTAGTACAAATGATTCCAGAGATGTTGTCAGTACTAAGCAAATTCCATTATCGCTTGGGAAGTTTTGAGACAGGTATCTCTAGTTTTCCACCTTTCCGATAAAGAGTTTCCATCCTGTGGTGTATCTGATTTTGATCAGCACTGCCCACCAGTAGGCCTGCTCAACTGAATTAACTACAAAACATTCTCTCAGGTCACCTCAGCAAATTGATCTTCTAGATGAAGTTGTTTAGTACTTTTGGAAGTCTGCGATACACAACAATTTCAGTTCAGCTGAAATGCTATCAGGTTATCCTTTGTCTTCAATTCACCAAGCATAAAGTTTTAGCCTTCAGACCTGATCAAAAGTCAGCTGGTCATTTAGTGACTGTCATAGGCCTGGTACATTCTGAGACCTAATCCAGATACCATGCTCAGAGTTCACAGTGTAGCTGGTAACACAGAAATTGCATATTTGAAAATGGCAAAGGGGACATTTAAAAGATATAAATGCAAAAAAGCACATACCTCATGGTCTGGAGACATTGGTCTGAAACACTTTTTCTGACTCTTCCCTAGCAGAGACTCACATAGGAAGCCATAGTGAAACAAAATGGCAGTTCAAATCTGAGTTACCATCCATGGCACTCCAATGAAATGCATGATTGTGGCATAGACTCAGACTAAATGTTTCAAGTGCATTTGGATAGAAAAACACCCAGAATGATGCTAATATGTAGTTGTATCATTAAATGTGTGTGTCTATATTCTGGGTATAGGGATTTCCAGTACTCTTTCTGTGCATAATATGTAAACAGAGCTTTGCTTGACTCACGCTTGATCTGACTTTGTTGTTGCTGTTTTTTCTGTAAATTGGGACTGAGTTATAAAGCTTGCCTGTTTTGTCAGTTTAGGTAGCATTATTAGTCTTAAAATGAGACCAGTGAGTAAAAAAATAGATTAATGAATATGTATATATACATAGTATGTACATTCTCACAGAGATCTATGAGATTTATATAATTCTGTTTATTCTTTTGTGTACATTTACTGACCTCCTATATCTGGATATTCAATAAATATTTTCTATATGACCTCTTATGGGGCAATCAACCCCTAATTTTTAAAAACTTCATGTTGGTTTGGTTAAAAAAAACAAAAACAAAAACAAAAAAACAAACACCTCTATTTTGCCAAACAAAATTGTTAGGTCAATTGTTTTGAAACTATAGTTTTTTTATTTCAGCAATTTCTCAAAGTGTTCCAATCAGTAAACTGTAGAACCACTTTAATAATCTCAGAATAATCTTCTCTCTCACATCCTCCATATTTCTTTATAAATCTATATTAATTTTTAAAAAATCTTTAAGAAGATAGACTTGATTTATGTCATGAGTAAAGGAATCTCTAGATATTGCAACAGAAAGGAACTACCACTGAACAAGGATTACCTCCTTCCACGTACGCCCACCTCCCAATATTATCACCCAATGGGTTTTCTTGTCCCCCACTTTTCCAGTCCTCCACCACCCAATCTGGACCCATTTACTTGGCTGAACAGATGTTTACCTTTCCACAAGCATGCCAGGCTGTTCCCTTCACCTAAAATGACTTTCTCCTTATTCATCCCCCATGTCTACTTATCATTCAAATTCAGGCAGAAGCCATGAACTTGATGAAGCATTTCTGGAAACTTTCTTGACCTTCCCACTGTCTTTTGTCTCTTAGGTCTCACTGTTCTATCCCAGAACCTATAAGATTTTTGCAGAGATGTGTCTATCTTCTTGCATCCCACTTATGATAAGCTCCTTTAAAGGAAAGACTCAATCTTATTCATGTTTGTATTGCCAGCACCAAGAATATTCTGCTGCTCTGTAGATGAGGAATATACATTTGATGAATGCATGAATGAACGGATCAAAGGCAACGTATAGGTAAGGAAGCCAAAGCATGCATATCTTCTTTAGACCAAAAGGAACAACACTGTGAAATTTAATCATCTCAAACTATTTTTATGAAAAGCACCTATGTGCCAGGCTATAAAGCTCTACCTTCAGATACATTGTAAACTGGTTAACTGAATTTTACAGTAAGCCCATAGTAAAGGAAGGTAAATTAAGGCGGGAAGGTAGAAAAATATCTCTTTTACCAGCCACCTTTTTTTTTCACAGACCATAAAACTTAAGTGATACACAGGGCTTCCTCGACTTTTTCTAGATTTTGAATTCCTGTACTTCTGTGTCTTGCACACAGTAAATGGTTAATACATATTTGTTGTAGGACAAATGAATGAATGAATGGATAAATGAATGAATGAAGGCTCTGATGTTGTGTGGCTCTCAGAAAGAAATTGATTCCATTTTCCAAACATGGGCATTTGTATTACAGTAGTAATACTTGTATTAAATTAAGATTCCTCATTTATTTGTATCTATCATAGGATCCACTCAATGTATAATCTTTAGGTTTTTTTAATAGACTGGTGTGGCTGGCTATATGAGGGTTTCTTCTATTGGATCATCCTGAATATATCTTCATGTTTACCAGTTGCATTCCCCTGGGGATAATGGGATGGTAGAATCTATTTTTCTTCTTCTCACTTTTCATGTTCTTAGGCAGAAAGCAGAGATGTGATTTTAATAGTACATTATTTATTCCTGCATCTCAGGGGGAGGAGATGGAAGAGGATGGCAATGTGTTTGTGAATGTAATATAGTGTGGATTAAGGTATGAGAAGCTTTTTATCATGGATAGTCTCATTACAGATGTTGCCAGCACCTGTTGAGGATGAACTGCATTAGAGAAATGTCTCCCCAACTTGCCTCATTTGGGGTTTCTGTTTGCACTACTATTCTAAACCCCATCTCTCAAGGGCTTCTCCTTCGGAGCTAAGCTTTGCTCTTTGTTGAAACTTGGCAAACAAAATCTCAGCTTGGGAACAGTCTCTTCCCTCTGCTTCCTCATCTTCTCCCCCACCCCCTGTTTATTAATTTCTTCCCAGAACTGCTCAACTGCATTTAATTGGGTACACATTTTGCTAAACAAAAAAATACAGCAATTAAATCTTGATCCCCCCCTTCTTTATTGTAGGCTTCTTCTAATTAAAGAAATGTTTTGATTATTTTCCCCACTAACCCCTCAAAAGAAAAAGAAATCTTAAAATAAGTGGTGACATCTCAAATACTCCGGAATAAATTCTTCTTTGCAAGTTTGGAGTTGAGACACGGACAAATTCTACCCTATGTGTCATGAAAAAAGTTCTCTCTCTCTCTCTCTCTCTCTCTCTCTGTCTGTCTCTCTCTCATAGAATGAAAATCCAGATTGAATTCGTTACACAGCTTCCGAGAACACTCAGGCCCGGCTTCCAAGTGCAATCCTCCTGCCGGGAGTCAGCAGCCCACGCACATGCGCGCAGGGCGTTGCCCCAGGGCCGGTTCTTGCCTTGCCTGACCCTCTGCAGCCTCTGCTTTTCTGGAGCTTGTGGTGCAGTGTCGCCTTCTCCGCGGGCACGTTCCGTGGGTTGCCCTAAGTGCACAGCCTCTGGCCGAAATGCCATCGTCTTAAAGGTGTTCCAGCTGAACCAATGTCTCCCAAACGCTTGCTCGCAGTGCGTCTATGCTCCCCCACTGTTCTGTCTGCCCCTTGTCTAGCTGTCCCTCTGCTGCCAGCGGTGACCGCCGCTCTCAGCCACAGTGAAATCCTCCATGCTCCCAGTTGGGGCATCTCTAAGCAGTGCGGGCCCAGTGCCTGGAGAAGATCATGCTATGCCTTCCTCACTCTTGAGCTGGCTGACATTTTTCACACAATCTTCATTTATAAGCATTGATAAGCCGTGGAAAACAGAGTAAAATAAACGTGATGCTTAACTCACGGCCATACCTAAGAAGTTATCATCACTTCAAATTACAAATCCTCTCATCCTGCTTTCTGATCATGACCTTCTGTCCTTCCACCTCTCTCCCTCCCAACCATATGCTGGTCAAATGCACACTTCCATCCCCCAAGCTTTCCAGGTCACTGTAGCTGTTTTCTCTAATCAGCCCCTGGCCTTTTCCTTCCCTATTCAGTCTAGAATCCAGTATCTATGCTTCATGCTACTTCTCACCAACACCCTCAATACGTTTGTCCTTATCCTGTTTTTCCAGACTGAGAAAATGCCAAGCCAACTTTCTGCCTTCTCCTGTCCTACATCCAGGCCTATGAGATTCCCTGGAGGAAAAAGACAGCAGCAAATCCATGTTTCTGCAATTCTATCTTCTCCTACCTGAGCCAGGTAATCCTTCTGTTTGATTGTGATTAATTCCTTCCCCCGTTTCTTGTAAGGTTCCTTCAAGCACTACCCTCCACTCTTATACTTTCCATAATGCCTTCCCCGCCAATCTCAGGAGATGACTTCACTTCCAGTCTCATATAGGGAAATAATTAATGACAACATCTATTTCCTGTACCCCGAGAGAACACATTTATCTGCATCCATATAAATCCTTTTCTCTTTCCCTTCTTCCTTGCCACTTCACTAGCAACTCCTTCAGCTTCCCGAGGACCTTGCTCCATCATCTGTATTCCAACTGTCACTTCTCTCTCCCTCCATTACTCCCCCTTGCTCCCCTTTACTCCTCCCCCAATCTCTCTCTCTTTCCCTGCACAGCCACCAGCCTTGAAAATAGTCTCTGTTTACTGCCTGCACTGTGTTACTTTCCATTTACTATTCAACTCACTGTCCTTGGGTTTCTTGCACACCCCATGTCTCCACTGAAAAATGTTCTAACAAAATAACCAGTAGTGTTTGAATTGCTAAACCCATTCATAAACTTTTGGCCCCTATTTTGCATAACTTTACTGAGTCACTGCTGGCTATCATCTGTGCACTCCTCTAAATCTCCTCTCCTGCTAACGCACCCTACTCTGTATGCTGGGAAGCTGAACTCTACCAGTTGTTTCAATGGGTTCCCTTGTACTTTGGCTGCTAGTTGGGTTTGACCAGTGGAAAGCCCCAGAAAATGATAGAAGAGTCACAGCTGGGTGTATATATCCCACTTCTTTCTAAGGGACAGGCCTGCAGTGGGCTGCTGCCCTTGACAGAAGTCACAGCTCTTCTTAGGGTATCTTCTCCAAATAGCAGTGCTCTCTTGTTCATTCTCTCTCTCTCTCTCTCTCTCTCTCTTTCTCCCTCCCTCCCACCCTCTCTATTTTTCTCAGAGTCCCAGGATCCACTCTCTCTGCTCAGCTATCTAGACCTTAGAGGTACTGACCCTACTCTCTGCTCTTACCTGCCAGTGAATATTCCATTAGTACTTTTGGGTTCTCTATACTTGCCCATACCTTTGTAAATAGTCTCTTTATTAAACTTTCCTCAAATTTCCCGATTCAGGGGTGTCATCTCTTTCCCACCAGGACCAGGACCTGTATAAGGTAATTTAACACTACTAACAACTCAGGCCCTCCTGAGTCGCATGATGGTGTCTCTTGTGCTTCTGCTAACTTTTTAGCTCTGCCTATCAGTCCCCTTTAGACAGTGGCTGAGTGTGATGCTTAAGGAGATGGGCTCCAGAACCAGACCAGGAGGTCTGTGCCACCAACCAGCAGTGTGACCTCGGGAAATTTCCCAAACCTCTCTGTCTCAGTCTTCTCCTCTATAAGTGGTGGATAAGATGCTTCCCTACCTCAAAGTCTAATGGAGATGAAATGGCTTAAAACATGTGAAGCACTTAGAATAGTGCCTGGTGCACATTAAACCATAAATGCTGGTGTTTGTGTCCTTATTACTGATCACTTTCTTCTCTCTTCTTCTCTTTGCCCCCTAGTTGTTGGGACTTCCCAGCATTCTTTTTTGGTAGACACCTTTCTGTTCACTATTTGAAAATATCACTGGGATGATCTAAAACAATTATGTTAATAGTTAACATGCATTATACTCTTCTTCTGTATATGGCACTGTACTATGAGCCATGGAATTAACACAAAACCCTTTGTGTTAGGCAACTGAGTTACCTCTCTGAACCTCATTTTCCCCCTTTGTAACATGGGGAAAATGGTAGTATCTATCTAATAAAGGCTTTTTGTGTGAATCTGATGATTTAATAAATAAATAAATAAATAAATAAATAAATGCCCTTCCCAGATAGGTACTAGGATTGTCCCCAAGTTGTAGAATGAGGCAGAGGGAAGTAGAGTCACTTCCCAAAGTCAAGGAATGGAACTATGCTTTTATTCGAATCCAACCAGGCTGAGTCCATGCTCCTGTTGTCAGCAATGAATAATTTGGGTAGACTCCAGTTCCCTTAGGCAGGAAAAAATTCAAAAAGTGGCAAATATATGAGTTTTTGAAACCAGCCCCTTGATTTCCTAGAATGCTAATAAAAACATTTTCATTGCCCTCACTGATGAGTGCCTAGGTAGCATGCAGGCACGTCTGCTCTGTTTCCACAGATAGGAAATCAAACTGGACAGCACTTGACAGACAGCAAGACTGTTCCATCATTTTCCAAACCCGGTGAAATGAGAAAAAGAAACCAGTAGGTTAGATATCCCTGGGGCATATATCTCCCCTTTGGGCATTAGTTTCACACTGACTTCAAAGGGAGTAACTGCTGAACTGGACAGGAGGGAAACTGGGCCCAGAAGGATTGGGCTTGAATAGTATAAATAGTAACAAGGAACGGGGTCTGGGAAATTGGCGTGAATACTCTGCAATATGTTCTAGCAATATACATCATTAAGTTTTCCATGTAAAGTGGGATTTTCTTTTCTCTCACAAGTGTCTTCTTAAACAATGTTTTTAATTAGGACCCTTGTTTTCCTTTACTTCTTTATTAAGGAAGCTTCACACTTAGCCTGACATTAGAATGTTCTTAGAAATAAACAGTTTCCATAAAGGCAAAATTTCTCCGTAAGATCATTACTATTATGTTGTGTGGGGAATGGAATAGCACCTCTGGGAATTTAATGCTGTCAAGAGTCTATTTCAGTAATATGTGACGTTCTCCAGGAGATCTGCCCTGTCTCCATTTGCTCCTACTTCTCAGGAAACGAGAGGAGAGAACCAAACCCTTGCCGCTGATTAAAATCAAAAGCATTTTCTTGCATGAATAGATAAATTATCTTTTAAAAATGGAGCCCTTTGTTAACATTAGAATCCCCTGGTGCCTGTTGGTTGAACCCTGTGGTAAAAATCTGCCAACATGGAGGAGGAGGAGTGAGAGAAATCACTGCAAAATGGAGATGCTCCCACTCTTTAAGATGCGATTTTAGCTTTTCCTTTTATTTTTGCTTTCATTTGAGGATTTGGAAGAATGAGGAGAGAATGTGTCAAGAGGAGGCACCCTCTCTACTGCACAGAATTTCAAATCTCTGTGGTATTGTGTAGAATTTCTTAGCTCACAGGTTTCCTGAAGACAGACTCTCACAAACACCTATGATTTTAGTATGGACATGGCTGGGACTCATTCTGGGCCTCAGACAGACCGCCTCCTGACCTCCTTCAATGAGTCATGTGTAATATAACATCTGAGTGTGAATGTAAGCATTTTAATATGAAAAGGATTGATTTTTCCTACAGACATGGGATTCTAATGATTGGAAACAATATATTGATTTTTTTTTTTAATTAAAGCCATCTTCCCACTCATAATGGAAGGTCTTGCCCTTTGTGAAATTTATATCCATAGTCCTTGGTGATATCTGCAATTACAACTCCCAGTGGCTAGTACCACATTTGGGAAGGAGGAAGTACTAATAGGAAAGAAATTATTCTCACTCCCTTCTTGGTAACGGGCTTTTAGTGTTGGTCAAAGGTGGCTGATGGAAGGCTGCATGAATGTTGAAATGTCTCTGCCCCACACCACAGCCCAGAAAGACAAATTCTCCGGGGCTTTGGGACCACTCCTAACTCATATTCTCAGAATTCCCTTTACCCTTGTCCTATTCCTTGAAGCATCTGGAATAAGACAATAAAGACACTTCACTTTGAGAAAATGGTTTAAATTGAATCCCCATTCGGTGAAAGTATCTCTTGCTATTGCCAATATCATTCAAGTACTGTCACTGGGATCTTGTCCCTGGATCCCACAGAACAGAGGTTAGTCCTGTCCAGGCTGGCTGAACACAAACCATGAGATGAATAACTGGGAAGATCTGCTTGAGGCCCGTGTTAGCCCTACGCCACTCTCAGCACCCGCTCATGTCATGTATGTACCTGCACCAAGGTCACAGATATTGTGACCTCCCAGGAACTTAGAGATGATCTGAGTGAAGTCCTTTGTTTTATACCTGAAGACACTGAGGCCAGAGGGGTTAGTCATGTGCCCAGGCTTGTCCATGGCACAACCAGACCAGCCTGAGCTCTCTTATCCCCAGTCCAGTATACTGTGTCCTACACCACATTCTTTCAAGCCCAAATATGCATGTTTTCCCCAAATTCTCTCAGTGACTGAGGCTCCTAATGTTGGTCACTACTCCTTCCCTCATCTCTGAATAGCTCCCCCTTGCCCCTCTGCCCTCCTACCACTTGCAGATTCAGCACCCAGGATTCCTCCTTCCTACCCCCACCTCTTCTTCAGTGCCCCATCTGGTCTTTTTCTCTTCCCCCACAGACTCCTTTACTCCTTTCTATGTCTTTCCACATCCACATCCATATACACTTGGCTGTACGTGACATGTGTGTAAAGGGCATACTGAGTCAGGAGACCCAGGTGCCAAACCTGGCTCCCACATACTGACTTTATTACTCTTTTAAGGATTAGGTTTCTCATAAGCAAAGAGAAACTGTATTTGCTTATCTCCTGGGTTATTGTGAAGATCAGCTAAAATAATGTCTAAGAAAATGTGTGTAAACTAAGTGATACCCCCAAAACATTAGAAATTATGATGAATATTCTTCCCTCAGCTTTGCCAACTGATGTGAGCACCTAAGATGAGCATGAATAGATAATAGTTGTGAACAGATCAGTATTTATGCCTCCTGAGTGACATATGTACCCCTGGTAGTGTCTTCTGAAGCTAAAATAACTGCCCAGTGGGCAACTTTAATGGGGGTATGGCAGGCACCAATGCAGGACTTAGAAGAGATTATTTTACATGCAACCATTCTAAGCTTTAGAAAGTCCCACCTATGAAAACTTTTTCTACCATACTAAGGGCAGGCATTTGCCTTAAGAGAAACAAAAAAGGGGAGAAAGACATAGCTTGAAAATTCACATCCCAGAAAAGGGGATGACATTCTTTTTTTTTTTAATTTTTTTAAATTGTTATTTATTTTTGAGATAGAGAAAGAGCATGAACGGGGGAGGGTCAGAGAGAGGGAGACACAGAATCCGAAGTGGGCTCCAGACTCTGAGCTGTCAGCACAGAGCTTGACGTGGGGCTCGAACTGTGAGATCATGACCTGAGTCGAAGTCAGATGCTTAACCGACTGAGCCACCCAGGTGCCCCAGGGATGGCATTCTTCAGGTAAAAGTATGGCCACTGTGAAGCCCAAAGACAGGGCCATAATCAGTCACATTAACCAGCAGGTCTGGGACCAGTTAACTTTTTCATCTCCTGGCTTAACAATTGCAGGTACCTGAAAATATAACTGCTCAGACAGGTTTGTGGCCTCAAACACAGATCTATGCTAGCCAAGAATGTGATTGGCATACTAAAAGATCCTTGTGATGTCAGAAACACATCTGAGAATTAAATCACTTGTCAGTCATTTATTCCTTGGTGTGACTGGGTTTGTTATTTCATTCTTTTACTCAGTTTGGGAGAAAGGTGGGTCTTTGGGTTCAAAAACCAAGAATGAAAGTTTGTACCTCTTAATCCCCATCACCTTTTTCACCTATCACCACCCCTGACACTCTTCCCCTCTGGCAATCACTACCTTGTTCTCTGTATTTATGAGTCTGCTTCTGTTTATGTTTTTTGTTTGTCTTGTTTTTTAATTTTTTAAAAATTTTTTATTCATTTTTGAGAGACAGAGACAGAGCATAAGTGGGGGGAGCAGCAGACAGAGAGGGAGACACAGAATCCAAAGCAGGCTCCAGGCTCTGAGCTGTCAGCACAGAGCCCGACGTGGGGCTCAGATTCACAAACCAAGAGATCATGACCTGAGCTGAAGTTGGACTCTTAACCAACTTAGCCATCCAGGCACCCGTCTTGTTTTTTCAGATTGCACGGATCAGTGAAATCATATGGTATTTGTTTTTTCCCGTCTGACTTATTTCACTTAGCATAATACCTTCTAGGCCATTCATGTTGTCATGAATGGCAAGATTACATTCTCTTTTAAGGTTGAGTAATATCCCATTTATATATTCATGTATTGATGGACATCAGGTAGGTTGTTTCTATATATTGGCTATTATAAATAAAGCTGCAATAAACATAGAGGTGCATATGACATTTTGAATTAGTGTTTTGATTTTCCTTGGGTAAATACTAAGAGTGGAATTACTGGATTGTATGGTATTTCTATTTTTAATTTTTAATTTTTAATTTTTTGAGGAACATCCATACTCTTTTCTGTAATGGCTGCACCAATTACATTTCCACCAACGGTGCATGAGTTTCCTATTCTCTACATCCTCACCAACACTTGTCCTTTCTACAAATGGTAACTATACTTAATGTAGTAAGCATTTCACAATGTGCAAACTTGTCAAATCACTGTATTGTACAACTGTAACTAATATATTGTTGTATGTCTACTATACTTCAATTAAAACAAACAAACAAATAAGGATGAGACATGTTACTGATGCCCTCTCATGGAATGCAAGCCCCAAAGTGTCTATATGAAGGGAGAGGGATGAAAAACAGTAAGTGAGGGAGCAGCCTGCCTCTTCTGGTTCTTCATCAACTTGGGCCAACTCTGGAAGCTTCCTGGACATGAGCTTTGTTGTCCTTCACTCAGAGGACCTATCAAGCAGACAGCTGAGTCAATGAGAGTCTTCAAAGACTTGGTTTATTTATGGTGGTGGTAAACATGTCCCCAAGGACCACTAGATAGGTAACAGGCCAAAATGCTTTCTGGCGTAAAGACTCAGTGAATCCTTACAGTCCGCTACTCACATTCTTCCCGGTGATTTATTTTGTGCCTGCTCTACAAATTTCCTACTAAACCCCACTCCAGTTCCTCTTTACAAAGATGTCAAAACTCTATGGTTTCTTCCTCTTTACTATTCCTGAGACTCTGAGTGTCCTGCTGACTGAGGCATGTATTTTTTTTTTTTTTTTTTGCTGACAAAAATGTGTTTGCCTAGTTTCACTTATTCAATAAATTCTTTTTTCTACTTTTTTCTACTTTTCTACTATGTTTCATAAGAAACATAGGATCACATACAGAACCTCTCCCAAAGCCCTGTTCCTTTAACCTAATTATATTTTCCTTTTTTTTTTTTTGAAAATTCTTCATATCCATTCCATCCATCCCATCTTCATTTACCACACAGCCCATGCCTTTACACATTCTGTATTTCTTTACTGAAGGCTTACTTCCATGCTTCCCCTTCTTTAACATTTTCCCCATCACATATGTCCAAGTCACATTCTGACCCAGCACTGTACTAGCTGTGACTTAATTTGTATCATCTGACTGATCTCCTAAAACACCAAGAAACTATCTCTGGACTTCTAGACTCAGTAAAATTTGAGGTATCTGTTTACAATGGCCAATAGGACACTTAACTAAGAGGTGAAATGTCTGTGACCCCTTGTTTTATCTATCTGCTGCAGGTAATGTTGGGAACAAGAGTGGTCAAAGGAAACAGGAGACAGCTGTCAACCTGGCAGGGACCTAATAGTGGGGGAGAAATCATTCTTTTTCCTCGATCTTTACCAATTATACAGAAGATCCACAAAAGCCATTGCAGATGAACCATGTGACCAACAGATCAGCGAATGTGTTTTTAAAGGCAAATATGTAGTAAAAGTTGCTCTATTTCAAAATGCAGTGAATTTGGATTTGTTTCAAAGGAGAGCCTTTACTCTAGGTTTTAAAGTGATAGACAAATCCCCACAAGTGGAAACTGAAGTTCCCTTGAACCATTGCCAGATCTGACACAAGATAGAGAGCGGTAATGGACTCACAGGAAGCAATGGTTAATGTTTCTTACAAGTGTTAAAAAGCAACTCACAGTATCACTCTCTTTCAATGCACCATCATGCCCTATGAAGCCCTTGGGTTCCACTGATCTATGGGAAGTCCACATGTCCAAGTTTGGATATAATAATTATAGACAGATGTGGGAAAACTGAACACTCATTCCAGAATTGAAAGTAACCATTTTATTTGGTCACCGTTATGAAAACTGTATATAAGGAGAAATTTGGATTCTCATCCAATATCCTCCTAAAAAAATATGCTCAAGCAAAGTTTTCTAAGTGTTAAAACTGAAGTGTGATTTGAGTACCATAGGAGACCAGTGGAGAGAGAAGGTTGGTAATCATGTGAGAAGAGACTGTTTTTATACCTTCTGATCATGGTGACCTCTACAGAAAGTTAGTCACTCTGAAGAGTAACAAAGGTCATCTGTTAGTGTCTATGGTATTCCTGCTAAAGGCTAACAGGGACTAAATGATCTTTTGATGTTTAATGCAAGCCTCTAGCAGTGAGTATTCTCTGCTTATCTGAAAATGGTATATGGTGGTGGTTTAACAGAGCTAGACAGGTGGGCCACATGACTCATAAGAGTGACAGACATACTGGGCAACTCAGAGCACAGTACTTTGAAAAGGTAATCCCTTCAATTAGGTTTTCAAATTACTGAGGTAACGTGTTGTTTAAATTCATGACTCTTCCTCATAAAATCCTGAGTTTATGAATTGAAATAGTGCTGCCAGAAGTCAGGTTTTGTTCATTCGTGATTGTGGAGACAAGTTGCTTCTGGATGAATGGACTAGGAGAGGTGAACAAGATGCATAGTTTATGGAGGAGGAATATGGCTCTGGTTCTGAGAGTGTTTTCTGAGGCTTTCAGAATAAGTGGAAATACATCATTTAATTTCTGCCAGGACTTCTTCCTCAAGCAGAGCCTAGTATCAAGAGGAAATTTCAAAGAATAATGTGTTGATATTCCAAAGACCTGGATTCTAATTTTCACATTAGATGTTAGAAACTGAGTTTTCTAGTCTAAAAAGTGGTGAACTTGACTAGATCATCACAGCTCAAATGGACATATTTTTTCTGTCAGCGATGAGAATGAAGGAGACATGCTTTGAAACTTGCTAGATCTTTCTAAACTCACAAATCCATGGTGCTACAATCAAAAGCATTCTGAGTAGCAAAGATCCATTTGTTTAGATATAGTAAAGGAGGTTAGCTGTTGTGCCTTGTTTGGATTAAGAGACAAGGTTTGAAAAAAAATGATATTTATGGAAAGGAAGAAAATAATGGGATCTGAAGTTTTATTATGCACTGAATGTTTTTGCATTATAGTCCTTCTAAAATTAGATTTCTCCCAAAAGGTGGTTTCCTACAGAAGGCATCTTATTTGAATGCAGGATGACACTGAGTAACAATTTAGTGGCCAAAATTTAGCAGTGGTTGCTCTTCAGCTTCTGGTGGGCTGATGTTCAAGGAAGAGCCCTCCCCTACCCCAAATCTGCTGTTCTGAGTAGCAGAAATGCAAACAAGAAATTAGGAAAATACCTCCCCAATTTAGGCAAAACCACTCTGGGCTCACCTACTCTTGGGATCACTAGAAAAAATATCTACGGATCTTAAAAAAAGGATGAATGGTAAGTTTCTTGCATGCATGTGCCATCTCAACTGGCATCACTTCTGCAGAAAGATTTGAAGAATCTTGAAAAGCAATGAATTTGGAAGCTCTATTTCCTCATTCTCCATTTGAACGTGATCAGCAAATCCAAATATGCAAAAATGACGCTTGTTTGGAGGACAGCAGTGCAACCCAGGCCATTGCTCTTTCCGGTTTAGAAGTAGACATATTTCTGCCCTGGAGATCTGCAATCTAAACTGACAAGTTAGAATACTGGAGATACCTCAGAAAATAGTCTTCCAGGTGATTGGAGGAAGGCTTCATTTGAATTGGGATTAAGGAATTTAGCATTAAATGAATTAGCATGATGGTTCTTCTCTCTTGCCTTCTCTGTTATGGCTGGTACCACAGTCATAGTCTGGCCTCATCTGCTGTTTTTATAATTCTTTTCTGCACTCAGAATTTCTGTTTCCAAATTTTTGACCATTTATGTTAATGCAAGTAATTCTTTACTTGCAGGCTGGACTGCAGCATTTTGAGGAAAATTGCTGTCTTATCCTTGTCACACCCCTGATGGCACATGAGGCAGGGCTAGCCTGCACACTTACTACACTCTTAATGATGACTCATCAGTAGACCCTGCCTGCCTATTATCTTTCTCTAGCCCAGTGGCTCCCACATGTCAGTCACCTAACGAGAGCCATTCTAATTGAGGTTTCCATTGATCTTCAGTGAAATGAGAAAAATGAAGGCAACGTAGATAGCTTTTCATAAAACCTAATTTATTCTATTTAGAGAACTAGTGTATTCTAAAATTATGTCTTGCTCCTACTTTGGTATTGAAATGTCCTTTCTTTTATCAAAATAATGGGGATGGTAGGTGGTTATTTAGTAATTCTAGCCAGCAGAATTAAAAATCTCAACAATCATATGTTTCACTCCCATCTTCCTATTTGTTTTTAAATACTGTTAGTCCCTAGAATTCAAATGTCTGTAAAATCCTGCTTTAAAAGGCAGAAGTTCTAGTTTTTATTTCTTTGCTTAAAACTTTATATATATAATATGTACTTTGGGTTGATTTTCCAGTAACGGTCCCTATTGCTGCTGCCAGATTCCTTCCTTCTGAGCATTATGTCAGTTTAAGGAGCAGAAATGCACAAGTATCTGGATCTTTGACTAGACCCCTCTGACCATGAGTCAGGCTGGGCTGTGTAATTTGCTGGAGCCAATGGGACAGCAACAAATCTGACACAAGCAGAAATTTGAAAAGAGTTTTTTTTTTCCCCCCACATTGGGCTTGCCCTCTAGCTATTCTTGGAACCCTGCTCCTGCCATGCTAAAGAGCCCAAGCTAGCCTGTTGGATGATGAGAGGCACGTGGCCCAGTCACCCTGTTGCCCCAGTCAATATCCAGCCAACTGTCAACCATGTGAGGAAGACCATTGGTACTAGCCAGCTTCCTGCCAGCTTACCAAGTGAGCACAGACACATGAGCAAACCCAGCAGAGACCACTGGGGCCCATAAAAGAACTGCTTAGTAGAATAATGAGCCAGATAAGTGGTTGTTGTTTTAAGCTACTATGTTTTGGGGTGGTTTGTTATGTGGCAATACATAACAGATACGGTGACACAGTTCCAAGTCTTCAAAACACCATGAAGAATCTCTGAGATTTTTCTCAGACATATAAGGATATGACAACATCCATTGGATAAAAGTGAATTTGGATTCTCAGCCATGTCTTCTCTTCAAGACTTACATGCCCGTCTTCCTCTTATAAGATCGTCTCCAGAGCAGGAACCTAGTAGAATGCCTGGTTTTCAGAAGCCACTCCATCAACATCACTTGAACAATCCAATCCCTGTGATCAGGGCTGGCCTGTTGTCAGGAATGACCCACTGAATGTGATTTGAAGGTTGTAGGAAAGGCTTCCTCTCTCCACACATCTCCTTGATTAATACTTGAAATTTCAACATCAGCAATTTGTTCTCTGTGCTGAAGTTGTGCTCCCCATGAGGCTTTTAAAAAATGCAAACATTCCTGGCTGGGTTAGCATACTGTCATCCTCTTCCTGTGAATGCTCTTATCAGATATCTCGGTCACCAAGGGGTCAAAGTTGGGGTGAGAGTAAACAGCAAAAAAGAGGAGAAATGTTGAAGGGGTGACAAGGTCCCAGTTACCAAACAGGAGGGCTGAACACACTTCCCACTGTGGCTGAGTCAGCGCTGTTTCCTGAGGAGAGCCCAGCTAAGAGTTGAATTGCCCCCTCCAAGGAGAGGAGGAATGGAATCTGTCTGGCTTTGGACTCTTGCCCTGGGGGCGGGGATGGTCAGATGTGAGGAAAGATTCATCACCTCCCAGTGCTAGCATTTTCCTTGGAAGCCCTCATCTGCTTTTTTGTGCCCCCAAAGCAACATTTTTTCAATAGCTTTGTAGGGTGCACATTAGCTGTCTATTCTTGGCTACACTGTTCGTTGTCACACCCTGGATGTCTCTACTTTTTCTTAGACTCTTTGGATGTGAATTGGTTTTGCCAACATGCCCAACTACAGTGATGAAAGCCACAGAGGGGACAGTCTGGGGGGATGCATGACTTGCTGCCGCCAGATTCCTTCTTTCTGAGCATTATCCGAGTTTAATGAGTTGAAACTCACAAGTATAATTAGCATAAGGCTTAAGATACTACTCTCTGTCCGTAATTGAATTTAATTTACAGCTTGAATAATTGCATTTACATGTGCAACCAAATGTTTGTCTTTGTTGGTTTTAAAAGTCTCCATCCATATTTATCTAGCAAAACTTTGCAAGGCCAAGGATCACTTATAAAAAGCTAGGGTGTTCTGGCATCTCTTGGCTTGAATTGGAAGGTGTGTTTGTAAAATGCAATCCTTGGAAATTACCTAAAAGACTTGAGGCTTTCTGATGTGAGACACTTATCAGCTTTCTAAATGTATAGCTTTAAGCCTCAAAAGAATGCTGCTCTGTTGCTTAATACAGCAACCTTAAGCCTCCTGGGGTGAAAAGTACTTAGCATAATTAAACTGCTGATTGTTCTTGAAGAGGGAAGGTGGGTTTTGTTTTAAGATTACAAGTGGCATTTCCAAGCACTTTGAGTTGAGGCCATCTTGATAGTATAGGGTATCTTGCATTCTGCAATCCTTGAATTGCAGGCATAGCAAACTGAAAGTGCTTGTAAGAGACAGTGTAATTCCATACACATGTTCCCTAGGGTACCCCTAGACATAAATGGAAGTATCTCTTCCCTCCTTCCCCCACCCACTTCTTTAGTAAGCTAAAGCAACGCAGACAATGTTTGCAAAACTGAGCTCTTCTTTCCCAGGCATTTTGGAGCAAAGAGTCTAAAGACCTATGATCTCATCTTCAAGCCTTGTAAGCAAATGTAGAGGAACTGCAAAGCTTGGCCTAGTACAATCACTGTCATTGAACTTCAGCTGAGACTTCTGTGTCATTTGGCTTTCTTTGTATCACTCTTTTTCAAAATAGAATAATGTGTAGATATGCTAGTATTGAATTATAGTGTTACTTAACTATGTACAAACACTAATATACTTATAGGTTCAAAAAAAGAAAAGAAAAAATATGCAAATAAAGTAGAAACAAACCTATAAAATGCATGGCATTCAAATGCACATGTTAATTTCAAGAGAGGTTCACTCCGTTTTTGCAGAAACCACATCACCTGCGTATGAACTGGTCACAACCACTGCTAACATGCTCTGGTCAGTTTGCCCCATTGAAGCTATTAGCAGAACATGGGGTGACTCAGTATTTGCCTCATTTTTCTGTTTCAGGATCAAAATTAATTTTTGACACTGACAATAACAGTGAGTCAATGGTCTTTCATGATGAGAATGTCCATCTATGTATGAAGTCTTTGTCTGTTCTGCACTAGCCCATCACAATTAATGTCATGATGCTTTAGCAAATAATGAGAACAGTACGTGGGAGAAACTGTTGGTTGTCCAGGCAAGGATACCACTCCCCTGAATGCAGCCCTGTCTGAATGAACAATTTCCAGGTTCTAGGATCTGGGGAGCTCCTTGCAATCTTCTGAAGGGGGAAGGGGCTTGGAGAGGGATTGATGTGGTCATTCTTCCCCCAGGTCAGGTGAGCTGTCACAAGCACATATCTGGAAACAGCTTATTGTCTCAGCAAATGCCCATCTATTCCCCATGATAGCAGAGAGCAGACAGCAGTATCAGGAAGAACTTCTCTTTGTGACAAAAATACCTGGTTTATCCATAAGGATTCCTGTTGCCTGTGGCCCCCTTAAAAGGATGGTGCTCATTGGCCCTCATTCCATGGACCATGGTCTTGGCAGATGGAGTCCTCATCCTTCTGGAGACCCAATGCCATGTCCAGAACCATGCTGGTCCTCTCTCCTCTCCATGAAAGTAAGTGCATGCCTCATCTATGCCAGTTTCCATCTGCTCTTTCTGCAGTTGAAGTTATCCACTCCCCAGACAGGGTCTCAATCATATACTTGGGGATCTTGTCCCAGTGATGAGGGAGTAGGAGGCAAGCTGAGGGGAAAAGCACAAGTTAGTACACCCTCCCTCCCCAGGTGGGACATGTATGATATTCCTTGGACACTCCAGGCTACCCCAAAACAGGAAAGGACAAAAAAAAAAGTTAAACTGATAAGAGTCTCCACCAGTTTACCAGAAAAAGGCAATCCCATCATAGCCTAAAGTCCAGGAACTCCCTATCTTTTTTTTTTCCTTTTTTAATGTTTATTTACTTTTGAGAGAGAGAGGGAGACACAGAGTGTGAGTGTGGGGGGAGGGAGGGCAGAAAGAGAGAGCGAGAGGGAGACAAAGAATCTGAAGCAGGCTTCAGGCTCTGAGCTGTCAGCACAGAGCCGGATACGGGACTTGAACTCACAAACCATGAGATCACCACCTGAGCCCAAGTCTGAGGCATAAGTGAGCCACCCAGGCCCCCCCCCCCCCATACTGTCTTAATGTTAATACTTTGCCAGAGGGAAAAACAACCTTAACATGACAATAGCTAGGCTTCCAGTAAGTCATCTTTAGCATGTGAAAGTCTCTTTGGAAACTCCTTCTTGACTTTATGTCCCCTGACTCCATAAAACAGTCACCCCCTACAACCCCAGTGCCGCCGGGGGGTCCTGTCCCCATGCTTTCATAAAATCACCTTTTTGCACCAAAGATGTCTTTAAGAATTCTTTCTTGGTCATTGGCTCTGGACCTCACGAACCTCACCGTTCCCCCAAAACTTCATCACCAGGTCTTCATCAACACTCTAATTCTGTCAGCATTTTATATGATTTCATTTGTACAGCTACTTTAGCAACCAAACCTTGAAGCTCTGAGTCCTTTAGAATCAATAGCTTTTTACCACCCCTTCACTTCAGGTGATTGCTGTATGCATTCTGCCATCACTCAGAGCCCTAACACCTCTGAAAGCTTAACTTCCTACATCTTACTCTCTGGCTGCCCTAAATCTTTACTTTCACTACCCTGGATCTTTGACCTCACCCAAGCATCTATAATTGCTCTAATTTATTCCATTCAACAACTTTATCTCAATGTTATATCCTTCAAACCTAGATTTTTTTGGACCATTGTTTCAATGACTCTCTTGCCAAAATTCTCAGTTTCCTTGATCTATTGTTCTTCCGTTACAAATGCCCCATAAAACTCCAACTTGAAATCAACTTAACAGTTTAACTTCTATGTTTCCTTATATCACAAACCTCTCAGATTCGTGATGATGATTTATGACCTCAATTAGACTTAAAGCTGCCCAGTAATCTTTCTATCTCTCTCTGTCTTATTCCCCACAGTGGTTATTTCAAACCTCATCTATCCTCAAATATTCTACCCTGGAATACCTTCTTATACTTTTCACAGGGAACTAAGCTCATAAAATGGAATCCATTTTACGGAAATTCCCTTCATTCTTTGCTACCCTACCTAAAACTTAGCTGCATGGGCATATACTTTTTACTTTTTGCTTCTTGATTGAATAGAAGAAGAGAATTTACCAACTTCTTCATCACTCCCATAATGTTAATCCTAGCCTAGGGCTAATTTCTCTACCTCTGCTCTGCATCAAATCTCTCATTGCTTCTCAGGAGACTTTGTTATTCATCAATTATCCCTTTTGACCCTTATACTTTAGCCACTTTTTATTGGCATCTTTTTACTAACATTAGAACAGATTCAAGCTTATCCTATATTTAACTCAAAATTCAACTGTCACTCAATCTCATCCTTTTCTTCCTATCATCTGTCTCTTTATCTTCACAACAAGATCCATTGAAAGAGTTGTCCACTCACATTGTTTTCACTTAATCAATCACCTATTCACTCCTTAATCCATGACCTTCAGGCTGCTATACCCATCCTTGCATCAAAACGCTTCTTGCAGCTCATCTTCCTGTCTCTATATCCAGTGCAAGCTTTCATTCTTTATCTTACCATCCTCTCTGTGACATGGTAGACCACTTTCACCTATTCAACACTTAGTTTCTGTGCATTGCACTCTTCTGGTCTTCTTCCTAGCCCTCTGGCTATTGTTTCTCACTCTGATCATTATCTCTGTTTCTTTAATTTTGAAGAGATATGGATGCAGAACAGATGGACTTGAATTATAGCCAAGGTAAAGCCACTCAGAGGTGAATATGATCCCTAGTAATTTCATTTCTAGGAATATTGTCAGTCTTGGGTTCGACACTGAGGGTTACATTTAAAATCACTCACTCAGAGGCACTCTAATAAAGGAAAGAGAACTTACTGAGGTTCTCATAAATACCATATTAGAAACTTAGGAGATCCAAAAGTGTGACCTTTTTACATCCAAATACCACAAGATATGTATCAAGTTATAGGAAGGCATGAATATGATAAACTAAAGATGGTCACAATTTCTTAGACATTTCTACAATTGACAGTTGGGATTGCTGTCCCCTACTTTTGAGTCTGGGCAAGCTATCTGCCTGCTTTGATGAATAAAATGGTATGGAAGTGATGTTATGATAAATTCTAAGCCAGGCATTAAGAAATTTGCAGCTCCATTTCCTGCCTCTTAGAATCCAGATGCCATGCTGTGAGAATATCCAAACAGATCCATGAAAGAGAGATATCTGTCAATAGCCCCAGGTTAAGTCTCAGTTGACAGCAGAAACTTGTTAGACATATGAGTGGGCCATCATGGAACTGGGTCCTTCCAAACCCAGTTGGAGCACCCTCACTTGATGTTCCATGAAGCAGAGGTGAGGCAACTCTACCAATCCCTGCCCAAACTGCATATTCATGATCAAAACAAAGGGAGAAATTTCTGCTAGAGGGAAGTGGGTTATTTCCTCCTCAAATATTTACCAGTGTACTAGATTTCAGAGTTGTTAGGGAGAGTTGGAGGGAAATTAGGGTATTGGAGAAGGAAGAGACAAAAGAGCTAAGTCTACAACTTTTGAAGTAAAGAATTGAATTCCCTGCAGTATTCCAGGGCTGAAGAGGCAGAGGCTCTTAATAAAAACCTCAGAAGGGCCACTCACCTCTCCTTCTCTAAAAGAATGTTGGTTAAAAGATGAAGTTAGTCATGCTAAGACTAGTAAGAAGCCCTGTGTGGGCTTAATCTATGACTGTGACAAGGTGATTACCTCATTACCTTATCTATCTAACAGGAAAACAAGAAGATATACTTCCTGGTTAAAGATGACATCTGGGGACACGTGGGTGGTTCAGTCAGTTGAGTGCCTGACTTTGGCTCAGGTCATGATCTCACAGTTCCTGGGTTTGAGCCCTGCATCGGGCTCTGTGCTGACAGCTCAGAGCCTGGAGTCTGCTTCGAATTCTGTCTCCCTTTCTCTCTGCCCCTCTCCCACTCGTGCTCTGTCTCTCTTGCGTTTGAAAATGAATAAACATTAACAAATTTTTTTATTAAAAAAGAATTTCAACAGAAGATTGTAATTCATAAAAAAGAATCAAATGGATGACCTAGAAATATAAAATGCAGCATTCAAATTTAAGATCTTCTTGGATGGGTTTAAATTAAGATAAGAAACAACAAAGACAAGATTAATGAACTTAAATATGAATCTATAAAAAGTAAAGGGAAGCACAGAGTTCAGTAGGATGGAGGTAGGGAGAATGGATGGAGCAAATAGAGAAAGCATAAGAGAAATGTAGGGTTCAGTAAAAAGTTTTTTCATGAGTGTGGGTAGAATTCCAGGAGGGGGTAAAGAATGAGCAGATTGAAAGAAATATTTGAAGTGATAATTGCTGAGGTTTTCAAAATGATTGAAGACACAAACCAGGAGACTCAAAAAACTTAATGGGTCCTAAGTAGAATACATATAAAGAAACCACCCTTAGGCACATCATAGGTCAAACTTCTAAAAACCAAAAACAAAGAAAAAATCTTTAGAGTAGCCTGAGAAAAAAGACATCACATTCAAATGAGAGACAATAAAATTTATGGCTGACATTCCAATGGGAATCATGAAAGCCAGAAGACAATGGAATGACACCTTTAAAGTGCTTAAGTAAAAACTAAAAGTAAAATTCTATGAGAAAATGGCAGTGAAATAGAAATCAAATTCAAGACAAATACAAAGACATTTTCAGACAAAAAAAAAATGAGAATTTTTTTCTCTAGACAATTGGAACTATAAGATATATTAAAGAAAGTTCTTCTAGTCAAAGAAAAATGATTCCAGATGGAAGTACAGAACTGGAAAAAGATTAAGAGCACTAAAAATGTGAATATAGGGGTACATATAAAATATCAATGGTTTATAGCAAAATTACAAATAATATCTCTGGGTTAATGACATATAAAAGTAAATTATACTACATAAATGATAAGGAAGTAAATTACAGATACATTGCTATAAAGTTCTTGAATTTTGGGGAAGTAGTAAGAATACTAACTTAAGGTGAACTTTAATACGTTAAGGCTGTATATGTAAGTTTATAATAATATAAAACTAAATAATTAATAAAGGAAAAAGCATTAAAATATATTTAGTTAATCTAAATGAATAAAAGAAAGGAGTGATAAATAGAATAGAAAAAACAGAAGGTACCAATTATAAGGAAACATAATTGGGTCACTCTCAGAAAAATCACACTTAGACTATTAAATAAAATCACTTAATCAAGGCATTGAACACTGGTTTGAGTAAATGTGAAAACTGTTACATGGTCACCTGAATTTAACAGGGTGGGGGAGGGGACCAAGAAATGCAACTTGCATCCATTTCTGCCATATCTTAATAAGGTGCAATCACAGCACCTAGCCGTGCCCATTTGAACAGGCTGGAATAGGCTGCCTGAAAATTAGACTTCCCCTAACATTATTCAAAAATCCCATGTGTGCTCTCTCTCTTCTCCTCAGGCAGTCTTCAAAGATCACTTTTGCTATAGCCTTGTCCCTTACCCAAAGATTCTCCTTGCTTTACATACCTGATTGAATAATAGACATTTCAATTATTGTGACTGCTGTCAAGTATACAGTAAGTATTGACATTCAACACCTTAAAAATTGGAGGGAACAGAATGCTTGGCATCAGTCAAGAGCGACATAACACACACACACAAAATAAACAAGATAAGAAACTTAAATCCACTTATGTCAGTAATTATATTAAAGTAAAGATTATCAGGGGTGCCTGGGTGGCTCAGTCGGTTAGGCGTCCGACTTCAGCTCAGGTCATGATCTCGCGGTCTGTGGGTTCGAGCCCCGCGTCGGGCTCTGTGCTGACAGCTCAGAGCCTGGAGCCTGTTTCAGATTCTATGTCTCCCTCTTCCTCTGACCCTCCCCTGTTCATGCTCTCGCTCTCTCTCTGTCTCAAAAATAAATAAATGTTAAAAACAATTTTTTTTAATAAAAATAAAAAAAAAGTAAAGATTATCAGACAGGATAAGAAAGGCAACTATAAACTCTTCACAATACACCACTTTAAATATAAGGGCATTAGAAAGGTTGAAAAAATTATATCAATAAAAGCACAAACAGTTACTAACCAAAAGAAAATTAAATGTACCTATATCAATATAAAAAGAAAGCATAAGACATTTTACTAGAGATGATGATTAAAAATTCAATTAAAGAGTAACATATAACAATTCTACTTTGTCCAATAACAAAGATCAAAGCACACAAAGCAAATATTGGCAGATTTTTTAAAAAGAAGTAGATGCTTTCTCACTCATCATTGAATATTTTAACACTCTTCTCTCTGTGGATTCTCACTGATAGAATCCAATAGACAAAAATATCATAAAGATATAGAAAGATTTGACCAACATGTTTTTTTTTAACGTTTATTTTTGTGAGATAGACAAAGAGAGAGAGACAGACAGAGCACAAACAGGGGAGGGACAGAGAGAGAGAGAGAGAGAGAGAGAGAGAGAGAGAGAGATGGAGACATAGAATCTGAAGCAGGCTTCAGGCTCCAAGCTGTCAGTACAGAGCCCAATGCAGAGCTTGAACTCATGAGCTGTGAGATCATGACCTGAGCCTCAGTCAGAAGGTTAACCGACGGAGCTGCCCAGGAGTCCCTTGACCAACATGATTAATTAAGACAGACAAAAAATTAAGATTACATGTAACAACAGCAAAACCATTCTCCTTTATGACACATGAAACACTGACCACAATGGACCATGTGCTTGGTCACAAAGAAATTTCTTCAAAACACAAAAGAATTTAAATTGTACAGAAAAGTCTTAGACTACATAATAGTGACTTAAAAATAAACAACAAAAAAGTTAATTGGAAAATCACCAAACGTTTGAAAATTAAGTAACACATTTCTAAATAATTCATGTGCAATGAAGACCTCGTAGTGGAATTAAAAAGTATTTTCAGCTGAATGATAATAAAAATATGAGAACTTGTGGGTGCAGTTAAAGCAGGAGTCAGAAAAAATTTTCTAGTTCTGAATTCACAATTTAGAAATAAAGTTTGGAAACCTAAGTTTTTATACCAACTAGGGAAAAGTAGGATATATTATATCTGAAGACAATAACACAAATGACAGCAGAATTATTTTTTAAATAGTTCTTTGTAAGTTTAACAAAATTGACAAACCCCTAGGAAGATTTATTTTGAAAATCATGGACAAAAACACAAATTAATTGTATTTAGAACTCAAAAGGAGGACAAAAATATAGGTTCTACAGATGTTAAAAAGTAATATAGGGCTAGTGGCACCTGAGTGGCTCAGTCAGTTAAGTGTCCAACTTCAATTCAGGTCATGATCTACCCATTCGTGAGTTTAAGCCCCATGTCGACCCTCTGTGCTGACAGCTCAGAGCCTGGAGACTGCTTTAAATTCTCTCCCTCTCTCTCTGCCCCTTCCCTGCTTGCACACTATCTCTCTCTGAAAAATAAATAAACACTATTTTTTTAAATAATATGGGGCTTTTATAAATAATTTTTAATTTTTAAAATTAGATAAAATACACAAATTCCTACAAAAACACAACTTATCAAAAGTGACATAAGTAGAAAATTTAAAAACCAAATTGTTCTCTAGTAGATCTATAATTAACAACTTCATGCAAAGAAAACTCCAGGCCCAGTTTGTTTTGCTGAATAATGTTTCCAAATAATAAAGGAAGAAACAATACTGAATTTAAACACACATGGCCAGAGAATAGAAAAAGAATACTTCTCACCATTTTTATTAGGCCAGCACAGCCTTGAAATTAAAAGCAAACAATAAAATTGCAAAAATAAATACATAAATATATACAGAAAAGAAGGAAGGGAGGAATAAAGGAGGAAGGAAGGAAGGGAAGGAAGGAAAGAAAGAAGGAAGGGAGGAAGGGAGGAAGGAAGGGAGGGAGGGAGGGAGGAAGGAAGGAAGGAAGGGAGGAAGGAAGGAAGGAAGGGAGGGAGGGAAAGAGATGTCTACATTTTTCAATTTTTACTACAAAATATTGCTAAGAAAAGTTAAAGAATACCTAAAAATTGAGAGCTTTACCATCTTAATGAATTGGTAGACTCAATATTTTTAAGATATCACTTCTCCCCAGATTGGTCTAAAGATTCAATGTTTTCCTAGGAAATTCTTCATTTTAGTAATTGTCAAGATTATTCCAAACTGTATGTGGAAATACAAAGGACTTGGAACAACCATGACAATCTTGAAGAAGGAGAACAAAGTTGGAAGTTTTACTCAAACAAGTTTGCTGAATGTCTACAAAGCTTATTGAAAACATGACATGGCACAAGGATATATCCATACACCAGTGGAACAGAAGAGAGAGCCAGAAACAGCCATTTCTAGATGGTCATATCAGATTTATGACCACTGTGCAGCTACAATTCTGTAAGAAAAGAATGGTCTTTTTAAATAAGAAGGTCAGTTAGATATCTATACAGGAGAAAAAATGAACTCTGATTCCTACCCAAACCATACACATAAATAAATTAGAGGTGGATTATAGATTTATTACACAAAAGATTAAATCATGAATCTTCTGGAAGAAAACATAAGCTAATACTTCTCCACTTTCAAATAGGCAATGGTTTTTTAAATAGAAAACAATTTAATAAGTGGAAGTTGGTGAGTTGCACTTTATTAAGAATAAAAACCTCTATTCAGAAAAAGATTACATTAAGAAGTAAAGAAGAAAATGACTGAGTGGAAGAAGATATCCAACAAAAGACATGTGTCTGTTATGTGTATGTAACTTCCACTGATAATAGGATAAAGATTGGCAACTAAATTGAAAATGTGCAAAATACTTTGAACATGCAATTCACAAAAGAGAATACCCAAATTAAAAAAAAAATATATATATATATATATTTATATACGTATATATGTATATTTATATATGTATATTTATATACGTATATAAAGATGTATATATACGTCGTGTCTGGGTGGCTCAGTCTGTTGAGCATCCAACTCTTGATTTCTGCTCAGGTCATGATCACAAGGTCATGGGATCAAGCCCTGTGTTGGGCTCCATGCTGAGTGTGGAGTCTGCTTGAAATTCCCTCTCTCCCTTCCTCTCTCTCTCTCTACCCCCCATCCCCCTCCCCTCTCCCCAACTCACATCTTCTTTCTCTCTAAAAGTAAAAAAAAAAAATTAGGGGTGCTTGGGTGGTTCAGCTGGTTAAGCGTCTGACTTTTGGTTTTGGTTCAGGTCATGAACTCACTGTTTCATGAGTTCAAGTCCCATGTCAGGCTCCCTGCTGACAGTACAGAGCCTGCTTGGGATTCTGTCTCCCCCTCTCTCTGCCCCTTCCCCACTCAACCTGTCTTTGTCTCTCTCAAATAAATAAAGTTGAGAAAAATTAAATTAAATTAAATTAAAAAAAAAAAGGTGTTTAAAATCAGTACTCATCAGGAAAATACAAATTGAAACCAAAATAAGATACCATGATGCTCATATCAGAATGGCTTAAATTAAAAGACAGACAATCTCAAGTGTTGAAAAGAATGTGGAATAACTGGAACTCCCATACAGTTAGCTGGTAAAAGTGTAAATTAACGCAATTACTTTGGAGAAACTGTTTGACAGACCCTAGTAAGGATATCTATCTATCTATTTATCTATCTATCTATCATCTAATCTATCTACCTAACATCATCATCTATTTACCTATCATCTAACCTTTTACCTAGTAAGCTAGTTACCCAGTTACCCTCCTAGATGTATATCCAATGAATACTTGTGCCCACCAAAAGGTATGTACTGGAATCTTTATAACAATGATGTTTTTAATCACTAAAAGCTGGGAGCAAAACATCCATCACAGTTGAATGGACCAAAAATTGTGATACATTTAATACAGTGGAATACAATTTTTGTATTCCAATAAAAGATGAGAAATAACAAATTACTTCTACTAGGCACAAAATGGATAAACCTCACTGGTATAATGTAGACTGAAAGAATATAGGCACGAGAGATTCGATGCTGTAAGATTCCATTTGTATAAAGTTTCAAAACCAAGCATAGCTAATCTGTGGTGACAGAGATAAGAACCACAGTTACATCTGGATCAGCCAGGTGCCGGATATGTTCTATGTTGTGACCTACAGAGTGGGTGCAGGCATACACATGTGTAAAAAATCACCACTCTATGCTTCTAAGTTATGTGCACTTTTCTACGTTTGAGTCATACATCAGAAACTAAAATCCTAACAACCGACTGATATCTTGCAAATCTATTCACTCTCATGTCTTTTCTTGGTTTTGTCAAAAGGCAATGCTAAAGCCAAACCCTTACTGATTGAACCAGTAAAGATACAATGAGCTACTTTTAGAAGGAGACAGTTTATTACAGAAAGAGAGAGAGCAGCCAAAGGTGCTAGTTTCCTGTAATCCTTGTCCAACACGCCACACAGGCCAGTACTGAAACAAAATGGGCTGATGCCAACACCATGAGTAATGGGATACTCCATTGCTGAGGAGCCAAATTTAGACTACAGCTAAGTAGGTTTGTATTCTGGAGGTCTATTCTGAGGGGGGCACGACAGGAAGACTCCTACCTTGATGGAACCCTGGAGGTGATGGGAAATTATCTCATGACAGCCTCCAGGGGAAGACAGGGAGGTGAATGGGAGATGGGAACGTGATATGGACTCAGAGCAGCCCCCCACAGGCTTTCCATCCTCTCTCATTTTCAGAAGATTATGAGGCTTCCTGACAAGAATCAGATTAGGTATAGCTTTGCCTGCCTGTGTATTGGACTTTCTACCTGAAACATCTTACAGGTATAGGTGACTCTATGGGCTCCTCAAATTCAATGTTTTCAGAACTATGTTGACCTCAAATGCTCCAAAGCCTCACCTGCCAAATCCAGAGTGTGAGGTCTGAAGCTCAACACCTATGTCTCCATTCAACCCACTCTTATTCCAGTGTTTGTTATCTGTGTGAATGGCTCAAGCACCTTCTCAGTTGTGATAATAAGGAACTTGAGTCATCTTTTTCATTTGTGTATCCAAGTTGGTTGTATCTAAACAACCAAGTTCTTTGGAATTTTACTTCTTAAATACCTGTTGTATGCATCTCTACCACACAGCTCCCTCTCTATCACATTTCTTTCTTTTTATTTTTTAATTTTTAAATTTTTTAATGTTTATTTATTTTTGAGAGAGAGAGAGAGTGCAAGTGGGGGAGGGGCAGAGAGCAAGAGGGAGACACAGAATCTGAAGCAGGCTCCAGGCTCTGAGCTGTCAGCACAGATCCTGACATGGGGCTTGAACTCACAAACCGAGATCATGACCTAAGCTGAAGTCGGACATTTAACCGACTGAGCCACCTATGTGCCCCTACCACATTCCTTTCTAACGGGAATTTGCATAAGCTACCTCTTTTAACTGGAATCACCTTCCCTCTTAGACATGACTCTTTCAGATTCTCAGCCCACTCATTTCTTCATGGAAGCCTTTCTGTAATATCCCAGATGAAGACAATTTTTCCAATTATAGAGTTTTATATATATATATATATATATATATATATATAATTATATTCTGTCATAAAACTGTATACCCTTTGTATCTCTTACCACACATTCAGTTTTATATTCTCTTGTGTTATATTTGATCAGGCTACAGATTTCATGAAGGTACAGAATGTGATGTCTTTTTCACCTATTACATTCCCAGCAATGAGCATTGTGCTTAGTACAGAGTAGGTACTTGATGTATAATTACTGAGTGGGTAAATGAATAGTAATTACAATTGTGTGTAATCAGCTGCATAACGTCTACCTATCTCTAAAGGGCAAGAAGCACCAGTCTTTTTCACCAATGCATCCTTAGGGCAGAATGCTAAGCAAACAGTCCTTAATATATCTGTGCTGAATGAATGAATAAAAGTAAATGATGAGTACCTGGAAACTGTTGAAAAGGTAAAAAGATAGTCCAGGAAGTAGACTTAGGTTGAGATGTGGCTTTGGCATTTAGTAACAAAAGCCCACAGCGCTTCCCTGGCAGGAACCCACCTGCACTTTGCAAGGGCATTTAGTTTTTCAGTCCAAAGTAGAGTAAATTCATCATTTAGGCACCATGGCAAAGTGAAGAGGACATACATCCAGGAAGGGCAGAGATCTCTTCATTCTGCCCTTCAATTACACACCTTTCAGGTAGCCGCAATAAGGTCAGTACAGATTGGAGGAAGGCTGGCACAGATAGCACTGTGGCCCCTCTCTATACATTTGGAACCAGTTCAGCTGAACATGGAAACTAAGCTGGAAGGGAAAAATAAAGGGGAAAGATTTGAGAAAGGTTAAAGCAAACATTGATTAGAAAGGGAGTTCTGGGGGAGTGTGCAAAAGGCAACTCCATCTGCTATGTCTAGTTAATGTGGGGGAATAGGTTTTAAGATCTAATTGTATATGAATCTCTGTTTTGTTTTTTTAATGTGTTTTTTTGTTTTTGTTATTGTTTTTGTTTTTGTTATTAGCAGAAGAACGATTCCCTTGTTTTAGATATAAGGAAATGAAGCTAGTCCTTCAGAAGTAAGACAGTATTCTCAAGGTATTTGTTGTCTTGTAAATACATATACCCATTTTGGGTAGCTATAACCTCCCCCACTCTTTGCTCAAATCTGATAGGTCTTTCTAGAAGGTTGTCTCTTTGGGTGACTATTTCACACATTTTGTGTGTTGGGGTGTTTTTAGTCTTCTTGAATAGTATATTATAAATATTAATTTTCCTTTTCTCTCCTTTAGTACAGTCCAGGCTTTTTTCAAGCCAAAAGAAAGGTTCTGTGAGTGAAGCTGTGTTACAGAGTGTGTGATAATAGAAGAAAGATACAACTCCCAGAGGAAGGTGAAATTTTGAGAGACAGGGCTATTTGATGAACCACTCTCCACCGCTTCCCAACTTGTGATTTTTCCTCCAAATATCTATGTTTTAATATGTTTAAAGATGACATGTTATGAATAGAAGCATAGACTTCTTAAAATTTAAGTTTTTTGGGTGTTGTTAGCCAGCCACCAGGAGAAACAAACTGGGGAAATAATGACACAAAAGTACAAATAAGGGGACAATCCAGGGTTTTCACAGAGTCCTCATATGGTCTGTATGGTTCCTACCTCTCTTTTGCTCTCTTTTTATTTCTGAGGACTAACCATCCTGAATCTTCCCCTCTTTCCAATTTAAAGGAGAGAATCATGCACCCTCCTTCATCCTTGGCTGTCAAGGTGGCAATTTTCCTTTTTGTTTCCTGGGATCTGATTAATACACACCAGGATGATCCTCTTTGGGATTTCTTCACATTACTTTAGGCATTACCATCCATTATTACCTCATTAAGTGAGTTTATCAAATCAGTTTTGGTCTCCTAATGGGCTGGAACTCTGATTGGTCAGCTTTTATAGAAAGGTAAGAACTTAAAGGGGTAATATAGGTAGTTTCTCAAACCAAGGGAAAGACCCATAATACATCTACCTGATAATTTTTGAGGGATTATGTATGAAATAAGATGGAGGCACTAAGTATGAGGTGTCATCTTGTAAATTCTCTTTCAATCCTGTTAATTAATCAAAAAGAAATACTCATTTTTGCTCTGGAGAGTCCTTAGCATCTGTGTAAGCTATGTTAATCTCCCATTTAAACAAAGAAAACTGTCTTAGGCTCAAGGCAGACTACAGTATTATCAATAGTCTTTCATTTTTCATATTTATTATGTTGTTACCACGTATTAGTGGTCAGTGGTATCAGTTTTTCACTTACTCATTTAACTGAAGTAGGATATCTACTTTGTGCCATGGATACCTTTTTAAGAAATTTCAATTTTTTCTGAAGGTATGGGGAAGCCACTGTGAGATTGTACACAGAGGAATAAATGTGGCCAGATATCTTGCAAAATGACTCTAGCTTCCTCTCTTTGAACTTTTCATTAAAAAAACAAAAAAACAAAAAAAGAAACAAATCTATCGAAGTACTCTGAAATGTTTGAGAACCAAAACAACAAAAATCTCTTCTCTCCACCCTTCTGCTACTCTCCAATAAAGCACTATTTTCTATCTTCTACTTTGTGTTCTGAGAGAGTGTGCCAAGAAAGATTGCCCAAACTTAATGAAAAAAATCATAGTTGCTTGAGCGCAACTTCAGGCTACCTTAATGCTCTCTATCTTCAGCCTTTGCAAAGCTGACTCAGATTGTTTGTGTCATTGCATGGCTGGCATAGTCCTCTGCGACAGCTGGTGCAGGGCTAACTCTTCTCTTTCAATAAATGAGGCGGAGCCAGGGCTCAACCTGATGTATTTTGATTTGGGTTGCTCTTCCCTTACACTACAGGGCCATTAAAGATAAATGCACCATCATCCACCTGGGGCTCTCTGAGCTCTGTGGCTTTCCTTCTTCATGATGGGTCTTCCATGGTGTCACATACCTGGGATCTCACACCCGTTTGGTAACTTTCTCTATCAGCGTCCCTTAATGACTGTCCTTTACCCTTCCCTTCCTTTTCCACATCTCAGAACAACCATTAAAAGATGACTTTCAGGGGTGCCTGGGTGGCTCAGTTGGTTAAGTCCGACTCGATTTAGATTCAGGTCATGATCTCACAGTTCATGAGTTCGAGCCCCACATTGGGCTCTGCGCTGACAGTGTGGATCCTGCTTGGGATTCTCTCCCCCTTTCTCTGTTCCTCTCCCACTTGTGTGCTCTCTCTCAAAATAAACAAATTAATTTTTAAAAAAAGAATGACTTTCATTTCACTTTTATACTTCAAATGATTTTTGACAGTGATTCTTCCTCCCCTTTCCGGTGGGGTTCAGTGATAATGTCTAAATGTGATTATAAATAGATCTGCTTTGGTTAAGGGGTGCTTTTCTCTCAGCATCTTTAGATTTCATTACAGATCTAGCATGTAGGGTGGATGCTCTTTGCTAATTTTTTCCCCTTTCTTTTCCTTCCTCTGAGAAGCACATTATTACTATACTAAATGCCTTGAGCAAAACTTAATTCATTCCACGGATCCACATCTGTAAAACAAGCACTGATGGGGAGAGCTGTTTGAAATGAAATAAGAGCTGAAGCTTACACTGTTAAAAAAAAGAAGAAGAAAAAGAAATGGGCTGACATCCCTCTCTCAGTGTGAAAGGATTAAGATGGTTTTAATTATCTCACCTGGCTTTGGTTATTTCATTTATTCTCACTCCCTATTGTTTCCTTTATATAGCTAATATAATAGCATAAGGTCTGGTGTTATCATCTGGATTTCTCCCTTTAGGAAAGTTGAAGAGCCTCAGGTTAAAAAGTAAAAATCACAGTTCAAAATGTGCATAAATGTGTGATGACAAGAGCAGAGACTTAAGTTCCTATGCCCAGTCATGTACGAATGCCAATAATAACTGAAGACTCAGGACTGAATATCTCACACTTCTTTTGAATAAAGCAAATGGGTTTCTAATGTGATCTGGATATGAAAAGATGTAGTTATTGAAGCATTGGTGTGATCTTACGGAATGTAATCTCTGATCCAGCCTCCAGGCCAGGCCAGTTGTATACATACAAAGGCAGGGTGTTTAGGGCTTGACAGTTTCTTTAGATGACAAAAATATATACATGCACCAACACAAAGGAATTATTACTCTTGGCCTTTATTTTAAGATGATGGCTGGCATCAGTTTAATATTTCCTGTTTTCCCTTATCAAGAACTCTGTTTGACCTGACTGGGAGCAGGGAAAGGAATTTTCCATAGGTCTTTTTTTTCTCTTAACACCTGAAAATTATCCTCCGATAAAGACTTGACAGCAGCTTTGAGCATGGACTATATTAAGGGAGAATTTGAAGAAGAGAGTGAATAATATATTGCAAAGTAGAGCCAATCCGGGGAACCAGAAATTATTATTGCAAACACTGGGGGTGGAGGAGCAAGGTGATACAGGGGAATGGAGACACATTGCATGGGCCCTGGGTCCTGGGCCCTGGCAGTCAAGAAGAGCAGCCTTTTCCCAGCGCTTAGGAGGTGAGAACACAGCCAGCATGGAGCCATGCAGAGGGGCCCAGGGAGGAGCTCAGGATGGACAGGTCCTGCTGTCCTGCTCTTAATTGCTTCTGTTGGGTGGGGGTCTCTTGTCTGCTACTTCTGTTCAGGATCTATAAGCACAGAGAAAGGGTAATGGGCAGAAAGTGATAAGTGTATCAGCCTCTGATAGGACTAAACTGGACAGGCAGTGATGGGCATCTAACCCTTATCCTGGCTCCAGAGATCCAAGAGCAACCCCCAAACAGGATGACATTCTGGAGGGGTAGGCCACGTGGCTCATGGCTGAGACACATTTTCAAAGGCCTGGGCATGCAGAGCATCCTACCTGGCTAATCAAGTGATTAGTGGTTGAAACTAGGACCTCTCCACCCCAGCTGTCCCAGGGTCCCCCACACCATCAGGGAGCACTCAGAGGACTTCAGACAATCTCTCCTCCCTTTCGAAACAGCAAAGGAAAATCAAAGACATTATTTTCAACCTGATTCTTATAACTGAATGCCCCACTGATCAGGATAAGCGAGGGACAAACACATTAGTGCCCACATAAAATGGCTTTTGGAAAAGTAAGATCTGATCCACTGAGCCGAATGATCATTACAAGTTGTAATCAGTAAAACCAAATTTCACAGCAAATGGGACACTTGCTATCCTCGCCTCACTCAGGGAAACTGAGACATGGTGTGGAAGGAAGAAAAAATTTCTACCATGCAGAAGTGCTCCATGTTTTTCTGTGCAGCCTCAAGGACAGTTTGATTTTGTTTTTCCAGGCATTGTTCATCCTATTAGTCAGGATGAGCCAATTTGAACCTGTTGGTGGAATCTGAGCTGTAACTTTGACTTCCATCTAAGGTCAGGGCTATTCAGGTTTGGCTTGACTGCTGAGAGCAGGTCTAGGTTTGTCCCTTTTATCAAAGTGAACACAGGTAAGCACTGTGAATCAATAAAATGCAGATCAAGGGAGTGGTCATGATCATATTACCCTTCTAGAGGGTGTCAATTGACAGCAATTTCAGTTCTACTAAATCCCAATGCTGAGCATCTAAAGAACTCCATGGGCTTTGTCCAGAAGAAAGGAATCAGAGGTGGTTAATGAGCTGTTGCCGGCAAGAAAGGAACTTGTCTTTATAAGACTATGTTATGCAATTTAAGGATTTTTTTAAGCATTATTTCTCTCCAACTCTTTTATAAATTACAAAAATTTTCAACTGGAGCAAAAAGAACCTCTCTGTTTTTCAGTAGAGTCCCCTTGGCTTTGATTTCTAAGTGTTGACCTCTGGGATAAAAATTAGAGCATCCACAGTGCCATGGCCAGCAGACAAGCTTGCCACATCCTGCACGAGCAGGGTTAGATGCTCACCTCCTGCCCTGGCTGAACCGGAACAAAAAGCAAACAAGAAAGAAAACATTGTGGCTGATAGTATGCTCCACCTCTGAGTATGCCTGTCAGGGAAGAAGCTCCCACCACTGGCTATAGTGGCCATCAGCCCATCTTTGACAGCTCTAGTCATTAGAAAGTTTTTCTTTCTGTTAAGCCCTCACCAGCTTTATTCTGCCTCCTACCTCTTCACAAAGGAGATATGAATTTTAAAATATCTTTGTCCTGGAGCAAAAAGCACTCTGCTATAAATACTGTATTTGCCAAATTCAGATAAAAGGTCGATGCGTATTCTTGAGTGGCAATTGAAACAAATGTGTCCCATATATGTGTGCTCATATGAACGTGGCTTGAGTCAATCTCAGCATTATACTAAGTTGAACCATATGAAATTGCTCACTTTGTAGATCACAAATGATTGACAACTGGCCACTTTACATTGATTCAACCTGTAATGCAATGGTTAAGAATGTGGACTTCAGAGCTCCTTCTCCCATTTAGTAGCAGTGATCTTTGACAAGTTACTAACTACTCTGTACCTTAATTTTCTCATCTCAATGGTATTTATCTCATAATTATAATCTCATTTTCACAACACTTATGAAAAAAGAATGGGTTAATACATGTAAAGCATTTAGAAGAGTTCTTGGCATTAAGAGAAAATTATTCATTCTCTTTTCTCGGATTTTGCTGGCTGTAATTAAATATCTTATCCTAGAAGGACAGAAGCTATGTGGGGTGGAGTGGATGGCTGCAAGAGGGACATTTGTCTAGGATATCCTGTTCAAAAAGTGCTTCAATGTAAATTTCTGACATTATCTCCAAACAAAAGTAAACATACAGTCACACAGACACATGGACAAGATTTGCAAACTACTACTAATTCATAATAAGTTATTGGTTATTAACACTTAAATTAATCACAGTATTTACAGACTTGTTCTGGCATATGTTTATTGTTTTATATATTTGAACCTCATAAAAACAATTGACTCAATCTTGTCAGTCTCTGCAGGGAAGGTAACAGCTAAAAGCCACTAACTCCTGTATATTTCTCATGTGAAATGCAAAAGAATATTGCTTAAGGTATAAAACTAGCAGACTCTTCTCTTTTAGAGCTGTTGGCTTCCACAAAGAGGTTACATCTACCTCTGGCTCAATGACCTGTTCAAGTACTGGGGGAGGCTGTGGTCACTGGCAGCATTGAGTAGCTTGAATCACTGCTGATGCCAAGAAATGGAACCTTGAGCTCATTGCCAATGTTTTAAAAATCTTATTGAAAAAAAACCCATCATATTTAGGAAAAATAATTAGAAGTCACACAGTACCTCATATACTTAAATATTCTAAAATCTTACCATGCATTAAGACAGCTCAGTAAAGAACTGTTTATTAACACAGAATTTTAATGACTGTTCCCCCAAATTGCTTTACTGGATTGCCTGTATAATGGGTCTATATGAAAGACAGTTCAATTCAGACTCTTTGTTGAGTTTACTACAGTAATTTGTTCTTAGTCCAAATGGTGTCCACTTTATGTAAAGAGGAAAATTCCTATTTGGTCTTGGAAACAAGACCAATAAATTTTGTAAATGAATGAATTTCCATCTTCAAGGTAGCAGTTAGGAGCCTTAAAACCAAATTTATGGTCCATTAAGTAAGTCAATTTTTCTTATCTTATTCCAGGTTCCATTTTATATTCCTGTCATTATTTTCTTTTCTTCTACTTTTTAAAATCAACCTTATTGAGGTATTATTTATATACACAAAACTGGCCAGTTTTAAGTATAAAATTCAGTGAGTTTTGACAAATGTACAGAGCTGTGTAACGATCACCCTGATGGCATATAGAACATTAAAAGTTCCCTAGTTCTCTTTTTCAAGCAATCCCTATTCCCCAACCCCACTCTTTGAAAACACTGGTCAGCTACTATCATTTTGCTCTTTCTAGAATTTTGTATAAAAAGAATCATACAGTCTTTTGTATCTGGACTCTTTTACTTGGCATAATCTTTTTGAGATTTGTCTATGTTGTTGAGTATATCAGCAGTTCATTCCTTTCTATTGCTAAGTAGTATTTCCATTATGTGTATATACAAATATGCTAAAATATAAATTGATTCCAGTTTGTGGCCATTACAAATGAAGCTGCTACAAACACAATTTACATCTTTGTGTGAACATATATTTTCCATTATCTTATCAAATATATGAGTGGGATTATTGGGTCATATGTTAAGTGAATGTTTAACTGTATTAAGAAACTACCAACTTATTAAGTGCCTATGTTAAGTGCATGTTCAACTGTATTAAAAAATGATTGCATTTTACCAGCAATACATGAGCACTCCAGTGGTTTTGTTCTCTTGGTAACACATGGTATTGTGAGTCTTTTTCATTTCAGGCATTCGAGTGCATATGTATTAGTATATTATTGTGGTTTTATTTTGTATTTTTCAATGGTTTTATGATATTAAGCATATTTTCATGTTATTTGTCATCTATATGTCTTTTTTATGAAGTGTCCAGTTGAAACTTTTGCACCCTCCCCCCTTTTAAAATTGGACTTATGCCTTCTTATTATTTTCTTTTATTTATTTATTTTGAGAGAGACAGAGATAGGGTGAGCATGGGAGGAGTAGACAAAGAGGGAGAATCTCAAGCAGGCTCCTCACTGTTGGCACAGAGCCTAATGCAGGGCTTGAATTCACAAAACTGTGATATCATGACCTAAGCTGAAACCTAGAGTCAGACACTGAACCAACTGAGCCACATGGGCACCCCTGCCTAATTATTGAATTGTAAGAGCTCTTTATATGTTCTAAATATATTCCAGATATATTTTCCCCAATATATTTCTTGCCTTTTCATTTTCTTAGTAATGTATTCTCAAAGTAAAAAGTCTTTAGTTTTGATGAAGTCTTATTTATTAAATTTTTATTTTATATCTTCTGATTTTTATGTGCTCAGGAATCTTTGCCTAACCCAAGTTATATATATTGTCTCAGATTCTTTTCTAATAATTTTATATTTTTTGATTTTCCATTTAGATCCATGGTCTATTTTGAGTTACTTTTGATCTGTGGTTTGATGTAGGAGTCCAAGTTTACAATATCCAAGTGTTCCAGCATCATTTATTAAAAGGAATATCCTTTCCACTTTATCTTTTCACCTTTAAAAAATATGCCATATAGGCATGCATTTACTTTTGGACCGTATACTGTTTCATTGATTTATATGTACATATGGTTGCTGTAGCTTTACAGTAAGTCTTGAAATTAGGTTATGTGTTTCCTCCAGCTTTGTTCTTCCCCCCAAATTGTTTTAGGTATTCTAAGTCCATTAAAGTTCCATGTACATTTTAGAATCACCTCATCAAAAAATACCAATAGGATTTTAATTGAAATTATATTAAATCTATATGGCAAATGGGAAAATGTGCCTCATGGACCTCCTATTACAGGGAGAATAATTGACCCAGAGCCCCAGATGCTGTCCTTTGAAATCCATTGTTTCATTTGGGCCAGAGGATGCCTCCCACAGGCAACTCCCTAATCAAGGACTGAGAGTGGGGGACATACCGAAGAAGACTCATTTCTGGGAGATGTGGAACTCCTCTTTTGGCCATTTTAAAGTCAAGGAATCCTTGTCATCTTTGTTGAGCTTGCTTAGACTGCACAACTCTGAGGGCAATCCACTCAACCTTTTCTCTCTCTCCTTCACTTGGGTTCACTCTTGCCTCGGAGTTTGACATATTTCCCAGGCTTTTCTAGCTTTCTCCCCAATCCTTTTCTCACAGGCTTCTTCCTCAATAAAACCCTTGCATTTTCTGGGGCGCCTGGGTGGCGCAGTCGGTTAAGCGTCCGACTTCAGCCAGGTCACGATCTCGCGGTCCGTGAGTTCGAGCCCCGCGTCGGGCTCTGGGCTGATGGCTCAGAGCCTGGAGCCTGTTTCCGATTCTGTGTCTCCCTCTCTCTCTGCCCCTCCCCCGTTCATGCTCTGTCTCTCTCTGTCCCAAAAATAAATAAACGTTGAAAAAAAAAATTTTTTTTAAAATAAAACCCTTGCATTTTTTTAACCCTGTTTTAATGTCTGTTTCTCAGAAGGTCTGGATTAACACAAGTGGTACCAAGAGTGGTCTGAGAAAACAGACAGCAAGATGAAGGCAGAGAATTAGCTCAGCTACTCTTTGGCATAGAGCACACATGTCTGCTCCCTAGCATAAGATGCAGGTCAGTTGCTAAATATTTCCCTGATGGTGACCCTTGAAAATGTCCCTATGGAGGCAAATGCTGTGTTAGGTATAACGATATAGCATTTGGAAGTAGGAGGACAGTGCCTACAAAGACAGCCCAATTGGTTGGTTGACACTAGGTGTATGGACTCCCTGAAAAGATTAATGAGAGACTGAGAGCTGTTAACATGCACTTAATAGCCAAGTGTGAGAACCATAGAGCTTCCAGTGCTAATGGTGGTAGTATATAAAGAGGTCCTTATTACCTATAGCTGAAGGGCAGGCATAACCAAAAGACAAAGCTAAGACTTAATTTTGAGAATGGTAGAGCTCTAAGACATTAAAGTACTTCTTTAACGCAGAGAAACCTGGATGGATGTCCCTGATGATGTTGACTTTACAACACCCACAGCCCCACCCTCTGGGCATGTACCATGCACCGGGAGTCTACCTTTCCCCAATAAGGGCTGACAGTTAAGCCAGGCTGGAAGATGCTGCAGATCCTCCTCCCCACAAGACATATGTGCCCCCCACCTTAGGAGCTGTCTTTCTTACTGCCAGATGAATAGGGTTAAATACCAGAATAATGCTACTGTGGTGAGGGTAGAGCCTGATAGGGCAAGAAAGAGACTATACACCAAAAGAATGAAGACAACTATCACCCAGTACTGTCAAGAGCAAGGAAAGTTCTCCTGGGATTATATTCTGAGGATATTTGATCGAGGAGGATAGAATGTAAAGCTGGATAAGCAATTATTCATTGATCTCGGGACATTTTCTCAGGATGTGGGATTTATCATCCTAATAAGAAAGACTCAGTGGATGGAACAAAGTCATTTCTGAAGTGGCTTTTAAAAGCCTGGAAGAAATGGTGGTCAAATCTTAGCAAAGTAGAAATGCCTGAGCTTTCCTGGCAGATGGTAGGGGCAAAAATAAAAAGCCTAAACATGACTATGTTCCAATAAAACTTTATTTACAAAAACAGGTGGTAGGCCAGAGGTAAATTTGGCTATATTTTGCTGACCATTGCCTTAGACAGCAGTCAACCAAGGCACTGCTTACTATCTATAATTTCCAAAGAAGAAAAAAGAATGGAAAAGTAAAAGTGTGAGAGCAATTACTCCAATAAAACTCACCATTTGTTGCTCAGTCCCCACACGTGAATCCATTTTCAGTTCTGGAGCCCTTTTACCTAAGAGGTAGCCAGGCCCAATAGGATCCTGTAACATCATAAAAGTATATTCTTTGACAGTCCCCTACTTCTTCCCCAAAGGGACCAATAGCCATTTATTCAGTTGACCATACACTGTGGAAAAAGGAAAACAACAGAAACTTTCAAGAACTAAGTCTGAGTTGACATTGATAACCAGAGACTCAAAAAATCATTATAGCCCCCATTCAGTGTGGGGTCCTGAGGAAACCAGGTAAAAAATAAATGAGTCCTAGCTAAAGTCCAGCTTACAGTGGGCTCCTTGGATCCATGGATGTACCTAATATCATTCCCTAGTTCCTGATGCACAATTAGAACTGATATACTTAACAGCTGGAATAACTCTAAATTGTATTCCTGGTCTGCAGAGTAGGATTTTTTTATAATGAAGAAGGCCAAATGGGGTTCTCTGATACTGTGGGTAGATGGTAGAGATTATGACCTAGAAGATGCAAAGGTGGCATTTCCTATCATATCTCAATTTCATTCACCAGTCTGGCCCTTGTAGAAACCAGATAGATTCTGGAGGATGATGTATATTAAGGACTTAACCAAGTATCAACCTATTGCAGCTACTATGTCAATTATGACATTACTAATAAAGCAGGTTAATAAGGCTGCAGATATGTGGCAGATTGCCATTGGTTTGGAAGTGTGTTCTTTCCATTCCAATTAGGAAAAGGGATCAGAAACTTTTTGTGTTCATGTGAGAAGGGCAATAGCCATTTGCCATTTTCTTTCAGGGCTAAGTTAATCCACCTGTCCCCTACTGCCACTGCACCAGTGTACCTATTGCATAGAGCCTGCTCAAAGAGGCAGTGGATGTTCAAGGTCGTTTTGCAGATAGTTGGATCAGTATGTGAGTGCAAGCCAAAAATGAACAAGGGCTGCATTACGGCCACATTCCTGGGTGACTAAAAGTAGTAGAAAGGGGACAATTTTCCAATGGGCAGAGCACTGAGTGGTGAACCTGACATTGCTTGAGATGTGAATACACACAGGTTACTGAGCAGTGGCCTAGAAGGGAAAGGACAGGGATGTTAAGACAAGCTATTCCGGGAGAGGTGCATGTGGTATGGGCAAATCAGAATAGGCACAGAGTGTGAAGATGCTTGTATCACACATTAATGCCCACCAGAAAGCACCTGCCACCCTAGAAAAGGCACCAAATAACTAAGTAGACAAAATGACTTGGCCAGTTGGCCGATTTTGTCATCTGCCACCCAGAACTCATCCTGCAGATTGTGAACAGAGTAACCACGGTGGCACAGACAAGCTACTGAAATGTCCAATAGCATGAACTCCCACTTAGGAAGCGTGTTTCAGACACACTTGCTCTGAGTGTCTGAAACAAGCCCCAGTGTTGAACCCCAACAGAGGGACCCACAGGTCCTATAGTGATGACTATATCAAACCCTTCCCATCTTGGGTGGGTAGAGGTTGGTCTTCAAGAGGGTGGATACTTACTCTCAGTGTGGATTTGCCTCTCCTGCCCTTGGAGCCTCTGCTGTTTAAGCAGCTCTTGAAGGCTCATGCTGGCCACTGGGTGGAAGACAGATTGTACTCAGCCACATTGAGACTAGAAGACCATCTAGGGAGCTGTTGCAGTAGGGCAGGTAGAGGTGAAAAGAGATGATGGTTGCGTGGTAGTTGAGGTAGTGAGATGATAGGATTCAAGTGTGAATAAATAGTGAAAAATTAAAAGTGGACTGTATTAAGATAAAAGCTAACTTTTTTCTAAGGAATCTCAGGTTCACCTTGCTACATTTTAATAGCTAATATGTTCTCTCTGATTATCCTCTGACTCAATGAATCCTTTGATAAAATTGCAAACAATGTTTCAAGGTTCCGTGGTCACAAAGAAAGCAGGGCAAATATCTAGTGGCTATGTGCCCAGAAAGGGTGTAACTTTTGGCAAAATGAACCAGAGCAATTTCCAAAGTAGTATTTATTCTTTTTGAAATTATGCACACAACAAATGTCTGGGTGAACTGACTTCTCTAATCCATGCACTAATGTGTTAGGTAGGCTAATAATTTGGAGCCCTCTCTCAGGAAATCCTGAAATTATGGTTCTTTCAGAAGTGTTGACTCATCTCCTCAGCTCCTTCTGAATGTATCCATTTAACACACCAATTAGTAATTCTAAATTGCATTCTAAATTCTGCAGGTGATTTTCTGATGAAATGTTGCTTTGCTAATTCTCATGGGTGTTGTTTAGAATTTGGTTTTGCACTGAAAATTGCTTTGATTTTGCTTTTGATAAAAATGGAAAGTATTAGAAAAGGTCCAACCAACTGCATATTTCCTGGATACACCGCTGAGAATCCAGCAGTCTGGTCTATGAGGTTTACATTCAAATACAGCATTCATGCATGCACACTCTTCACTCTATAGAAACCAAGTCCTTGCCACAAGATGGTTTATTAAAAAAAAACATTGCTTTTAACCATTTATGTATAATTCCCAAGAAACATGCATAAGATGTGCTATAGAGTACACAGGGCAGTCCAGACAGCATGTATGGATTTATTTCAGTATTTAGTATCTTCCCAGACAGATTAATTTTCTGCCATGATGCCTACTACTATTCAATGTAAAACATTAATTTTAATTTAAAAGTAATGATTTCAAATGTTAAACAGAAGCAAATACTTTTCACCGAGAGTCATGTTTATGGTAGATTTTTAAATGATTTCTTACACTGGATGCATGCAGAAAGCTTCCATTCTGAGACAGAGTTTTCTACCAGGTTGAAAACAGGAGAACAAAGGTAAAGATATCAATTTAGCTTCCTCCTCATCATTGGTGTGTTACCATGGCTTGGAACCTAGGTATAAATATTTATGATGGAAAGGGAGGGTGGGGAGGGTTGGGAAACAATGGTGATGGATTTGGTAGAAGATCTTTAAAAAACATTTTTTTTGAAGTTTATTTATTTGGAGAGAGAGAGAGAAAGAGAGAGAGACCATTTACACATAGGGGAGGGGCAAAGAGAGAGGGAGAGAGAGAATCCCAAGCAGGCTCTGTGCTGTCAGCGTGGAGCCCAATGCCGGACTCGCACTTAGGAACTATGAGATCATGACCGGAGCCAAAACCACAAATCAGATGCTTAACCAACTGAGCCACCCAGGCACCCCTGGAAGGCTGTTTTTAGTTCGCTTTCTAACACAGCATTAACCTCCATGTGTGACCAATGGGATATTTACTCTTCAATAGCTGTAAGTTACAGTTGCTTAAAAACAAAAATATTTACTGCCTCTGAATGTGCTGAACACAGCTTACCCACTGTGCATCCACGTGCGTGCACACGTTTTTCTCATTCTGTAGTGTTGAAGCTATAAAATAATACGGACCCTCAAATCTCATGGAAAAATCAGTCTCATGTTGGGTTCAGGAAATGTGGCAGTTGATGACAATGACCAGATAATAGACTCTCACAGGACCAAGTGTCCTATCATGATGCACGGATTTACCCAGGTTGCATGTCCAGTACCCCCATCCTGATTCTTCCATCTGGCATTTATGAAATTCACATTTGGGGTAAGGCTATAGGAATTTCAAGGTCAATTCCAAATCATAAGTTCTATGAAGCCATAAAAATGAGGCTTATGGCCAAATATTTGGTGTACTCTTTGCTGCCTGCTGTCCTTCTAAACCACCCTCACCTTTTCATAGAAAGAAAACAAAGTTTTATCAAACTTTCATGGTTTTAGTTTCTCCATCATCACTTATTACATGCAAATTATTTCACATCCAGGACTTTATTTTCTAAACCTTTTCATATAATAAAATATATCTTTATTTTCTAAAGAATCAAGATATGTGTTCTCAATGGTGGTATCAACAGGATAGCATATTTGAAATTGGAGATTTCAATATATGGCTAATAAAGCTCTCAACTCTTTCCCCTTTTCTGGCTGTTCTTTTCACTTCCTTCATCTTTTCTTACTTTGACATTCCTCTCCAGTTTCTTCTGATCCCACAATCACATACACATACACATACACACCACATTCCACATTTTAACCAATTTTCTTGCCTTTGGCATTTTGTTTATCTCTCTGCCCTTCCTCCGTTTCATTCCTTCTTCTGTTCCTCATTTTAAGGCCAAGGTATTGGAACAGGGCTTTGTGGACTCATTAAAGATGGGAAGGAGATCAGTGGATGGTCCTCCAAACTGAAGAACATTTCTAATGTTCTCCTTGGAAAAGACAGGAAACAGAAAAGTCAATAATGTTAGCAATTTTTTAGTTTCCAGGAATTAAATTAAAAGCTAATTCTTGGTATTTATTTAAGACCTTAAGGACTAGGACTCAGGACATAGCTCCAGTGGACACAGAATTTCAATTTTCAGTAAATTAGTTATTAGTAAGTTTTACTCATAGCCACCATTCTGAAGAGCATAGCAGAAACAAAGTTTATCATTTTTTAAGTAAAAATTGTATTGAAATACACATACAGAAGACTGCATGAATCACAAATGTATAGTATATTGAGTTTTGATGTTAATGATGTTTATCTCCAGGTCAACAAAATAGGACATTACCAGGTCCCTAGATTCTCCAAACTAGCCCCTTCACAGTCATTAAGTCCTACCAAAAGTAACTATTCTCCAAAATTTCCTCAGCATGGATTAATTTCGGAAGGTTATGAGTTTTATATAAATAAAATTGCACACTATATATATTTTCCTGGTTATTTCTTATGCCTAAAATTATTTCATGAAGGACGCCTGAGTGGCTGACTTCAGCCCAGGTCATAATCTCACAGCTTGTGAGTTCAAGCCCCTCATCGGGCTCTGTGCTGACGGCTCAGAGCCTGGAGCCTGCTTCAGATTCTGTGTCTCCCTCTCTCTCTCTGCCTCTCCCCTGTTCATGCTCTGTCTCTCTCTGTCTTTCTCTGTCTCTCAAAGATAAATAAACATTAAAAATTTTTCAATTATTTCATGAGATCCACTCATATTGCTAAGGCAGAGCAGTAATTTATCCCCTTATCATTACTTTATCATAATCAATTTTTTATCACAACTTATAGTATCCATTCTATTGATAGATATTTGGGTAGTTTCCACTTTTTTGATTATTATGAATAAAGCTGCTATGAATGTTCTTATACATGTCTTTTGGTATACACATGTATACACTTTTTTTAATTTGAGAGAGAGAGATAGAGAGAGAGAGAGGGAGAGAGAGAGAATCCTAAGCAGGCCCCATGCTCAGCGTGGAGCCAAACCTGGGGCTCAATCCCACAACCCTGAGATCATGACCTGAGTCGAAATGAAGAATCAGACACTCAGCTAACTGAGCCATGCAGGTGTCCCCATATATACAACTTTCTTAGGCATTTAACTAAGAGTAAAGATGTTGGGTCATAGACTATGTATAGCTTAGTTGTAATAAATACTGTCAAACTGTTTCTTAAGGTGGTTGTACAAATTTACACTCCCACCAGAAGTATATGAGAATTCCAATTTTTCTACATGCTTACCAAAGCTTGGGGTATTCTGTCTTTTTATCATTAGCTATTCTGTTGGTTGAATAGAAGTATTTCATCTTGGTTTTAATTTTTATTTCCCTCATGACTGATGAGCACATTTCCCTATGTTTATTGATGATTTACTTTTTTTTTTTTAAGTGCTTAATTCTGTGTCAATTTCTCTATTGTGCTGTTTCCCTTTTCTCAGTGACTTGTAAGAGTATGGTAGGCAGCCTCTAAAACAACCTTCAACAATCCTCACCTCTGTATTCATGCCCTTGTGTGGCTCTCCCTTGAGTGTGGACTGAACTTAGTGACTCACTTCTAATGAACAGAATATGGCAAAAGTTATGAGATGTCACCTCTGACATCAGGTTATAAAAAGATGGTGGCTTCTGTCTTGCTGGATCTCTCTCTCTTTCTCTATCTCTGTCTCAGAGATCTCCTCTTTGTTTAGGGGATATCAGCTGCCATGTTGTGAATTGTTCAATGTCACACTGATGTATACAGGCAAAGGCCAGAAGGCACCTGATCCCTGCAATGGCCACATGAGTGAGTTTGGCAACTGACCCTTCCCTAACCAAGCCTTGAGAGGACAACAGTCCCAGCTGACAGCTCCACTGCAATTTCATGAGAAATGCAATTTCATGAGCCAGAGGCTCCCGGCTAAACCACACTTGGATTCCTGACCCACAGAAACTGCAAGGTAGTAAGTGTTTGTTGTTTTAGGCCACTCAGTTTTGGGGTAATATTTTTTGCAGAAGTCTATAAATAATATAAAAAGGTCTTTACAGATTCAAGATTTGAGTCTAGAATAGTCTAGTCTTTGCTATTTATATGTATTGTAAAACCTCCCACTCATGGCTTTCCTTCTCGTTATTGATTTTTTTGATAAGTGCGAATTTTAATTTTTCATGTATTGCAATTTATGTACTTTTACTTTATAGTGAGTGCCAATGTGTTCTGCTTAAGAAATTTTAAGAAATCTTTGCTTACCCAAAAGTCATAAATATCATCTTTAACTGCTGCATTTTCAAAAGATATATTCATCTGAACAGGATATGTTTCCAAATATCACATTATGATATATAACATTTATTGGACAATTACTAAGAGAAAAGCACCATGCTAGCTGCATAATTCAAACTCACAAGGTACTATGTAGCAGAAGTGGGATTTAAAACCAGATCAATATGAGCCTTTCAAAATCTTCACCATTTATTATTTATTTACTTATTACTTTCTTGACATAAGCGTGTCATTTTGGGATTCTGGCTGATCTAAAGTATTTTCTGTCTTAATGAGGCCAGGGAAAGGAGGCCTGGTGCATTTGAAATCAATCAGTTTGTCTCCTAAAAGACATTTATGTTCCTTTTTTTTTCTTTCAGTTTCTATACAATAATTTCAAAGTCCTTTCAAAGTTTCAGGTAGAACCTGCATTGAGCTTCAGATGTTCTGTCTTCTTGTCCAAGAGTGAACATTTTGTAGTTATGGAACTTGGACAACTCATTTCTGAAGTGTTTCTGAAGTGGACACTTTTCCTTTCCTGAGCACCCAACATTTTGCTCTGATTTTCTCTGGGAAGTTACCTCCTTTCCATTGGCCTCAGCCTTGGTGGCACCGATCAGGAGCACTGCCCTCCTGCTGGGAAGACAGCCATGTCCCTAGAGACACCTCCCAACTCCTGCTTCTCCCCACCACAGCACAGCCAAGGCATAGGCACATACCCTAGGCTCAATGTATCAAAAACTCATTCTGAGGATGCAATGGGGTGATGCAAAACCGAAAGTTAACTGGTTTCAGGGGTACTTGGGTTGTTTTTGATATCAGCTCAGGTCATGATCTCATGGTTCCTGAGACTAAGCCCTGAGTTGTGCTCTGCATTGATTGTGCAAAGCCTGCTTGGGATTGTCTCTCTCTTTCCCTCTTTCTCTGCCCCTCCCCCACTTGCATTCTCTCTCTTTCTCTCTCTCTCTCTCTCTCTCTCTCTCCCCCCCTCCCTCCCTCTCTCTTTCTCTCTCTCTCAAAATAAATGAATAAACATTAAAAAAAGAGTATTAACTGGTTTCAGTTCATTCATTCCATTGGAATTGACTGACACTCAAGTACTTACTGTCCTGTTTCCACCTCTGCCCTATAATACTTTGTGAGGACTGAATTATACTAAAACAACTCACTCAGTGCCTTTCCCTTAGTAATTGTTCAATAAATGTTATGCATCATATTGTGATTATTAGGAAACATATTCTATTCTGGTTAATGAGGTTTTCTTTTGAAAATACAACAATAAAACAAATTATATGGTTCAATTTTTATCTTCATAATATTTGTGTTTGGCAAACCAGGTCAGCTCCTCTGGGTATCTGATTCATGCTTCAATTCAAGTTCTTCATTATAACTAAAGGCCTTGTCTCTGTACATAACCAAGTGTATAGAATGTAGAAAAACTTAATGTAACTAGAAACAGCTGTTGAGAAAGTGACTTTGTGCACTTGTGGGCATATATGCTGTTTTGTCTCCTTATAGACTATTGTACCTAGTGCTTGTCAACAATTTAATAGGTATATGTCTAATTACTGAATGTACTCATTCTGAATATCCTGTTGGGTCTTAGGTGTTAACCTCTTTGACTTAAGTCTTTATATCCCTTTTTTTTTTTTTTTTTTTTTAAACGTTTATTTATTTTTGGGACAGAGAGAGACAGAGCATGAACGGGGGAGGGGCAGAGAGAGAGGGAGACACAGAATCGGAAACAGGCTCCAGGCTCTGAGCCATCAGCCCAGAGCCCGACGCGGGGCTCGAACTCACGGACCGCGAGATCGTGACCTGGCTGAAGTCGGACGCTTAACCGACTGCGCCACCCAGGCGCCCCTCTTTATATCCTTTTGAAGGAGCATTTCAGGCTTGGGGCATAGACATGATCTGTTTATATGTATGTTTCTATATAAATATTTTTTTTCTTCAGATTCTCTAAGAATGATTGTCTTTAACCTCACTTTTCTTTGCCAAAAGTATTTTTTTGGGGGTATGGGGGAAGTTGGTGAAGAAGATAAAGGGCCCTCGAGAGAGGATGGTGAGCAGAAATAGGGCTGGGACAAAAAGAAGGCCCTGATCCTTATAGTTCATAGGGGTCTATGACAGCCCTGTGACCTGATTTCCATGGCCGGCTCCCTCAGGGACCCTTCATAATGCCAGGGCTGCTCATACAGAGCAGAAGGGTCTAGTCCTGCCAGGTGGCCAGGACTAGATGACACCCTCCGGAGGAGAAGTGGGGACAATCTGCAGATGGGGCGGAGGAAGAGTGGGAGCCATAGGCCATGACAGTGGGGACAGGTGTTAGGGAAAGACGGGTGTCCAGGTATCCCTCAAAGCTCATGCAGACATGAATTAAAGGCTGTCCTTAAAAATTTAGGAAATACAACACCAAAAAAAAAACAGAACAGAAAGCAATCCTTCTCTGGAGCAATAACCCTGTCACTTACCCTCTGGTATGAAGCATGGTGATAAAATCACAAGCCACACCTCATATCTCTACAGAAAACACATCATTTGTGAGCAGCAATACCAGGTTCATGTTGGGACTCCAAGCTTCGACTTTGACCCAAGCTGAAGGAGATTTCAGGTTTTTCTTGCAGCAGTGCAGCTCTTTAGCCATACAGAGACCATGTGAGGGCATCTCCAGGCAGGAGGTGAGCATCCGTCCCAGCTGTCTCCAGAGGCTAGTTTAGACTTTTTCTAGTTGTCTCCCACCATAAGCCCCTGCTACCTGCATGGGGCCTCTGGCTCCTCTAGACCTGACCTCTAGTACTCTCTCTATAGCTATTTATATCTCAACTTGAATATATCTCTTTGCCTGTTCAAAGCAAAAGCTCATACAAATGCTTTAGAAGATAAGAAAGGACAAAGTTGGGAATTTTCCTTTGGAAACTGTTGAAGACCCTAAAGTACATAAAGCAAATCTTTCCCAAGGAGCAACTGATAATGTACAGCGATCAGGGTTCTGTATGTCACATTAATTACAATCTGATGGCACATTGATTCCATAGGAATATTCCCCGCCCCCTCTACTTCTCAGGCTTGCATGTCGAACTCAGATATCTGCTGCCTAAGCTCATATGGATGAAATTGTTCAGGTAGACTTTCATCTCCTCTTAGGGACTTCTTCCTAATCTTCTCTCTGATACACTTCCTGGTTATCCCCTCTGGTTCTTTACTGTGCAGTATATTTGTCCTGTGACCACCCTGGTTGCAGTGAGTCCAGCTGTAATTCATGACTCTTGAATCAGATTCAGGAAATTTCTTTTCTTGGTTTTATGTCATCTGCATGGATCTCGAAGCCATCTATGTATTATAGGTTTATAAGGACCTAAACGCCTATAATCTCTACTCTTGGCTGACTAAATTCTTACTGCCTTGGTTAATTAGTCTAAATCAGAATCTCTTGGAGGGCTTATTAAAAAACACAGATTCCTGGGCCCCACCCCCCAGAGTTTCTGATTCAGTAGATCTGAATGGGAGCTAAGAGTCTACATCTTTAACAAGTTCCCAGGAAATGCTGAAGCTGCTGGTCAGAGATCACACCATACAACCTGCTGATCTATAGCTTCAATACTCAAAGTGCAGCTGTTTGTGTCAGATATACAGGAATAACCCAGGAGTTTTTTAGATATGTGGAACCTGGAATCCCACCCTGGACATGTAGAATCAGAAACTTTGCACAGGTCAAAATTATGTCTTCCCCTTGGTATATTAAATCGAGGCACTTATATACCAGTAATGTGCCAGGGATATACAAGTGGCAACTGAAAACATTATTTCTATATTAAAATGAGCTTGGGTATGTTATGGAGTATAATGCACAATTCACAAAGCTTTTTAAAGTGAAAACAAGAAACTATCAAGAAATTTCCGGCTTATAGCAGGTAATTTCAAACTATACCCCCAAGGACCTTGGGCATGTGCAATTATGACGATCATCCCTTATGAATAATTGCATTAGGTTTGAGAAGCTGGATTTCTTTATCTGTTTCTGAAAGTTAGCATCTGGCCCTGATTCTATTAATCAAGATATAGCTTTTTTTTTTCAATGATGATGTGGTTTTAATAGTGGCTGTACCTTCCCTGAGGGACAGCATATAAAATTTTCTTGTCATAAGTAGCAGGAGACTTCTCTTTCAGTTGGAAGCCTGGTAATCTTACTGCACTGCTCCCTATTCCTCATTTCTAGCCTTTTCCAGTGATAATGTCTTTAGGAAGTTCTGATGAGATGTTTCCCTCTCCTTCCCTCTCCCACTCTCCTCCCTCCAGAGAATTGAATTTTGTTCAAAATCCTACTTCACTCAGAATTACAATATTAAGCATTTTTATGCATGCACTAATAATAATAGACAACACTGTGAAGAATATTGTTCTCTGTTCTCATACAATTACTCTGACATGTTTTCTTAGAGAATTTGGTTGATTCTGCTTTGTTGAACATCTAAAGAGATATATTAACTAGAAAAGAGGCCTTAGAGATGAAACTAGAAGTGAGACCCTTATCAATTCCTTAAAAGACAATAAAAGATGCAGAGAAAAAATTGTGGAGTTACCTACTGGAGAAAGAGGTAAATATATAGGAGCACATTAATGGTGAAATCCTACCCAATAAAATCCCTTGCCAGCAACCACTGTTGCTTTTGAACATCTTACTCCACAAGAGGGGAGTGAGTAGAAAGACTCCAATTATTATTTTAGCATCCCAATACACTGACAGGATAGCAGTCTTTTTTTTTTTAATGGTCATTATTGTTATTTCTGTTTTAGATTAAAAATCTTACTTAGAACTATATAGGGAATTCTTTCTGAATATAGCTGATAGTGGTGATGGAAGAATCATAAGGGACTCTGGTTGAAAACACTGTACTTGTTCATGTTTTCTGGCCTTGATACAAAAAAGCTCAAGTGTTAGAAGCACTTCCCAGTCACTAAGGATTCATAGCTGTGGATAAAGAGCTGTGAATTTGAGAAGGAAGTATTTTGTAAAGAGCAAAGTTGCATAGGATGCCATGGATTACAGCTGTCTTAAGGTTCACTTAGTAACCTGGGCTCTATGAGAGACTCTTACACACCAATCTAAGACAGACGGCATGGAAAGGGCCAGAACACCAGAATTTCCTTCCCTCGTTATCATACCTGCCCTCTCTCTGTTTACATTATGACCCCTAAAAACTCCTAGTCGTTTTATCTTGATGTATGTAAATTAAATTGGAATTTTACGATAGTGTATAAAGTAGCTTAAATTTTAAAAATTGTTGAAGAAACATGTTAGTAATTGAGAAGGAAATATATACTGATGGAATTTTCTCTATTGCAGAGCTAAGAAAATGGACATTAGCCTGAAAATGACAATGATTTTCCAAACTTTGGATTTTTCAGCAAAAGAGGAACTTTGTCTAGCCAGATTTCAGAGACTCGATAAACACTCAGACAATGTGGTTTTACAGCAAATAGCAGGTTTGATACAGCCTTTCCCTTCACATCTTTTTGATGCAATTTTGAAATTTCATTCCTAGTGCCCCTCCTCCAAGTAGGGGATAATTCCACGGGAAGAATCATGCCCAGGCCTAATAATAGATGCATAAAATCTGACATCCTTGGGGTTTTCACGTGATTGTCAGAAGGCAAAATATAGAAGATGGTGTAAGTTGAGTAGTTACGAATTTTTAGTCTAATTTCAATGTCCTCATTGATACATCAAATGTGATAACTTCATTAGATTCCATGCCCATTATTTAGTAACAAAGATGCAGAGAAAAGTTCTTGGAAGAAGAATTGTTCATTTGAACAAATGAGCTTGAGCTCAAAGGGAGCAACTTTCTTTCCCCCCAGCCCACACGTGCTCTTGAAGGGACGAGGCAACTTGCAGGAGGTGAAGCTGTACAACATCCACCCGGGTACAGAAGTCACCTGAGGTCCCAAAGGCTCAGGGGGTTGCCAGGGAAAACCCTCCTTTCATGGAAGAAAGGTTTCATAACACAAAATCAGAGGGCTTGGGTAGCATCTAATTATTAAAGCAGTGGCACCAGGGTTCCCGTGTTTCTTGTGGACAGCAGAGCGGTCACACCAGGGGGTCCTCCTGAGGAAATTGGAGCCATATAAATCCTGGCTGCACACTGCCTTGCTGCATGGCTGGTTTGTGCTGTCTCTCTCCTCGGAATCAAAACTGCTGATCATAAGCAAAATGGTGGTCCAGCTTCCTGGCCCCTTTCAGTTCTTTTTCTTTCTTTACCTGAATGAAAAAAAATGAGGATTTTGTGTGTGTGTGTGAGTGTGTGTTGTGTGTGTGAGTCCTTTAGGTGAAGGACCCTGACAGATTCCTTTTCAGACGCCCAGGAAATAATCTGTACGTCTTATAAAGAGTTGCATTTGTATCATAAGACATAAAGTAACAAAATAATATTAAATTAAATAAACCAGGCTGAGTGGATCCTGGAGATTACTCACACAATAGTATTTGAGTGAGAAAATAGATGAAAAAGAATATGTTTCATGTGAAACCCAGACCACACTCAACCCTTTTGATCTAATTAAAAACCTTTCAGTCTGGCTTTGTTGGTTTGGCTTTTCCATGCTTTCTATAGAGTATTTCCACCAGGATGCTGGAGTTCCGGGAAGCCCGGGGCTGTGTCCGATGTGCTGAGTGATACAGAGATGGCTAATGTGGTTCCTGGAAGAAGAAATGACTTTTCTCTATGTGCTGCTTCCATTCTGACACACCTCAAACCACTCAGCATACTCATTATAGATCTTGGTTAAAAGCCATTTCCCAGCCCCTGAAGTACAGCTATCACTCACTCACATGATGGCTTATTTTTAACATTTGAGACCCTGCATGGCCATGTTCTATTTGTTGGAGACCTTAGATTTCATGTGAATGCTTTTTCATTAAAAATTAAGTGAGGTGAAACAGGGGCACCTGCGTGGTTCAGTTGGTTAAGCATCATGAGCTCAACTTCAGCTTAGGTCATGCCGTCGCAGTTCATGGGTTTGAGCCCCACGTCGGGCTCTGTGCTGGCAGCTCAGAGCCTGAAGCCTGCTTCAGATTCTGTGCCTCCCTCTCTCTCTGCCCCTCCCCCATTCGCTCTCTGTCTTTTTGTCTGTCTCTCTCTCTCAAAAATAAATACACATTAAAAATTTTTTTAAACAAAACAAAAAAAACAAGGTGTAACAAAGTTAAAAATGTTGGAAAATATCATAATTATGCCATCTCAATGCTACTGCTACCGTTTTTGCTTATTTATACATGGTCAACCATAGCATCATAAGCAACCATAGCATCATTTTTAACTGTGTTTTTTCTTTTAATACTGCCTCATCACATTCTTCAATTGTTTCCATAACTATTTCTCTCTGAGACTGCCTGCCAATTCACTGTGAAACATACCCACTTTGTCCTAATGTTAGTCATTCAGATTGTGTCCCTTTTCTTCCCCCCCCCCCCACATTGATAATGTTATAGAAAATTCCCTTCCCTCAAGAGAAGCAAAAATAAGATAAAAACATAGAGGGAGGGGCGCCTGGGTGGCGCAGTCGGTTAAGCGTCCGACTTCAGCCAGGTCACGATCTCGCGGTCCGTGAGTTCGAGCCCCGCGTCGGGCTCTGTGCTGATAGCTCAGAGCCTGGAGCCTGTTTCAGATTCTGTGTCTCCCTCTCTCTCTGCCCCTCCCCCGTTCATGCTCTGTCTCTCTCTGTCCCAAAAATAAATAAACGTTGAAAAAAAAAAAAATTAAAAAAAACATAGAGGGAGACAGACCATAAAAGACTATTAAATACAGACAACAAACTGAGGGTTGCTGGCAGGACATTGGTTGGAGAGATGGGTTAAATGGGTGATGGGCATTTAAGGAGGGCATTTGTTGGAATGAGCACTGGGTGTTGTATGTGAGTGATGAATTATTAAATTCTATTCCTGAAATAATTATTACACTATATGTTAACTAACTTGGATTTAAATTTCTTAAAAAGCAGAAGATTAAAAAAAAAAAAAAGAAGAAGATTCCCTTACCTCAGAGAGTTCTTGCTTCTCCTGAATTATTTTCTTAGGATAAAGTCTTAGGAATGAAATCACTAGGCCAAAATTTATGACCATCTTTGTTCTCTATTCTTTCTCATACTGCTTTCCCCCAAAAAGTTTATACCAACTTACAAAACCAGCAATAACATAGCAATAAATGTATAAAACATTATAAAGTAAATTTTGATGCATTTGTTTTGCTAATTCCAATGACAATAGTTCTTCATGTTTGCTTTAGTAAGTACTTTTTTTTGTTATACTTGTGAAAATATAAATTAATTCCCTGTGTTTGTTATTTGTATTTCCTCTTGTACCAATTATCAGAGTGACACATTTTGTAATTTCTCCTGTACGCAGGATTCATCAATTTTATAATGGGGTTTAGAAAACCTGAACACCTGATTAGGTCTCCCTAATCTACCTGATTCTTCCATTACCTTGAGAAATGGTTTTGTAAGGATATTTTTGACTTGAAGACATGACTAAACAAATATTTGGGCCAACTGTTGGGCTCCATGCTTCTTTCTTTCTCTCCATCCAACTGCAGGCAACGTTGTCAGTAGCAATAGCCTCAAGCCAGTTATTCTAAGTGGAATAAACACTATTTTACCAGGGTAGTGCTTTAGAAACAGTCAGCTATTTAAGATACACACCTTTGGAGCAGAGCCCACCCTTCCCAGCATAGGATATAATAATAATCTTATTTGAAGATCGCTCTATAATGACAGTAGGTCTGGACAGCCACTGCCCCCCCAGACCAAAATATCTGTCACCCCTCACAACTTCAATCAGCACCAACAATTTTTAGCAGGTAGCAGGTGTTTAATACTTGTTGTTGAAATCAATAAGTGAAGGAATGAGAGTGTGATCCCTCAAATCACTCATTACAACTTGGAAGTAGAAAGAAGGTAGAGATTCTTTATTTTATCTACAACTGACTTTCTCTCTCTTATGAGCTGGGGGCCCATCTGATAGGTAGTAGAGAGGAATGCCTTAGTTAGATTTAAATTTTGGATGGAAACCATAATCGACACTCTCTTTTGAGATTTAACTAGTCATTTTGGTAGAAATGCTCAGTTCTTCAAGTTGTTCCCCTGTCTGCTGGCTCATCTCTGAGATGTTACTCAGGGCACAGGATGAGGCTGCCCTGAGTTGTGCCACTGGAGGAATAGGTGAGGTCCCGATCTGGAGCTGATTCTGCTCTGGCTGGCAGTGTGGATCCAGGCTCAAGCAGCCTTCCTGGTCACCATGCAGATGAATTTGTGAACTGTTCCTAGCTTGGTCAGGACCTGGGAAATTTGGCCTTTTCTCAATAATCCATGTACCACAGATACTGGAAGTGCCTAACCCATCTTCCATACATCCCCTGGCCCAGCCTGCATGTCTCCCAGCCCCCTCAGCCAACTACCAGCTCTCAACTCAGTAGGAAGCTGAGAGCCTTGGAGCACTACCCGGGCACCTCTGCTAAACTGGGATGCTTCGCTTCTTCCCTGGGCCTAGGCTGCCTCATGTTGAAAGAAAACACAGAAACACAAAAGAGAAAAGTTAAGCTATCCCAAAACAGTACTTTTGCAAAACAAAAGAACGAATTTTGGGAGATTCTTACAAAGAAGTCTGCCACATGACACTTGGCATGGAGAAACCTCCAAATTAATCTGGGATCTTGGAGACATGTCGTGAATTCTTAACCTGGTGCCCCCATGCAACCTATAAAACCGAGGTTCAGGGGTGCCTGGGTGGCTCAGTCGGTTAAGCATCTGACTTCGGCTCAGGTCATGATCTCACGGTCTGTGAGTTCGAGCCCTGAGTCGGGCTCTGTGCTGACAGCTCAGAGCCTGGAGCCTGTTTCAGATTCTGTGTCTCCCTCTCTCTCTGACCCTCCCCTGTTCATGCTCTGTCTCTCTCTGTCTCAAAAATAAATAAATATTTTTAAAAAATTTAAAAAAAAAAAGAAAAAAAACCCCGAGGTTTAAACATGTTTGCCTTGTTCTCAGTAATTCAGTGCTCATCTCTATGGAAGAATGAGTGAAGGGTTAGAGAGAGAAAGGCCAAGAGTTGGGCGTTAATGACATCCTTACTCAAGGAATGCTCAGAGATCATCAGGATTGGGCATTGTGCTTTCCCACGGAAGTCCTGGACACACTTGTCTCACATAGGGCTGGATAGAGATGCCAGCAAGGAAGGAGGTGGCAGTGTGAGTCTATTGCTAGTGCTGGTTTCTAGCTCTTTTGTTTCTTTCTTAATGATATTCTCTCCTCACTTCAGACCAACCTCCCACTCAAAGGAGAGATAGCTTAAAGAAAGCTACCTAATCCTTTCTCTCTCCATGTCTGTGTTTACACTGCTGCTAATGAGAACCACCCCATCTCAATCATCTCAACAAGGAGGTTTCCAGGGATGCTTTCATGACTCAGTCGGTTAAGTGTCTGACTTTGGCTCAGGTCATCATCTCATGGCTTGTGAGTTCAAGCCCCGCATCAGGCTCCATGCAGACAGCTCAGAGCTTGGAGCCTGCTTTGGATTCTGTGTCTCCAGCTCTCTCTGCCCCTTCCCCACTTCTGTTCTCTCTCTTTCAAAAATAAATAAACATTAAGAAAAAATTTAAACAGGGAGTCTTCCAAAGCATGGACTATCTTAAAAAAACGAGACAGTATTTACTTTCATAAGATGTTTGACTTCAAAATATCATCTTTTTTTACATTTATTTATTTATTTTGAGAAAGAGATAGCACAAGTGGGGAAGGGGCAGAGAGAGAGAGGGAGACTGGAATCCCAATGCGGGTCTCTAACTCATGAACTGTGAGATCATGACCTGAACCAAAATCAAGAGTCAGATGCTTAACTGACTGAGCTACCCAGGCACCCCCAAAATGTCATCTTATATTTGTTAATTTTTATTGATGTTCTTTTCAGCCAAAAAAAAGCCTTTTGTAATTATCTTTATTGAAATTAGGTACTATTAAACTTGTTTTGAATGTTCTGAGCCTGTGTAACAGGGGCAGTGGGGAACCACTAGCAGTGATCCAGAAAGTAGAAGAAGGAGTTGCCTAGAATCTGTCATCTTCTGGGGGCAAATCCTCCTACAGAGTCAGGAGTTTTGCTTGTTGCTTTTAAAGGAAGCAACCAAATTCTCAGATGGGCACACACCCTTTGGACCCTAGAAATAGCCCTGGCTTAAGACTAAAACTCAGGTTCAGGAAAATGCTCCTGGATAAACTTTTACCAGGTGAAATGTGAGCCATTAGGAGAACCTAACCATATAATGGTTTCCAAAGGGGCAAATATCAAGCAGTGTAGCCACATGAAGGCCAACTGGTCAGGCACACTGGAGGCAGGGGGCACTTGTGCGTCCACCTGCCCCAGGACAGTAGAATTGGTTTCCTGGAGTCTGAAGTGGGAGGGCGCAGGGTTCAGAGACTGCCACTTCACTTCCTGTGAGCAACACCTCTTCTTATTACATAATTTCCTCTCGAGCCCACACAACAGGCAAAGTGTGTACTAAAGAGGTTCTCCTTAGCCAAAATATAATTTTCTGCACACCGTGATTAGCAAAGCCTTCTTCTGCACACCAAGAGTCTGTGATTGGCCTTGATTACTCAACAATAGGAGGTCAGGGATAGGTTACTTGGTATCCTGTCTCATCCTCTCCCTCTCCTCCCATCAAGGGATAATCACCATGATTCTGAAATTCTAAATTCACTGAGGGCTGATTTGCTGCACTTGCCACTTATCCAACCAATTTAACAGCAAGGCACCCTTGGGGCCTAATTTCTGGCTTGAACTGTGTTCATCCACATCTTAGAAGTAATGAAAACTGGGGCGCCTGGGTGGCTCAGTCGGTTGAGCGGCCGACTTCGGCTCAGGTCATGATCTCGCAGTCCGTGAGTTCGAGCCCCGTGTCGGGCTCTGTGCTGACAGCTCGGAGCCTGGAGCCTGTTTCAGATTCCGTGTCTCCCTCTCTCTGACCCTCCCCCGTTCATGCTCTGTCTCTCTCTGTCTCAAAAATAAATAAACGTTAAAATTTTTTTTTTTTTAAAAGAAGTAATGAAAACTGGCCTGGTGAGAATGCAGGGTGGTTTGTCGTGTGGTGGATTGAATCTCAGGTGAAGGATGGATGTGGTGGTAGAGATGGATCTTCCTTCACCTGCTTCCTTCTGAAGTGCCTGCCAGCCCTTCTAGGTAAACACTGAACAGTGTGGCAATGCCAGGGCAAGCTGTGAAGAGAGTGTTGCAGAATTCCATGGCAGCTATCTCTGCTTGGTAGATGAGGGAAGAGTCTGGGTAGATGAGGGAGGAGGCCCAGGGAATTGATTATTTTGTATAGACACTGAGGGTCAGTGGCTCCATGCCCACTCTCACTCTCACACTGAAGCCATGTGGCCTGAATTCTTCTGGGGCATATGTGATAGGCACCTGGTTGCTCTTTCAAGGAGCCATAACCTGAGGTCAGTGTCAGGATTGCATGAACCTATTAGCAGGGTTTGTCTTCAAGCCCCCCTATGGCTTGTTTTAGAATCCTCTACCCTGTCTCTGGTTCTCTGTCTTGAGTATTCAGTACTATGTCATCCACCAACTATCCAAGCTACTTATGAATGTTTCCTAAAAGTACTCTAGGTAGCAAGAGAATCATTATCATTTTTCCTGACAAATGCTGTTTCTCCTATATTTGCTTGCCTCAACTCCAAGTGCCCCACTGGGCATTATTATACCTGGACTGACCTTTTACCAGGCATTGAGTTCCTCTGCCTTGAGTCTTTCCTGAATTCTGCTTCTTACACCAAAAACTACCTCCCCCGTATCTCGACTTTTCCCCAGACAACTGGCCATCAGGTTCATTGCAATCAAGTTCAATATTTACAGACAATAGACCATAGTATATATCTATCTTAATTGGTGATATGATACCTTAATCCAAAGAAGTGACTCCAAGGCCAGAAATTTCAGACTTGTCAAGCAGAACAGTGGATCGATGGGATGGAATACATCGAGTCAGTCTTCAGAGTCCCTTAGCATCCATCTGCTACCTCAGTGCTGCCTGCTCTGATAACTCGAGGTAGCTTAGTCATCCATCACACACACTCTTGTCCCAAACCTATATGTGGGGCAACTCTGGAGAGTGGTCATATTTTCCAACCAGAAACTAGGATACATGATCTAAAAAAGGCGGCTTCTAAGTTATGAATTTATTGGTAGAATGAAGAGAAATCTATAAAAACAAATTATTTGGGTATAGAATAAAAAGAATTCTTACTAAAAATTTAAAAATTATAGGAAAGGGCACCTGGGTGACTCAGTTGGGTAAGTATCCGATTCTTCATTTTGGCGCAGGTCACAATCTCATGGTTCGTGGGATTGAGCCCCACATTGGGCTCTAAGCTGACAGGACGGAGCCTGCTTGGGATTATCTCTCTCCATGGCTCTTTGCCCCTCTCTGATTCTGGCTCACACGGGCAAGCATGCGTACATGCTCTCTCTCAAAATAAATAAACTTCAAAAAATTTTTTTTAAAAATTACAGAAAATTGGAAGCTGCTCAGAATATGGAAGTTGGATAGCTGCATGGTTGCTATGTCAGGTTATGATGCTTTGGTGCTATAGCAGAATGACGGCCTTGGATCCAGAAACCTGTGTTTATGTCACAGCACTACCACTAACATGATGTGTGACTTAGAAAAAGTCCTTCAATACCTGTGGACATGATTCCCCTTTTCCTCTAAACAAGAGAGAAAATGTGTAAGTGTGCACAGTGTTGTCTTTAGTATCAGACAGCCCTCAGCATCCATCCTGGCTCTGACACATATCAAGCTGTGTGACCTCAGGCAGGTAACTTACCCCACCTCTGAGCTGCAGTTGCTTATCTGTAGAGATGATAATAGTACTTAGCTTGCTGTGCTGCTCATATTATGACACACATAATAAGTGTTCTGTAAATGGTAACTTTAATTATAAAATTAATAAGGTATTATGGTTAGGTTAACTGAATTCAAAGTTCCTTTCTATCTCAATTTATTGGGAGAGAAAGCCGAGGAAATAAAGGGAAAAGTTTATAGGTTATGATAACACCCTTCTTTTTTCCTCTGTTTTTCTCAAGTGATCTAGAAGCAGCCTAATACAACTTGCAGACCAGGATGACTCCGCCAGTCGCCTCCCTCCCACACCACCAGAGAACATTTCTGGGGGAAGAGGTAGGCTGCACATTTTAAGTACAATTCCTCAGTTTCACTTCCCAAATGAGTTCTGTCAGGATCCAGAATCTACTTCTCTCATAATGACCTTCCCCAGTGAAAATTAAAGACTCATTAATCTGTAGACGGCCAAATGTAAAATCATGCTTGTAAAATAACACCAGCTAAATCATCATCCTTCAACTTTGTGGCAAATAGGAAGCTTTTAATCTCAGAACACTTAAGAAATTTGGGTTTTAAGAAACCATAACCCGAAGGTAATACATGACTCTTTACAAAGAAACTTCCTGTCATGCTCTTTTGCTGTGGCTTTTTCCCCACCTACCTAAACCTCATGAAAGTAAAAATACTGATCAATCATGCAAAGTGGGACTTGTCTAAAATAACTGAAATGTGATACAATATGAGTGTTAGGAATGCATAGCAGCAGACAGTGGTTATCAAGCCAGATCACTCATTAATATTGGGCGCTGGGTGATAGAGGGTCATGCCTGGAACGTCTGCACTGTGTCCTGACAGCCCAGCATCCACTCGTGCCCTTCAGCAGCTACCTCAGCTTAAGTAGCCTGATTGTCAGTGTGAGCCACAGGCTCCAGTTAGCAAAGACAGCGGACACAGCTCTGTGCTCACGGGCCCAGAGAAATCGGGTAGTGAGCATTAGAAAACGTGAGTTCGTTTTTCTGTGATCACTTTCACTTTTTTTCCTCAAGTAAAAACTTTATAAAACAAACTCTCATGTACCCTCCCAACCCCCTTTAAAAATTGTCTTTCAAGTTGGCTGGTTGAGGGATGATAGTTTTGTAGTGTAGAGATAGTATGAAGCAGGGATAACCTGGAGGCTGAGGGATGAGTTTTAACCATGTTGATTCTGGCAAATACAGGAAATCAGAATGGACAGATGACCAATGGTGTTACATGCAAGCCCGCAATGTGTTCAGTTCTACTTCCATTCCTCTCCCTGCTGCTTCAATTAATTCATTAGACACCAACTTATTCTAAAATTATGTATTAACTATGTGCGAGGCATCTGAAATAGAAAGGGTGACTCCAGGGGGTGCCGTGGGAGACTTGGAGAACACCACAAAGACTCCTGCAAAAAGTGACATCTGACATCTAAAGGAATAGTGACTCCAGGGTGCTAGGGCTGACATTAATGAAGAAGTGGAATTCTAGATTAGAAATGTAATCTAAAACTCAAGTGATTGCTGGCAAAATCCAGTTACTTTCAGAAGCTTAATCTTTGAAGTCATTCAGATATGGAAGAGGCAGTGTTGATGCCACCTCACTGCCTCCTGGGTGCGAATCACTGGCCTGAGCCTGCCAGGAAGGAGAGCTAGCATTTCTGCTGGTTCTCCAGACTAATATTGGAAGTGAGTTTTCACACTGTGTGGGGGGCCACAGATGCACCTGACCACTGAATTCTCACTGTGGGCTGCACTGAGCCCACCAGGTAGGCAACAGTGAAGCCACACGCAAGTAGAAGGGATCCCACTGCATCCCTTCATGCCCTCTCTTGGGGAGGGCTGTGATACGGACAGAGCTCACAACAGGGATTGTGGCTGCAAGCAAATGGAGCTGAGTCCACATCTTCCCCAACCAACCCTAACACAGCTCCGTGGTCCCCCCTGTACATTGGAGCTGGGGATGCCCTGCAGTATCAGGAAAAGCACTCAGGGGGCTGGTGAGCCACTCCTTGCTCTCACCCTTCCTGAAAGAACCAGACACTGGGACACTCCTGGTCATTATTCCTGACATTCACGGCATCGGTGAGCACAGTGCTTTGCTTCTTACACTGTTCAGTACCCTCGACCCCACATTTATGCACCATAACCCAGACTGCCCACCTCACTGGGTCATTGTGAGGATTGAATGAAAAAGTGCTTTCCTTATAAACTTCAAAGCACCATCTAAACATAGATTATTTATGTTATTTTATGGCCATCAATCAGCACAGAAAATCCCACGAGGCAGGTAAGGCAGGAATTATTAACTCTCATTTTTGAGTTGAAGGAACACCAAGCACAGGGAAGAAAATGCAATGTGCAGACCAAGAAAAGTTATGGATGGCTCTATTTCTGGAAGAAAGGGAATGGAACAGTAGATTTTACAAACTCTCTACTAATCCAACAATTTCAAGTTTAAATCATATGGTTTGATTTAAATTTACTTTTTCTAAGTCTCTAAGCATATCTCCTTCTTCACCGCATAAACAGTAAATTTGGAATGGCTATCACTGGGAACAATGAAGACTAAATCAAACTGCAGACTCTTTTTCCAGTGAAAAGCACGTGGGGCAGGTGGGCAGGTATGGAAACTTCTATGAGCACAATGTTCTCTCACCTTTCGCTGGAGGGCGGAGCAGTTTCTGAACACCAGAGCATCTTTGTTCCTGTCTGCTCTCAAGTGGCTCTGCTCTAACCTGACATCGATCCCCTCTGTGAAGTGTCTTTGTCACTTGCAGCTTTAAGTGCTGTCACAGCCGTGGGCTGATGGAAAGGGGATGGCGTGTTTGGGCGTCCAGGATCATGACTGTGGCTAGAATTCCCCACTGAAGGAGCCTTATCTCATGAAAGGAGCCCAGTGGCCTGACACTGGGAGTGGTTTTGCCATTTGCGTTAGCTACAGGGCACTATAGCATTTAAAGCTTGCTGGTCTGTCAGCTAGCCAGCTTAGCTGGGCTTTTGTAGGTGGGGTCCAAGGGAGAAGGATGGAGAGTGGATGGATTTTTTTTATTTTTTTTTTAAATTTTTTTTTCAACGTTTTTATTTTTATTTTTGGGACAGAGAGAGACAGAGCATGAACGGGGGAGGGGCAGAGAGAGAGGGAGACACAGAATCGGAAACAGGCTCCAGGCTCCGAGCCATCAGCCCAGAGCCCGACGCGGGGCTCGAACTCACGGACAGTGAGATCGTGACCTGGCTGAAGTCGGACGCCCAACCGACTGCGCCACCCAGGCGCCCCTGAGAGTGGATGGATTTTAATCAGACCCATCTGAGCCCAGGCAGGGGAGGTCATGCTGAAAGCAGCCCCTCCTTCAAAACGGAAAACACTCCTAAAAGCACCAGGCAAGACCCATGTTGAAAGAGTAGGACATGGTTTTAGAGATGATGACCTAAATCTGGGACTGTCCCATCCATGACTTTGACCTTGTGCAATTATGACAAGTGTTCCCTCCCACTCTCCAGAGCGACACTTGAATTTTATGTATAACACTATGCCTAGGATGTTACAATGTCCTGACACAGATCATCCAGTAATACACTCCTGAGCTGCATCTACTGAGCATCTATTAAGTGCCAGGCACAATTCCACATGCATTAACCTTACTTCAATCTCTAAATCAGCCCCACCATGCAGGTGTCATCCTTCCCATTACACTGCTGAGGAAACTGAGACAGAGTGGTTACATAACTTGCCTAGAGCCACCCAGTAAGAAAGTGACTAAGCTCTGGGGCACCTGGGTAACTTAGTTAAGCATCCGACTCTTGGTTTCGGCTCAGGTCACGATCTCACGGTTTGTGGGTTCAAGCCCTGCCTAGGGCTCTATGCTGATTGTACAGAGCCTGCTTGGTATTCTCTCTCTCCCTCTCTCTCTGCTCCTTCCCCACTTGTGCTCTGTCTCTCTCAAAATAAAATGAAAGAAAGAAAGAAAGAAAGAAAGAAAGAAAGAAAGAAGAGAGAAAGAGGCTAAGTTCTACCTCACTCCCATGACCAGGTTCTTATCATTATGCCATAGCCACAACTGTCATCAAGGTAGGATCTTGGGGTTCCAGTGAATCCCCACCACACAGCCTGAATGGCTATCTGCAGTTGGGACCTGTTGGTGGCCCTTTAGAGGGCTCGTAGTGAATGGCAGAACCATTGTTATCCTCAGCTTGTTGACTGACTTTCTGAGGAATCAACCGTTTCTCAGGGTTCCCATGCACATAGTGATGTGTAAGGTCTTCCCACCTAGTTTGGAAAGGGAATACAGTGACCAGAAGTAACATGCCTTCAACAAGTAACTTGCTGGGCTGAAAACAAGGGTGCGAACCCCTCTGACTTTGAGTGGTACACAGTGTTCTAAGAGACACCTTACATTTATATATTTCCTACAATACCAGAGAGCTGTGCCTCTGCAGAGTAGGCATCCAATGTGTGGGACAATTTGTAAGATTTTAACAATGCCAGAAAAATGGAAAAAATAAATAACTCCTTGGGTTCCCCATTTCTTGGGAATTCTAAGCAATTGTGACATAAGCAGGTCTTTAACAACACTGGAGAACCAGATTGGGAGAGGATATCATGCCTTGGTGCCAGGACATTTTTTGGATAAGGTGTTGACCCTCAAATCTGACCTCAGTGAGGATGTCTATCATCACAGGGATCGGCTTGGGAGCACTTGCGCAAGCATCAGAAGAACCTTCACTTGGAGGATCTCGAGTTGTGTCCCCTTGGGTCCTCTGTGACGTCTTGGCTCTTTGCACTTCAGACTTTTAGGTGTGACTGTGAATCTGCCACAAAGGGGTTCCTGCCACTCTGCAGATGTGTTTCCCTCCTGAAGTTCAGTTGTAAGAGCCCTCAGGGAGGAGAGTGATTTAAATGGTCAACCTAGTGGACTTGCTATCCACACACCTGTTTGTCACTTGCAATCATTCTGAAAGGCTTCTTAGTGTAACTACAGCGAGCTGGCTCATCATTTCCTTGGTCTCCACAGTGGGGCCCAACCTCCCACAGCGCTGGCTGCAGCCTCAGACTGGAGTTCTGAAAGGTTTCTCAGAGGAAACACCGTGACCTCCAAAATGGTGGCAAGAAGCCACAGAGTACTTGTGGGGCTTCTGCCTTCTCATTTGAGGGTGAAAGTGAGGGTGGGACATGGGTGAAGCCCAGAATGGGAGTTCAGGGAGTATGAAAAGCCACATACCTTTGGCTTTTTGGTTTTTGTTTTTTTATTGCTACTGTTTAAGGAAAGAGAAATATTCATCTACCACAAAACAAAGGTATTTTTTAAAACATTGCCTAAAAGAATGTTTTATACAAAAAAAATCATGTTAGGATACAATTATGGACATAATTAAAACACCATTTCAAAGGTGGAACTGGTTAAAATGACAACCGTCTAAAAAAAACGAAACAACTTCCTTCCCTTAGTATCAAGATGGTAGATGAGCTCACCTGTTGCTGCTAAAACTCTATCCCGACTCTTTTAAAGTCTGTGTCAAGGGCCTGATCCTTTGACTCTATTCCAAACTCCCCAAACAGTAGGTTCTCTTCTTTCATAATTGTTTCACCTGCTGTCAGCAGTATGGCTAGGATTTTAAATCTCCTAAGGAGCCTGTATAAAATTTCCTTTATATTGCTCCGGTTAAATTTTTGTTTCTTTTTCCCCCTGAGTCTCTGAATCAGGGCATGCACAGTGTGGCCCTCACAGGCATCTTTTGTATTTTGGACTCACATAAGATCTTTTGGATACCTTGATTGTGGGACAATTAGACTCAATAAAACAAGGAAACAAAAGAAAGCCCATTCATTCCTCCTCCTATGGCTTCTCAAGAAGGTCCCAGGACTGTGATTCTTTATCCAGTCTCTGCTTCTTTATTTCCAGACTACAAGATGTAAAGGACTATCTTAAACAACAAGGAAATGTGCACCTACTTTAGCAATTAACATCAACTCCCTTTTACAATCATTCCATTTTCCCTCCTGCTGTTCTAGGAAAACCTGAATTAAAAAGCCTGGTGCTGCTCAAGGGCAATTAATAGCACTGAGATGACAAAAGATCTTAGAACAGCTGACAAAGTGGCCCTGGGAGGGAACTGGGCCCGGGCTCAAAGTCACGGTGGGAAGCGTGTGCCCCGTGCAGCATGCGCTTTATGCATGAAGAATGAAAAGAGTTTCATCACCCGGGATAATGCAATTAAAAAGTACACCACCAGAACCCACCCCATGCCAACTTGTTCAAAATTGGGCCTCAGACCCAGGGGCCGAATTGAAATTCGAAGCTTCGACATCTACATCGGCAGGGAGGGAGGAGTTGGGGGTTGATCTGCCTCCTTATGCAGACAGGTGCCTGTTAGCTGAGCAGAGGGACATATGTTCATTGCCTATGGTAAGAAATGATTAGAGGGCCCAGGATGGGTGGACTGGGGGAGACACAAGCAGTGTCAGAGGAGAAGCTAATTAAAAGCAGGTTCTCAGGTCTCTTTGTCCTCCGCACTCAGTGTTTCTGCCCTATGCTGTACACACACAATTTAACATGCACAGAGAAAGGAGAGCAAGCATCTCTAATTGCCGGAAAACGACATCGCGTTTGTTGTCCCGAGCGCAGTTTTGCCCAGGTGGAAATTGTTTTCCCGATTAGAGCACTCTGCTGCGGACCAGAGTGCGGCTGGGAATTTTTTTCTAGTCTTATTGAGATGAGACCATTCAGGCTGCTGATTACTGACACAACAGAGTAATCTTTCTAGACAACTACTATGGCCCTGGATTGGCAAGAGCAGGGAGGAAAAAGAAAGGCCCCCTTCACTAACCAGAGCCCCATGAGATGAAACAGGGTCGGGGAGGGAAGCTTGGTCTAGTCAGTCGGTTGAACTTCCGCTGAGGTCGTGATCTCACGGTTTGTGAATTCAAGTCCAGCATCGGGCTCTGTGCAGACAGCTCGGAGCCTGGAGCCTGCTTCAGATCCTGTGTCTGTCTCCCTCTCTCCCTGCCCCTCCCCCGCTCAAGTTTTTTCTCTCTCTCTCACTCTCTCTCTCTCTTTCAAAAATGAATAAACTTGAAGGAAAGAAATAAAAGGAAGGAAGGAAGGAGGGAAGGAAGGAAGGAAGGAAGAATGAAAGAAAGAAAAGAAAGTCAGGGGTATGTAAGCATGGCCCACTTTCTGTTGCTCCGTTGTGGTGACCCAGCAGTGATCTGGAAGCTATCCTCCTTCCACTGCATGATGCTCACCCTGCAATATTGACACTTCGGACTCTGACTCCTGTCTCCAAGGTTACTCCTAATGGCATCCATGTTCTACAAGCAAGTCAGACTAATCAAGTTGAGCTTAAATCAGCAGGCATTGTGCTACAGTTGGCTGTGAAGGACTTACATGGGCTTGTTCTCATGAAGGTCTCTATGCAAAAGGACAATTTCAAGGCACTCTTCTACCCAATCCCAGATTTTCTTTATGAAATTGTGGTGGGAAAGAGTAGAGGGACATGAAGAAATATACTCACACACACAACTAAGGCAGCCAAAGAGGTTTGGGCTACTGTAATAATGATAGCTAAAATTCACTGAGAGCTGCCTCTATGCCAGGTACTGTGCTAAGCCCTCATGTGCATGCTCTTTTTTAGTGTTCACTATAAGCTTGTAGGGTAAGTCCTTTTACAGTGTCCATTTTACAGCTTGACAAGATTAAAGACACATGGCTAGAAAATGGCAGAGCCAGAATTCAAACTGGCTAGACTGTCTTTGGACTTGACCCCAGCTCCTAACCAAGACCCCCAGGCTGAATGTATAATATGTACAAAAAGAATCAAAGATTCTTCACGATAGGTCCCATTCTAGTTAACAAAATCGGATGGAAAAAAAACAACTTCTACAATTTGTTATGAATGACTTATGTAGCCAGACCAAAAAATGGGCACTCCTAAGCAGTCACCATTTATGTCTGCACCTTCCTGTGTAATTATCTTGTACACAGCAGCAGCTACATGGCCTCTGGTTTGACAGTGGTTCACATTTGGAGTTCCTTGGGAAAGACACAGAGTTAGAGCCTGAAACCTAGAGCACAAGGAGGTAATTATTTCCAGGATTCCACTCAATATGTGCCTAGAAAGGTAGAGAGGGCAGGGAGGAGGTGGAAATAGGAAGGTAAAGAGAATTGTTTTTTAAAAGGTGCAATTCCTTTGTGGAAAGTTTTCGTATCTATATAAATGGTAGCAGGTGTAGAAAGAAGGCCCACTCTAAAAGCTAAAGCTTCACTCTCTTCCAAATGAATCATCTTCTTGTTTATACTCTATTGGCAATTAATGATACACCATCCCATAACATTTTCATTACTGCTGTCTCGTGCTATGGTCTTCATCTTTTATTGTTGAATTCCTCATGTATTATTGACCTGTCTTCCTAATTATATGGTAAGTTATTTGAGAAGGGAAAATGAAGTTTTTCCTTTTTTAAAAAAAAATTATTTATTTATTTTGAGAGAGAGAGAGAGAGAGAGAGAGAGAGAGAGAAAGAATCCCAAGCAGGCTCCTCACTGTCAGCACGGAGCCTGCTGTGAGGCTCAAACTTATGAACCATGAGATCATGACCTGAGCTGAAGTCAAGAGTTAGACATTTAACTGGCTGAGCCACCCAGGCACCCCAAAAATGAATTTTTTAAATTACTTATAACCCCTATGGTACTTAACAGAAAACCTAGTCCATATCTGTTGGTAGATGAAAGAAGATGTTTGTGCTCATTTTTCTCCTATCTTGAAGTAACAAAAGGAATTTAGTCTGAGACATGCCAGAGGAACTCAGAGGAGGGTAGTAGAAAGAGCTTCTTTCTTCACTACTTTCCAGCACTTCATTTATGCATCCATCCGTTGACCTATTTATTCAATGTTCCTAGAATTATGCCAACAAGAAGGCTACAAAAAAGTACACGGTCATGTCCTTTATGATCTCACAGAACCATAGGAAGGAGGAGAGGATCATGCCTGCTAAAATTCAAGGGAAAAATGAAAAATTGTATGGGTCTCAGTTCGCTGCTAACCACATCCTCACATGCCTGTCTGTTAACTCATTCACTCAAGCAATAGATATTTGTTGAGTGTGTACTGGAGACTGGGATGCATGTGTGAACAGAATAGATAAAGACCTTATATTCATGAAGTTTGTAATCCAGTGAGTAAGACAAACATTTATAAAATAATGCCAATGATTATTTAATTATAAGTGCAAGTTGGGGCGCTAGGGTGGCTCAGTCTGTTGAGCGTCCTACTTCAGCTCAGGTCATGATCTCCCTCTTTGTGGGTTCGAACCCCACATCAGGTTCTGTGCCAACAGCTCAGAGCCTGGAACCTGCTTCAGATTCTGTGTCTCCCTCTCTATCTGCTCCTCCCCTGCTCATGCTCTCAAAAATAAATAAATATTAAAAAATAATTTAAAAAAAGAAGCACAAATTTATATGGGAGGATAAATGCAAGGAGCATTTCTAACCTAGATTTGGCCAAGAGGATGGAAGCCAGAAAAGCATTTCCTGTAGAAGTTTCATTGACACTGAAACTTACAGGCTGAGTGGAGGAGTAGACAAAGGAGAAGGTAAAAAATGGAGGGGCGCCTGGGTGGCGCAGTCGGTTAAGCGTCCGACTTCAGCCAGGTCAAGATCTCGCGGTCCGTGAGTTCGAGCCCCGCGTCGGGCTCTGGGCTGATGGCTCAGAGCCTGGAGCCTGTTTCCGATTCTGTGTCTCCCTCTCTCTCTGCCCCTCCCCCGTTCATGCTCTGTCTCTCTCTGTCCCAAAAATAAATAAATGTTGAAAAAAAAAAATTAAAAGAGAAAAAATGGAGAATTCCAGGTATAGCAGTTGAGTGGCCTTAAGGTGGGAAAAAATTTGGCACAAAAGAAGAAATGAACTAACACAAGTGAGGAGAGTATGGGGGTGGAGTGGATGTTGGTGGAGCCAGATGAGGCTAATCAGTGGGGCATGGCCAGATCATGCAGGAGGTCATAGGTTGGGGTTGAATTGTTTTTATTTTAGTTTTAGCATCTAGCATTCAACTTGTCTTTCTATTTGGGGGCATCTCTCACCATGCATGACATCTGAGGTATCCATAGCTATGTCAGCTGTTACAGAGAATGAAGGAGGGAGATCTCCCTTTTCTCATCCTCTGGCATCCAAGACATTGTCATAGAAATTCTGTCCAATTACTCATCTTGGATCACCCTGAATCTTTGAATATGAAGCAAGCAATGCAAACTCAAAGGAAGAGTTTAAAACTCACTCATGGCAGTTGCATCCTGTGGCATCAAGCAGTGGCAATAGCACTATCTGGTGCCCTGTCCTTCTAGACTATTCCTTCCATCTGTCCTCCAGAGCCTATTTTTTTCTTTTTGTTCCCCAAGCATCAGGGAGTCTATGAGTCTGCTATCAAACTTCCTGTCTGTCTAACTTCATCAGAGCTAATTCCAATTGGTTGTAACTCAGGTTCTTGACTGGTAAACAATGATAAGAAGATTAGTTTTTAACTTAAGGACAACAGAAGTTTGTTCTATCCACATTTCTACCCAAGGTTCTATCCAAGTGTTCCATCCAACTGGAATATCACTAAAGGTTCTTTATAGTTTTCAAACCACTTCCACATGACCCATTTGTTTTTATAGCAACCAAAGGGTTAGGTACTACCATCTCCCTTTTATTAACCAAAAAGAGAATGGAGTTGGAAGAGTCCAAGTGATTTCTTTCTGCTGTGAAACAGCTAATTAATGGCAAAACAATTATATGAGGCCAGGTCTTCTGGTTTCCTGTGCATCACTCCTTCTGTTACCTCTTGCAGTGGATGCAAGACCTGTGGTGTGGGAAGAAAAGCAAGTGTCATGACTTCTGTGTCAGCAGCAGAGGCACACTGTCCAAGCTGTACACATGAACTTACCTGTGGACATTCTTGCAAACTCTGTATTCACACCCACCATTATTTGTATTGGATAGTAGATTTACATGAGAAAGAAGGTAGCATCCCCAGAACACAGTCTGTCTGGAAAGACTTCTCAAGCACAAAGCTGCAGTTAGGAATGTATAGGTTCACAAATGTATGTAGCTGCTGAGACACCTATTCTCAGAGAAAAGTTTGAAGCTTGAAATCGTAAGATGCAATACAAAAGAAAATGTATATTGGTAAACAGATTAAGCATGGTATTATGTAGCCTGCTGGGAAGCAGCAAAGATGGAGAATCAAAACATAAGCTTTGACTTGAGACCCAGAGACAGTACTTATCTTGTAGGACTGCTGTAAGGATTAAACAAAGTGGCACATGGAAAATTCTTAGCACAAAGCCTAATACAGGGCAGATACTCTATTAGATGTCTATTCCCCTGCTTTGTTTCCAGAGGCATCAGAAAGCAAATGGAGATTGTCCCCTAGCTAGATAGGGGTCAGAGATAATCTGTAGTTTAGCAGACCATGGTTCAAACTCAGATCTGTCAGGCAGAGGCTATCAAAAGAGGCTAGGGGCACCCAGAGGAACAGAGAGAAGTCAGCATCAGTCTACTCCCTCATTCTCAAGACCAGCCACATTGCTGAGACTTTCTTTCTAATAATATATCTAGAACTTAAATGACCTATTCAACCTTCAGGGGTGTGAGGGTAAAGAAACTGGTGTGTTACTTGAAATACAATGCACAGAAATTCTTCCAACTTCTTTTATTTTTATGCTTTTCCATAAAAACCAATTGAAATGATTGTTTTTTTTTTTTCTTTTCAGGGAAAGAAACAAAAGGTTTTTTAAATCAGTAAAGAGTATTTTCTATTAAAACTAAATATTTTTCTAAAAGCAAATTTTATTTTCCCAAATATTTGACAAGAGCAAGCTGTAAAATTCTGAAGGAGTTCAGTCAGCTGTGCAGATTGACTTTTGAAGTGTAAAATAAACCTTTACTTAACAGATGTCAGAACTGTGACTTTGAGAGATAATGACAGTTTTTATAGTAGGTTGGTGACAGAATTTCTAAGAAGAATGAATAAAGTTTTGGTGCCAAGTTTGGGGAAAAAATGACAACATGATTATTAAAAATTGACTGAGTTGAGGAAAGCAAAAATAAGTGTTTTAATTTATTTGATTAGACAGCATAAATTGTTCCGTAAATACCAGCAAAATACATTTAACAAAAGGATAGGCTGTACCATCAAGTAAGAAGGAGAGTAACTCAAAGGCCCTACCTTCCTCCAAAACTGCCATGAATGAAGTTTATTTCAAATCATTTCAAAGGTCTTAGACAAGGGATCAAACAGTCCTGGAAGACTTTTTAATAACTACTTTCAGATTCTACCCCTCTAGCAGCAAATACAGACAACTCTGCAATACTGACAAACACATTCTAACTGGATGAAGTAGGGTCAGCAGTCCCTGCAAATATTTTAGGCAAAATCAAATACCCCCAAGGGGTGCCTGGGTGGCTCAGTCAGTTAAGCATCTGACTTCGGCTCAGGTCATGATCTCACGGTTTGTGAGTTCGAGTCCTGAGACAGGTTCTGTGCTGACAGCTCAGAGCCTGGAGCCTGCTTCGGATTCTGTGTCTCCTTCTCTCTCTGCCCCTCCCCCACTTGTGCTCTGTCTCTGTCTGTCTCTCAAAAATAAATAAATGTAAAAAAATTTAAAAAAAAATCAAATACCCCAGGCCCCATTCCACTCTCTCACAGTCTTTCCCAGGGCAACCTGCCTGTGACCAGGTCACCTCCAGAAGCAGCTCCAGTCCTGCCTCTGTACGAAGGCTTCTTGGACTCCTCTGTTCCCCAGACAGTCCTTCTATCCTGAATAGAGAGGGCCCTGGAATAGTCTGCGTTGCAGCATTCAGCATTGGCCAGTGATGGTCTTATTGAGCCAGAATCTCCCAACCTTTTTACTGTAGGCAACTTCCACTATGATGCCTCCCAGGAGATGATACTCAGGGGATGCTAGCTTCATGTAGGGATTCTGTTCTTTTCTGGACAGGTGAATTTGGGGAATAAAATAGACAACTCCAGAATATTCTGAAGGCTAAAGCCAGAATCAGGAACTGACTATCCAGTTCCTCCTCCTTTCACATTTAGTGATTTTTGAAATGGTTGAGTTAAAATCAAACATCATGATATCTAATTTCCATCTGTTCTTTTTTTTTCTTTTTCTGCCTTTTGTAGGTTTAATTAAGGTTTGTAGGTTTAATTAAGCAATTATAATTCCATTTCAACTCCTCTATTGAATTATTTAACTTCTTTAAAATAATTGTTAGTGGTTGTCTTAGGATTTACAATAAAAAATTTAAACAATTTGTGTCTGACTTCAAATAAATTATACTGCCTCACGTGTAGGGTAAGCATCTTTATAACAGTCTATTTCCAATCCTGCCTTCCCAACCTTTCCTGGATTGTCATTAATTTTACTTTTACGTATGCTGTAAGCATGTAATACATTGTTATTACTTTTGCTTTCTATAGTTACCTTTCACTTCCTTTTATTCCTTTTCCAATGCTCTTTATTTCTTTGTGTAGATCCAAGTTTCTGAGTACTACATCCATTTTGCCTGAAGAACCTCCTTACTATTTCTTATGAAGTAGGTCTGTCACCAGTGAATTCAGTTCTTTCAGTTTTTGTCTGTTTGAGAAAGTCTGTTTCAAGTTCATTTCTGAAGGCTATTTTCTGTGGATATAGAATTCTGGGTTGACAGTTTCTTTCAGCATTTCAAGCAAGGCACGCCATTATCTTACTGCGTGTTCTCTGATGAGAAGTGTGCTATAACTCTTATCCTTGTTCCTCTGTAGATAATATACCTTTTTTTTTTTTTTTTAAGTGTGGCTGCCTTCAAGATTTTCTTATTGTCTTGGTTTTCAGCAGTTTGAAAAAGATATGCCTATATGGTTTTATTAGTGTGGATATGCTTATATTTATCCCATTTGGCATTCTCTGAGTTTCTTGAATCTGTGGTTTTGTGTTATTAATTTTGGAAAATCTTCTGCTATCATGTCTTCAAATATTTTTTCAGCTCCATTCTCTTTCTCTTCTGTGATTTCAATTGTGCATATTTTAGACCATTTAATATCATCTGAAATTGTTGAATGCTATGTTCTGATCTCCCCCTCCTCTAATTCTTTTTTTCTTTTGCATTTTATTTGGGAAATTTCTATTGCCCTATATTCAAGTTCATGGATTCCTTCCTCGTCTGTATCAAGCCTACTAATGAGCCCATGGAAGACAATCTGCATTTCTGTCGTTGTGGTTTTTGTTTTCCAGCATTTCCATTTTATTCTTTTTATTGAAGTATAGTTGACAAGCAATGTTACATTAGTTTCAGTTGTACTACATAGTGATTCAACAAGTCTGTATGTTATGCTATACTCACCACAAGTGTAACTACCATCTGTCTTCATACACCACTATTATAATACCATTGACTGTATTCCTCATTCTGTGCCTTTTATCCATGTGACTTGTTCATTCCATAACTGAAAGCTGTATCTTACACTCCATTTAATTCTTTCTCATAGTTCTCTTGTCTCTGCTGACGTTACCTATTTGGTATTGTATATTGTCTATCTTTTCCATTAAATTCCTTAACATATTAATAGGTTATTTTAAATGCCACACCTGTGTCATGTCTAAATCTGGTTGTGATGGTTACCCTTCAGACTAGGTATTTCCTTGCCTTTTCTTAGCCTGATAATATCCTGTTGTCAAAACCTGAGTATGTTGTAGAAGGTAGTAGATGCTGAGGTAAATACACTTTATGCTTGAAGATAAGCATCTCATTTCTTCTGCTAGTCCTCCCTCAGCTTAATTTAAATAAAATTGACATATAGCATTGATATATAGCAATGTGATGATTTGATATATGTATATGTTATAAAATGATTACCACAATAAAGTTACTTAATATATCCATCACCTCACATAATTACATTTTTTCTTTGTGGTGAGAACATTAAAGATTTATTCAAGTATATAACACAGTATTATTAACTATAGTCACCATGCTGTACCTTAGATCCCCACTGTTTATTTGCCTTATAACTGGACGTTTGTACTCCTTAACCAATATCTTCCCTTTTACCCAGCCTTTGGCAATTCTACTCTCTTTATATGAGCTTATCTTTTTCTTTTTAGATTCACATGTAAGTGAGATCATACAGTATTTGTTTTCTCTGACTGACTTATTTCATCTACCATAATGCCCTCAAAGTCCATCCATGTTTTCACAAATGGCAGGATTCCTTCTTTCTAACGGCTGATAAAACATTCTGTTATGTATATTTACCCACATTTTAAAAACCCATTTATCTGTGAATAGACATGTTATTTCCATATCTTGGCTATTGTAAATAGTACTGAAATGAACATGGGAGTGTAGATATCTCTTTGAGATGATGATTTCATTTCCTTTGGATATATACCCAGATAGGATTGCTGGACCAGATAGTAGTTCTACTTTTTAATTTCTTGAGGAACCTCCAGAACATTTTCCATAGTGGATCTACCAGTTTCCATTCCCACCAACAATGGGAATGAGGGCTCCCTCTTCTCCACAACCTCTCCAATACTTATCTTTTATCTCCTTGATAATACTATTTTAACAAGTATGAGGTGATATCACATTGTGGTTTTGATTTGCATTTCCCTGATAATTAGTGATGTTGAGAACATTTGTATGTCCCTGTTGGCCATTTGTATGTCTTCTTTGGAAAAATACCTATTCAGTCCCTTTGTTCATTTTATTATATTTTATTTTTTTTTAATTTAAATTCAAGTAAGAAATCATACAGTGTAGTCTTGGCTTCAGGAGGAGAGCCCAGTGACTCATCCCTTACATGGGACACACAGTGCTTATCCCCAAAAGTGCCCTTTTTAATGCCCATCACCCATTTAACTCATGCCCCACTCACCACCACCCCTCTAGCAACCCACAGTTTGTTTTCTGTATTTAAATTGAATGATGATGATGATGCTAATGATGATGATGATGATGAAGATGATGATGATTTGCTATTCAATTGTATGAGTTTCTCATATATTTTGAATATTAACCCTTTATCTGATGTATGATCTACACTTTCTCCCATTCAGGTGAATGCTTTTTCATTTTGTTGATTGTTTTGTTTTGTTTTGTTTTGTTCTGTTCTGTTTTGTTTTTTTGTGGTGAAGAAATTTTTTAGTTTGATATAGTCCCCCTTGTTTATTTTGCTTTTTAATTTGTGTTTTTGTGTTTTGGATATTAAAAAAATCCTAATGTCAAGGGATTTTTTTCCCTTTGTTTTCTTCTAGAATGGCGTCTATGGTTTTGAGGGTTATATTAAATCTTGAATACATTTCAAGTTAATTTTTGTGAGTGGTGTAAGATAAGCACCAATTTCATTATTTTGCAAGTAAATATCCAGTTTTTCCAAAGTCACTTATTGAAAAGACCATATTTTCCCAATGAATATTATTGGCTTTCTGGTAAAATATTAGTTGACCCTAAAGGCATGGATTTATTTCTGGGTTCTATATTCTCTTCTATTGGTCTATGTGTCTCTTTTTTCTGTTTTTGTAAAAAATTCCATTGAAATTTTGATAAGGATTGCATTGAATCTATAGATGGCTTTGAGTAGCATAACTTTAAAAAATATTAATTCTTCCAATCTATAATCATATAATATCTTCCCATTTATTTGTGTCTTCTTCAGTTTCTCTCATTAATGTCTTATAGTTTTCAGTGTACAGATCTTTTACCTCCTTGGTTAAATTTATTTCTAAAGATTTTATTGTTTTTGATGCTATTATAAACAGGATTGTTTTATTTACTTTTCTTTCAAATAGTTCATTGTCAGTGTACTGAAATGCAACTTATTTTTGGATGTTAATTTTGTATCCTGCAACTTTACTGAATTCATCAATTAGATCTAATTGTATTTTGGTGAGGATTTTAGGGTTTTCTATATGTTAGGTCATGTCACTTGCAAACAGAGACAATTTTACTTTTTCCTCTCCAATTTAGATGTCTTTTATTTCTTTTACTTGACTAACTATCCTGGAGAGGTCTATCAGTACTGTGTTGAATAGGAGTGTGAGTGGGGGGTACTTTGTCTTGTTCTTAATCTTAAAGGAAAAGTGTTCATTCTTTCACCATTGGGTATGATGTTAACTGTGAGTTTGTCATATACGGCTTTCATTATGTTGATGTATGTTACTTCTATATCCAATTTGTTGAAAGTTTTTATCTTGAAAGGGTGTTGGATTTTGCCAAATGTTTTTTCTGCATTTATTGATTATATCATATTATCTCTTCATTCTATTAATGTGGCATATCATGTTTATTGATTTGCTTATTTTGAAACACCCTTATATCCCAGGGATGAATCACACTTGATCATGATGTATGATTCTATTAATGTGCCATTGAACTCAGTTTCCTAGAATTTTCTTGAGCATCAGTATTCACCAGGGGTATTGGCCTGTAGTTTTATTTTCTGGTGTCCCCATCTGGCCTTGGTACCAGGGTAATGCTGGCCTCATAAAATGAGTTTGAGAGCATTCCTTCATCTTCAATTTTTTGGGAGAGTTTGAGAAAATTTGGCATTAATTCTTCTTTAATGTTCACTGGTAAAAATTTACTAGTGAAACCACCTACTGTTGGAGTTTCTCTCTTGAGAGGTTTTTGATTAGTGATCAGTCTCCTAACGCATTATTAGTTTGTTCAGATTTTCTGTTTGTTCACGATTCAGTCTTGGTAGGTTTCTGAGAATTTATCCATTTCTTCTAGGTTACCTAATTTGTTGGAGTATGAGTGTTCATGCTAGACCTTTAAGGGCCTTTAGTGTAGGGTTTTGTGTTAATATTTTCAGGAGTTTGGGCTATATTTGAAGGTCGTTATTGCTATAATCATCTCCAGTGCACCATAGTCTCAAATTCCTTTAATGATACTTGTGCTAGAATATGAGCTAATTGGCCAGAATAATTTTTCTCAATGTTTATTTTCCACTTGATTTTGAGTTCTCCTTCTATCTGTTCACCAGAAACTATCTCTTGCAGTGATCTCAGCTATGTGTTACTTTTACTCACTTGTTAGCATGGTGATGAAGAGTGGAAGAGGGGGCATTCCCTGATGCTCATTGAGCCTCAGTATGAGGCAAACATTGTGGATTTGAGTCTTGAGAGTGTGGCCTTTAAAGTACATTGCCCCTCTACCATCTAAAATCCTAGACCTAGCATTGACTTCTGCCCTTCTCTAGGGTGGAGTTTTATTTATTTATTTTTCTCTTCTCTTCCCTCAGCTACTGTGGATTTTCTTCAGTGCTCTAAGCTGGCAATTTCTATTATTATTCTTTTTTCAGATTAAAGCTTTGGTACCATAGAAGAGATACTGGAGATGAAGCTGGGCAGAGTTTCAGCAGTGGCTACTACTCCCTACCCACAGTCAGCATGATGTGAAACTTTCTTAGGAATCTCTCCTATCTTCTGTCTGACTTCCTGGTAGTATCCATGGAGGAAAGGACTAGTAGAAGGTGAAAATCCTCCCTTGTCTACTACCCAGAGACTTCACACCCATATGTAGCCTTCAGTAATTTATTAAACTTTTTAAGCTCAATATTTATGTATGTATGTATGTATGTATGTATGTATGTATGTATGTATTTATGTGGCATTTGTCCTTGGTAAACAAGTGCATGAGTTCTTTTCTGTTTGTCCTTTCAGGCACTGGTCTGTCCCTGGATTTGACATTATTCCTTTGCCCTGTCACACCAGTTCTCTGGTTCAAGAAAAGTTATTAATTTTGTTTAGTCAGTGTTTTTTCTCCCTTATTATTGTAAGGGCAGAAGCAAAGCGCTATCTAGTTCTCTACCTCTCTTAGCTGAAAACTTACAGCCCATGTATTGATTTTTAACACTGAACCAAACTTGGATTTCTGGAAATAACTCCATCTGATCACAAATATATTATACACACACACACACACACACACACACATGCATATATATATATATATATATATATATATATATATATATATATGTATTTGAATTCACTTTGCTAATATTTTGCTTTTGCAAGGGAGCTTTTTACATTTGTTCATGACTGATATTGTTTTGTAAATTTCTTTCCTTACAATCTCTTTGTCAGGTTTTGTGTTTAGGTTATTCCAAACTTTTTAAATGAGTTGGAAATTATTCCTTCCTCTTTTAGTTTCTAAGAGTTTGTGCGCATTTGCATCATTCTTTACTTCAAAGTTTGCTAGCCATTGGGCAATCAATATACGTTAGTGGGAAGATTTTTTTATTAGAAATCCAATTTGTCCAACAAATATAGGATGAGTCAGGTATTTCATTTTGTTTATTATTTATTTATTTATTATATTTATTACTTATTCATCTACTTGTTCTAAATAATCAAATTTATCACAAAAATTTGCCATCATATTACCTTATTACCCTTATAATGGCTGTAGGATTTCCTCTTCTTTTAATCCCAAGATTGGCAATACTTGTGTGTTTTTTTCTTTTCTTTTTTATTTTAATTTGTTGGATTATTTCTTCTAGGGACTTATCAGTTTTCTTGCCCTTTTCAAAGAATCAACTTTTGGCTTTGTTAATATCTTCTATTGTTTGTTTTTATTCCACTGAGTTCTATTATTATTTCTTTTATTTTACTTATTCTCACTTTAAGTTGCTCTTTTTTCTTAACTAAAGACAAAACTGGGTTATTGATTTTAATTTTTTCTACTTTCTATTAAGGCATTTAAAATGATGTTTCATTTAAAGTAACTTCTTTAGCTACAGCCTACAAAGTTTGAAGTGTTGTGTTTTCATTGTAAATCAACTCAAATTTAAAATTCTCGCTGGTAACTTTTAAAATTTAGTCCATGGATTTTTTAGAAATATCTTACTAACCTTCCAAACATTTTTGGCTTTTCTAGGCATCTTATTCATTTCTTATTTAATCTATTATTTTCAGAGATCATATGGTATAAGATTTCAATGTTTTAGAATTGATTAAATTTTATTTTATGGCTCAATATATGATCTATGTTGAGCCAGGTATAGTCTAAAAGTATGTGTTCCCTGAAGTTGTTCATAATGTTCTATAAATGCCTATTAAGTTATATTGGCTGATTGTGTTCAGATCTTCTGTATCTTCATTGATTTTATATATGTATATAATATGATTTAATAATTACTGTGAGAGGTTGTTGAAATCTTCAACCATGGTGTGAATTTCTCTATTTCTTTCTTTGCTTTTGTCAAGTTTTGCATTGTGTTTGTTGAAGGTATATTATTAAGTCAATATGCATGTAGGATTTTTAAATATTCCTGATGAATTAGGTTTTTTATCAGCATAAATTTTTCTTCTTCAGATGTAGTAATACTCTCGTTCCTAAAGTTAATTTGATCTCATCTTAGTATAGCCATGCCTGCTTTACTTTGCTTATAGTTTTTATGATATATATTTTTCCATCCTTGTAGTTTCAACCTCAACTATATATTTATATTTAAAATACATCTCGTATAGCAGCATATCATTGGGTCTTGCATTTTTCAAATTCATTTTGACAATCTCAACCTTTATATTTGAGCATTTAGATCATTTGTGTTTAATGTAATCATGATTATAATTGAGTTTAATTACTTTTAAATGATTAGTAAGGGATTATGATATATCCCAAACCTATCAAAGTCCATTTGAGTCAATATTATACCACTTTACACTTAATACCTCACACTTCCACTTCTGACTTTCCAATTCACACTTCACATCCAATTCTTCACATTTCGCAGTGTACAAATATAATACACCTGCCACAGTATGATTTCATTTACTCCCCTATGTTTGTGTTAATGTTGTCATGCTTTTATTTCTACATAATGAATAAATCCTACCTTACAATATTATTATGTTCATTTTAAATGATTACCTGCCATTTAGGAAATTATAGAAGGAAGAAGAAGCATAGTCTTTTCTATTTATTCATTCTTTTATCATTTTTGGTGTCCTCAGTTTTTCCTGCAAACCCAAATTTCCATTTCCCTTCAGTCTTAAAAATATCCATAATTATTTCTTACAACTCAGGTCTATCAGAATAAATTCTTCCAGTTTTCTTTTATCTGAAAATGTCTTTGTGTATGTTAATATTGAAGGGTATCTTCTCTACAATGTAGTTTAGAATTTTGAATTTTTTTTTCTTATTCTATTTCTTTTTGTTTTTAACGTTTAAAAAATCTTCTTCTGGAGCACCTGGGTGGCTCAGTCAGTTAAGCATCCAACTTCGGCTCAGATCATGATCTCACAGTTTGTGGGTTTGAGCCCTGCGTTGGGCTCTGTGCTGACAGCTCAGAGCCTGGAGCCTGCTTCAGATTCTGTGTCTCCCTCTCTCTCTGCCCTTCTCCCACTCATGCTCTGTTTCTCTCTCTCTCTCTAAAAAATGAATAAACATTAAAAATTTTTTTTTTAATCTTGTTCCATTGTATTCTGGACATCATTGTTTCAGATAAGAAATAAGGCATTATTTGTTTTGCTATTTCCCTCGTATGTAATTGTTTTTAATTTGGCTTATTTCTGTATATTTGGCTTTTAGAAATTTGACTATGACAGGCTTAATGTGGTTTATTTTGCATTTATCTTGCTTATGGTTCACTGAGCTTCTTGAATGTGTAAGTTGATGTTTTCCATCAAATTTAGGAACATTTGAGTCATTCCTTCCTTTTATTTATTTATTTTTTTATAATTTTTTTTTAACAATTATTTATTTTTGAGAGACAGAGAGAGGCAAAGTATGAGCAGGGGAGGGGCAGAGAGAGAGGGAGACACAGAATTCGAAGCAGGCCTCAGGCTCCGAGCTGTCAGCACAGAGCCTGACACAGGGCCCGAACTCACAAACTGTGAGATAATGATCTGAGCCAAAGTCGGACGCTCAACCGACTGAACCACCCAGGCGCTTCCCTTTTCTTTTTGAAAGAGAACTTTTTATTACCGTTATGTGCAGAACATTCAGCAGGGTACACTTAGCCATTTGGTGGCCAGTTCTTTATCCTTTGCCTTTTCCAACTTGGCAATGTGAGCCACCAGCTTTGGACCCAGGATGTTGCCTCCTTACTGATGGTGGATCTTACCATATCTGTCACTATAATTGGTCCTGATAGCTTCCACCAGTTTAGCCAGAGCTCCTCTGTCTTCCAAGTTAACCTCTGTGAAGCCAACAGTGTGCAGGTCTTCCTGTGGGCCAAATGCCCCAGCCTGGCCTTCGTTTTGATAATGCAGTAGGGAATTCCCATCTTATGACACAGGGCAGGCCAGAAAACCACCATCTCAATGGGATCCACATCAAGTGCAATCATTGCTACTGAGCCTTCTTGTTTTCCACCAAAGTTGTGACAATATTAACCCCAGCTCAAAGGACATGTTACCTCTTAGTGGGGATATTCCCCTTGAGAGAGATTTCTTCTTAGCCCCAGCCAACAATTTCTGATTCTTCTCTTGCTTTGTCTCTGGACTGTATTTGTGGGCCACCTTAAGTAGTTGAGTAGCTGTTTGGTGGTCCAAGCCCTGGGTGAACTGTGGGAAGCACTTAATTGTGGGAAGCACTTTAAGACATTAATAGAGAATAGCCCTTTGACACTGCAGCTGGATGTAGCAAGGCCATCCGACAAAGTGGGTAAGGTCCCTTTTGAGCTGGAAGTCTTTTCCAAAGCCAAAATTCGTGAGCCTTTTCTCAAACAGGGGATTGACTACCTTGTTGTCTTCCTGCTTCTTCATGACAGCAGGGCCTGGAGCCACCTTTTTCCTCTTAGCCTTCTTTCCTTTGGATCTTGGCTGGCTGGAGGAGAGAGCTCTCTATTTCTTAAAATATTATCATTCACTTTTTCTGAGGTTCTAATTCCAACAGAAGTTAGAAATTGTATATTATGCCACAGATTTCTGAGCATCTTTAATTTTCTTCCACCTATTTCTTTTTCCATTTTTCAGACTGGATTGTTTATATCAATCTGTCTTCTTGGTCCTGACTTATTTTCAGTATACCATTAATTATTTCTGAATTTTAAAAATCCTAAGTTATTGAAGTCTTGTTCAAGAATTCCATTTCCTTTTTTCTCTCTTTCTTTTTTTTTGTTTCCATCCCTCTGCTGAGACTCTCTAACAATTCATAATTATGACACTATTTTTCTTTAAATCCTTGAACATATTTATTATATCTGTTTTAATGTTTAGAGTACTAACTCCAATGTTGGCTTCACCTGAAGATACATTATCTGTTTTTTTTCTTGATTATTGGTCAAATTTTTCTATTTTTTAAATATCTAGTAATTTTTATTGCACTCTCAACAGCATAGATGATAAATCTTAGAGTTTTAAGATTCTGTGATCTTCTTCCTGGCAAGTATTGACTTCTACTCTGGTAGACTGTCCAGTCACTAACTAATCAAGTTGAACTTGTGTACAGATGGTTTTATTTTAAGCTTTTTAAGGTCATACCTGTGGTAGGCCTTCCTCTGGGACTTGGTTCTTATTCCTAAAACAAGTGGCTTTTCTGCTGTGTCAAATGGATGCCAAAATGGATACAAGGTCTTTCCACTGAAACTGGACTAGAACCCCAGCATCTTATAGCTCTGTTCAACTTCTAGTAACCCAGTTACACTTTCTACTCTGTTGCTGCTCTCCAGGAAGCCATTCATTGCTTATCTTGTGCATACTCAGCTAAATCCTCTGCCATGATCTACTCCATTGCACGGCTGCCCTTCCCAGTGCCCTGTCTCACAGATTCTAGTTACTTTAAATGTCTTATACTTGATTTCTACTTTCTTCACTCAGGATGATCATCAAGCTCTGCTTGGGCTCCACCTCCCTAGGCCATAGTCAGGAAATTTTCCCTACGCAGAGATGGCATGATTGCAAGTTTACCTTCTCTCAGGGATAGCAGGCTGGCACTAACTGTTTTTCAAAGCCTGCAATAATTGCCTCATATATTTTGTCCAGTTTTATAGTTATTCTCAATAGGAGAGTTAGTTTTGCATCATTTACTATATCATAGACAGAATCAGACTTTCCTGGCTGAGGATTCTTAAATGCAATCTGATTACTTACTGAGACGTATAAAGTTCTTTGATCTTCCTGTAATTATCTAGTTTATTTCTTGTCGCTGACCACTTCTCCAACCATAGCTTTTTCTCCCAAAAGTCTTCTCATACTTTTCCCCTTTGCTTACTTGCTGCTTGAAAAATCATGAGATTGTTTTGTCTAGAGTAGACATATGTGACTTCAAGAGCTAAAAATGGCATATGTTAGGGGCAAAATATGAACTCAGTTTTAACATACCTTTAAAGTCTCTACAGTACATCACATGAGTACTTGGGTTTTTATCTTTATTATTTCGTATCATTTACATTAATGAACACTTGAGTTCTTCTTAGTCCTATGCTAGGCACAGAATATATTTTTAGGGTATAGAATAAGAAACTCTGTCCTAAGGACTTTGTTTACTTTGAGGGTAGGAATAAGGCTATTTCTAGATTGCCATTTCCATTCAAAGTAATTTGTGTAAATGCATGAATTCATCAACTTTCTTTCCTTCTTTTCCCTTTCCCTTCCTTTCTCTGTCCCGTCCTTCTATTTCTCCTTCAGCCAATATTTACAAATAGCCTCATAGGTGCTTGGAAGCCCCAAATATCAGTATCTTTTGGGGCATCCTATAATTTCTTAAACTCTCAGCATTATCTTAAATTCCGTGGCAGGACTAAAATTTCCCTAGAATTCTGCCATCTTTCCAGGAGCAAAAGTAATGACAGTAATATTGGGTGTCTTCTGGTCTCTGGCCTAACTGATCAAAAGGAGGTATTTTGTCATCTTACTGAGGAATCTCTGTGAACAATCAGATACATGATTCATAAAAAGTGCTCTTGGGAGATCTATCTAAGAACAACAATGAGTTCAGAACTTTTCTGTTCAATCAGGGACACCTTTGTCTGGATATGCTCTGAATTTTTATTTATTTGTTTATTTTTCTGTTTATAGCAGAGATGATTTCAAGTATTAATCTGAAAACATCCCAGAATAGATCTAGCTGTCCAAGGAATAATGCAAAAATTCACAAAACAGTATTAATTTGTAGAATTTGGTAAACACATGTGATTGTGTTCTTTTTCTTTATTCTATTTCCATTTTTTCCATACTATTAACTCAAAGTAATATATAGTGATAGAGGTAAAGATGTATAAATATCATAGTATTCTTTCATGTTAGCGATTACTTTCTTCCTTTTAATATTACTTTTTATTACACTAATTATATTTTAACATAGGCTTACTGTTCAAAAATACACACTCCATAATCAGAGTAAAACATTGCTCTTAACTTCCTCTCTCAATTCAAATGGATTCCTTTTACTATATATGTATTTCATTTGAGTCCGGTTTAAATTTTTAAAATGGGCTGAAAATCACCTGTAGGTATGAGGGAAACATCTAAAACTGAAATAGCAATGAGGCGTATAACTCTCAAGAACTTGGAGATCCCTGCCCTGTACTCTCAAAGTTTGATCCCTCTCAGATACTCGTTATATGGTGTCATTTCGACATTTAGAAAAATGACCTATGGTAGTTATATAAGCTACAGTGAAAAATTTTTTTTTGTTCATAAAATATTTGACTTTCCATATCTTCTGATTCTAAGTTCAGTGTTTTTACTTTATACCAAGGCAATTCATTTTCACTTTTGCACTTCTTTCAAGATCTCTAATATTCTTCAATTCTAAAATCACTGACTGATGGCATACAAGTGTTAGTTTTTTAAAGGCACAGAGTCTATTATTTTCTCTCCATTTTCTGTTTTGTTTTCATTACTATAGAAATTTGTATCAATTTTTAGACAATTTGTTGTCCACACACCAAGATAAAAGTAAAGGATGGATGAGCAATTTCTTTACCCATTGACTCCACTCAGTGAGCAAGAGACTGTGCTGAGTGTATGCATGTGGCACACAGAATAATATTTCCAGCAGTGTCCCCAAATATGATGCATGAAAAGGAAAAAATACACGCATTGGCATTTGGAAATTAATTCATACCTACATAGGAATGCAGGGTAGAGGTAACCAGCCCCCTATCACAGCAGTTAATAACTTTGTGTAGAGATGAGGGAGAAGAAGGCCTTGCTCTAAGGCCAAACCCAAAAAAGCTGTTTCTGACTATTGCCAACCGAATCCCTTTACAGTTTCGCAATCATGAAAGGTTTTATAATTATTCTGTCTATAAATTTCTCTGTTCTACATGAACTCACTATGTGAAAGGGGCAAGGACTTGCCTTGTAGAGGAAAGGTAGTGTCTTAGGTAAACTGGTCTCCACTAGCTACAGTGCTAAGGTCTTTGAGACAATTTAAGTAATAGCAGATATTTGGTATGATGGTGATAATTTTTTTAAAGTTCTCTTCACCTACATATTCTATACCATAATCCTTTCATTGGATTCAGAATCCAGATTATGAGCAGATATGTTGGGTTTTTATTGATGAAATCTTCTTCTAAAGCAAAATATATAATTTGAGCTCAGGCACACATAGTTTATTACTAATTATACTCTCTTGATTGACAATATTGTTAATAACCAATGACCTAATTTGCATTATATTGTGGGTATAAGAAGAGAATCAAAATGAAGAAAATAAAAAATTTGCCCTTTGCAGCACTGTGTTTCATGAACAGTATAAAACTCCTGCTGGTGAAACACGTGTTTCTACAAACGTGAAGCCAAGAACAAACCACTGCAAATATTTAAACTCAATCACACCTGTTATTAGACGTCGTGTAAATAATGAAAGGAAAAGAATGAGCTGGTTTGAATCATAAATAATTAAAGGAAAAATATCAGCTGACTTAAATTCTTTTTCTTAAATAGTCTGTGTAATTAGAAACAGAGATATTCTCATATTCTCTCTCTCTCTCTCTCCCTCTCTCCCAATCTTTTAAAAAGTCAGAATGCTGTGTCTTCTATATCTTCTCACTTAAAAAAAATCTTGGAGTGTTTAAAATGTATGCAATTTCAACTTTTGATTGGTCAAAAAAAGTCATAAAACTAATTTAAATATGCACACTGATTAAAATATGAAATTAAGGATTAACTCCAATTTTATAATTGTGAGTTAACTATCCTTCTGTCAGGGATATTTGTTTTACTATCTTTATTTCAGAAATATACCATAAGGTCCTGTGAAGAATGTATTTAGTATGTTAAATATACAGTTATTCCTACAACTGTTTAAGATTTTTTTTTTTTACTTAGAGAAATATGGACACATGTGGGAGAAAAGAAAACCCAAATGAGACTAGAATAAAACAAAGAAATAAAGTAGGAATAAGAAAAAGTATTAAATAATGTACAAATAAAAAGATATCAGGGTGATTACAGAAAAAAACTATTAAGTAACTTTAGAATTATAATACTTTCAGGGTCACCTGTGTGGCTTAGTCAGTAGAGCGTCCAACTCTTGATCTTGGTTTATGTCATAAACTCTTGATTTCAGCTCAGGTCATAATCTCACAGTTCATGAGTTCAAGCACCACATTGAGCTCTGTGCTGGTGGAGCATAGCCTACTTAGGATTCTCTCTCCTCTCTGCCCCTCCCCCACTTGTGTGCCCGCTTGCTCTTTGTTTCAAAAACTAAATAAATAAATGTATTTTAAAAATTGTAATACTTCCATGCCATTTTTATGGTTAACAACAATAACATAAAAGGTTTGGGGGATGATAATTTTGTCAAGTTGGAGGTTAAATTTTACCCAGAAAGAAACATAAAATGACAGTATTTTCAAAAAGTTCCACACAATCTAGTTCTGGCACTCTCGCCTGATAAAGAAATGTTAACATTAGCAATACTTGTCAGTGCTTCTAACATTGCAAATGGTTAAAAACATTGCTGAAGGAAAACCACCCAGCAGGACCAACAGGTTCATCAGCCTGCAGCTCTGTGCTTCCGCTGCTAGTCGTGGCCTGCGCATTCTCTAGCATTTCACCTCCACAAATGAGCACCGCCATTCCTCAGCCCCCAGTACATCTGTTGTACAAGCTTCGGATCAGAGCGTAGAAATAGGGACAAATGCCACCCACTTCAGTGCACTTGCTGCTCTACCAACTGTTAGCAATTGTATGGCATGTTGTCTGCTTTCTCGGTCTCTCAGTTCATGTGTTTCTGGAAGGTAGCTGACAGGTAAAGAGTATGCCAAAATCCCCACCCCCACAGTGAAAGAGGTGGTTTTCTGTTCTCTAGAAATAAACAGAGAACATAAAGAAAAATATGGAAATAGGAAAAATCTGTCATAGCACTACCAGCCCGAAAATGACTAGAGAGACCATGTCATCCATACAGGCAGATATGTCAGCCATTCATTCATTTATGCATTCAACAGATATATATTGACTAGATTGTGTGCAGAACTGATGTTTAAATATATACATATCAATAAAACGAATGAATCTTAAGGTACAATTGAACAGGGCACAATAAGTGACAATAAGAACTGGTTTCATTTTATTATTGTATTGTTTTAGAGAACCTAAATATGTGTTGTTTTTACGAATTTGGTATTCTTGTGTTGCTCCTAGCAGTGAGTATTTCAACACAAATATGAAAGAATATATACTCGACCATCTCGTGCTATGTAGGCGAAAGAAGTGGGGATGGAGACAAAAGTTCACCTTTTTTAAAGGCGGGACTAAACACAGCATTGGATGGGCTGAGATGAAGGTGAAATCATTGGCAGAAGGGAGGAGAGGCCTCGGAGAAAGCAGATCTGACCCTACCCTTACACATGATCAAGTACAAAACATCTCTCTTAGAGAGAAACCAAGACCCTAGCAAGCCCCTGGGGAAGAACTGGAGACTTCCTACTCATTTCTGGTTAGTGATCACTTCTGTCTCCAGATCCACTATCTGTACCTTAGATGAGTTTTGGATTTAATTGCATACAAAATAGCAGAAATCAGAAATGGAAGAGAATTTAACATCTCTCAAGTAGGCAATCTGTTTATTTTATACATGAGTCCCAGAGAAATGGGATAACCTGCCCAGGGTCACACAGCAGGTGTTGATATTTAGAATGTAAATTTCCTGAAGTCCAGCCTTTTTCTAAAGGGATCCTTGACAGGGGTCTTTGGAAAAAAGTGACCCAACACCCTCTTTAATTTGGAATAAAAGTGTGTTGTCTAACAATAATTTTCTTGGAATGCCAATTATATTCAAAGCCATTCTTTTCCTTATTTGTTAACATTGTTGAATTTCTAGCAGCTGTGCAATTTGGATGAAATTACATCGGTAGGTTGGTATATCAGTCTACACCATGAAAACCAGTGCTGGAAAGCCAGTTGTCAAACATTTGCCAGCACACTACTGATTACATCAGTTGTTAAATTTATAATTGAATAAAATATTCACTGTATCAATTTTGAATAGTCTTTCAATGGACCAATTCTATCCAGCAATACCATGGCCTGGATATAATAACCACACTTAATAAATAAATAATATGACCAGGGATTTTCTTTTCTCTCCATGAGTCACTTCAAACATCCTGTGAGGCACCCACTTGAATAAAAATTAAAAAAAATAAAAAAAAAAAAACTTTAAGTTAAAGACAGCATTATCTGGAGGGCTTAGTCTTTGAAAGCTTAAATGAGTACTCAATGTCTGAATGCTGTAAACTAGAACTAGACAGAACATTTGGAATTATAAATGTTTATATCAATACTAGTCCCTTGCCTTCTCACTAATCTGAACATATAGACCATCCCAGGATTGAGAAACTTTCCTAAAGCAAGAAAAGACCTTGGCTTCCTCCCATACCTACCTCAGTATAGTGAATAATACTACACTCCAGAAAGCTCAAGTCTTATTCACACAGAAGACTTCTAGTCTTAGCTGCTTTCTTGAAATTGTGATTTAGTGGAATATTTGGTGTATAATTATATATGCTAACTGATCTTGAATAACCGTATCTGTTAAATCAGATGATCTGGTCATTTTCTTCTTCATAGAAGAAATAAACTATTTGAATTCACCATGAAATAGAAGCTTCATTGGCAAATAGTAGTTAGTGGTGGGCGGCTTTTTAAGCCTAAATGTTTTTTTCTATTTGATTTACTTAATTGAGCTAATGGGTTCTATGATCGGCTGAATAGTCCGGTAGCTAAAGTCATCATTAGCTATTTTCTTGGCTAACAAAATAATGACCCTTAAATTGTCTCCAGTATTTCCCATTACCTTTGAAAACATGTGGAATGTCAGAAGCCCTAACAGGAAACATATATGATATGATATTTATGGGAAATATTTTTTTGCAACTAGTAGCTATCACAAAGCCCTTTTAAGTGTCAAGAGAAAATAGTGAAACAAATCATTGAACAAAACAGTGAAGGATCTGAAGAGAGGATTTCGTCTTGAAAAATACTAGAATCAATGGATACTGGGATGATTTAGAAATTCTCTAGCCCAATCATTTCATTTTATGGTTAAGAAAACTAAGGCTGCAGATGATAATTACCTTACAAAGATAACATAGCTAACAGGTGGCAGCCAAAATTAGAACTCATTTTTTTTCCATTGAAGAGTGTATTCCTTGAACTAATCTGTTAAAAATATGCTTTACTTAAGAGGTACTTAAAGATACTCCAAATCCCAAGTGCTTTAATTTCCCCCATTCTCTTTCTTTTCCTCCCCTTCTCTCTCTCCCTCCCTCTTTCTCTCTCTCTGTCTCTCCCTCCCTCTCTCTCCTTCCTCCCCTCTTTCTCATAAACATAAATTATAATTCATTCACAATATTATTGTAAAAGCCCTGAATTCACTGCAAAGGATAGAAGAAGCAAGATAATAAAAGCACAACTGAAACAGCTCTGGAGCTCAGTTTGCAGCCTGGAGGACACTGTGTTGTATTACAGATGATAGAAAGAGGAAAGGAAGGAGAGAGAAGAGTTGGAGTACAATTGCTGAGTGTGGATTGAGTATAAAGGCAGCCACCCTTTAGATTCCAGGGTGGATCATTAGTGGTGTGATATAGGCTGGAATTTCACAGGTGGACAATTCCTCACTGGAGTCATGCATTTGGGGTCCAATCCTGGGGTTTCATCATTTTTCCTCTGTGTAGTGAAATTCAGGGATAATGATTTTTGTTAAGCAAATTCACAAAAGAATGACTGGCTGTACCTAAGCTTACCTTGTTAAATCACAATGTGGAAAATCATTGCCACCGGGCCTGGAATACCTGTCAACTGGCCATCACATTCTCTCCCCTGCAGCAAAGTCTATGAGCTGCTCGAAGCAGTGGATATGCATTATTTATTTTTGTATGCCCAGCACCCAGTGTAATGTTTGTCACATGGAAAGGTACTTGAAAAATGTATAGTGAAAGAATGAATAAAGAAATGAATTACTAGAAGGCTGCTGGTTGAGCATGAAATCTGGCAAAGACAGTTAGACGATTCTAAGAAAGAGTGTCAACTCACAATTGTAAATGGATATAGAGGCTAGGAAGGATCTTCACTACATTCTCAGCATCCAATCAACTCAGAGGCAATGACAGGATCAAATCTCTGACCCCATAAGTGTGAGGGTCATACTCTGTGCCACTGTGAACTCATTATAGATGATACAATCTTGTGAGGACACTTGGAAACTTGGCAGCTGGTCCTCCTTGGCCACTCCCCACTCTCATCATCTACCTCAATTTGAATCAGCTCCAGCTCCAGAACATGAGGAAGATAGGAATTGATATCCCAAGTCAGCAGAATACCCACACTCTACGCACAGGGCTACATAGGGTGATTGTTTCTAGAAGGCAACTGAGTAGTCCTCAGGTTCCAGAATGACTGAATTATTGTTGATAGATGTTCTCCAAATTCCCCAAAGTAACATGAAAACAAAATGAATTTCACCTACAGCAGCTGATCCTCAGTGATCCTTATAATCACGCCATTCCCATTCCCCAGCTTCTGGGAACAATGATATTGTTTGTCTTTTTTGAGAATGTTATATAAATGGAAGAGTATACTATGTAACCTTTGAGACTGGCTTTTTTCTCTCAACAGAATACCTTTTAATTATTCATCAAAAGTATTGCATGTATCAATAGTTCATTCCTTTTAATGGCAAGTAATATTCCATTGCATGGATGTACCACAGCTCATGTAACCACTCACCTGTTAAAAGAAATTTGAGTTCTTTCCAGTATAGGGCAATTATGAACAGAAATTCTGTAAAATTTGTGTACAGGTTTTCTTTTTTTTCTTCCTAATTTTTATTTAAATTCTAGTTAGTGAGTATACAGTGCAATATTGGTTTCAGGAGTAGTATTCAGTGATTCATCACTTACAGACAACACCCAGTGATCATCACAAGTGCCCTCCTTAATGCCCATCACCCATCTAGCCCATCCCTCACCCACTTCCCTCCATCAACACTCAGATTGTTCTCTATCTTTATTTTTATTTTTTTAGAGAGAAAGAGAAAATATAAAAGGGGGAGGGACAGAGAGAGAGAGAGAGAGAGAGAGAGAGAGAGAGAATCTTAAGCAGGTTCCATGTCCAGTGAGATTTCATGACCCTGAGATCATGACCTGAGCTGAAATCAAGAGGCTTAACAGACTAAGCCACCCAGACATCTCCGTTCTCTATCTTTAAGAGTCTCTCATGGTTGTTTCCCTCTCTCTTTTTCTTCCCTCCCATACGTTCTTCTGTTTTGTTTCTTAAATTCCCATATGAGTGAAATCATGTATTTGTTTTTCTCTGATTGACTTATTAAGCTTAGTATAATGCATTCTAGCTTCATCCATGTCATTGCAAAGGGCAAGATTTCTTTTTTTTTGATGGCTGAGTAATATTCCCTTTCATATATATACCACATCTTCTTTATCCATTCATCAGCTGATAGACATTTGGGCTCTCTCCATAGTTTGGCTATTGTTGACAGTGCTGCTATAAACATCAGGGAGCATGTACCCCTGAAAATCTGTATTTTTGTGTACAGGATTTCTGTGAATATATTCTTATCTCTCCTTGGTAAAATACTTAGAAGTGGATTGCTGGATTATGGGGTAAGTATACATTTACTTTATTAGAAATTGCCAAAGTGTGTTTTCTAGAGTAGCTGGGTCATCTTCCCACCAAAAGTGTATGAGGGTTTCTGTAGCTCAGTTATCCTTGCCAGCACTTGCTACATTTTAGATTCTCTAAGACCTATGTAGCAGTAACTTATTGTGGTTTTAATTTGTATTTGCCCAATGACTGATAATATGGAGCATCTTTTTCATATGTATATTTGCCTTCCCTATACCCTCCTTGATGAAGTGTCTAAGTATTTCATCCATTCTTAAAATTCGGTTGTGTTCTTATAGTTGAATATTATGCACAGAGCAAATATTTTTATTTTTGACAAAGTCCAAATATTGAATTTCTGTTTGATGCATCAGGTTTTGTTGTCATGTGTAAAAACTCTGCCTTACTCCAGCTCTTGAAGATTTTCTGCTATGTTTTCTTCTAAATGTTTTCTAGTCTTATTTTAATACTTTTAGATCTATGGTGCATTTGAGGGTTAAGCTCTTTATACAATCTAGGGGTTAGGTTAAAGTTTATCTTAATTTTTTGCAAATGAATGTTCAATTGTTCCAAACATTTGTCATAAAGGTTATCCTTTTCCCATTGAATTGTTTTTACATGTTTTCAAAATCAATAGGCCATATTTGTGTGTGTCAATTTCTGGACAATTTCTGTTCCATTAATCAATGTGTGTATCTTTTCATCGATACTACACTGTCTTGATTACTAGGAGTTCATAAATCAGTCTTGAAATTGGGTAGTACAATTCTTTCAACTTTGCTTTTCTTTTTCAATAGTGTTCTGACTAGTTCCTTTCTATTTCCATATCAATTTTAGAATCAGCTTGTCCACATTTATAAAATATCCTGCTGGGATTTTGATAGGAATTGCATTAAATCTGTACATTAATTTATCTTTACTAGGTTGAACCTTCTAATATATGACCATGAAATGTCCCTCCATTTATTTAGGTCTTTGTTTTCTTTCCCTGGCATTTTATGTTTTCTGCATACAGATTCTACATGTGCTTTGTCAGATTTATACCTAATATTTCTCTTTTTTAGAGCTATTGTAAATGATATACTGTACTTACTTAAGTTTTCAGTTGTTTGTTGCTTTTATATAGAAATACAACTAATGTTTGTGTGTTGACGTTGTATTCTGAAATCTTGCCAAACTTATCTATTAGTTCTAAGAGTATTTTTATAAATCCGTTGGATTATCTGTAAAGAAAATCATATTATCTGTGAACAGTGACAGTTTTATTTCTTCCTTTCTAATCTGGCCTCCATGAAGTCTGATGAGAAATCCCCAGTCATTTGCATTGTCATTCCCCTCTAAGTAATTTGTTGCTTTTCTCTGGTTGCTTTCCTGCTTTGTTTTGTTTTTTGTTTTTTGTTTTTTTTTTTTTAGTTTGTCTTCAGTTCTCAGTTTGAATATGATATATCTGGGTGTGGAATTCTTTTTCTATATTTTATTTGGGGCTCATTCAGTTTCTTGAATCTATATATTTGTGTCTCTCATCAAAATTTGGAAGTTTTAGCCATTATTTTTTCAAATATTGTCTTCTGAATCTCACTTTTCTCCTTCTGGAATTCTGATGACATGCATTTAGACTTTTTTTTTTTTTTCATTTAGAACTTTTGGCACTGTTTCATGACGCCAGATCCTTTTCCATCATTTTGATTTTTTATTCTCTTCTGTTCAGATTGGATAATATCTATTTTTTCTATCATCAAGTGCACTGAATCTTCACTCTTGTCATATTCATTCTGCCTTTGAGCCCATTTCGTGAATTTTTTTATTTTGTTTATTGTATTTGACAGTCCTAAAATTCCCATGTGGTCTCACATACCTTGTTTTTTCTTTGATAAGACTGTATTTTAACATTGTGTCAAGAATGTTTGCAATTGCCTGCTCAAGCATTTTTATAGTAGCTGCTTTAAAGTATTTGTCAGAGAATCCAAAATCTGTGTCATCTCATTGTTGGCATTTATTTGTTGTCTTTTTTCATGTGAGTTAATATTTCCTGATTCTTTCTATGTCATACAATTTTGAATTTTGTCATTACCATTATGAATAACATATTATAGGGCCCTAGATCTTGATTAAGTGCTATTGAGAATTTTGATATTTTTGTTTTAGCAAACAATTTGATTTGGTTGAGTCATGACTACCCTTATTTCAGTTGTCATTTCCATGTCAATTTGGTTTTGAAAACCTCTATAGTGCTTGCCACTCAGAACTGTCCCATATGTGTACCACCTGGAGCCAGTCTGGGACACAGGTAATGGTCTATCCTTTAGTTTAGCTTTCAAGGCGCACCTGCCTCAGCTGTTTGGGTGTCCATCCAGACATGAGCAGCTCAAGGGGGGGCCAGGAGTTCACTTTACTTTATAAGTTTGCTTTCCTGAGCTTCTTTCTTTCTATGACCACACCAGTACTTTCCAGTTCCTTGGGGCTCCTTTTTTCAGTCCTCAAGCCAGCAGATGGGGGCTTAAATTATCACAGTCTACCATGCACTTCCCGTGACCATGCCTGTGTCCTGGGCCTAGAGGAATAAAGACAGATATAAAAATATGCCATCGGGATTGTCTTGTCCCCTTGAGATCACGGTTTCTTCTCTCAGAGTTTTAGATTCTTGCACAACTCCATTGTTTCAGCCACCAGTGGAGATATACAAATGACCTTGGGAATAGGGTACAAGTAAACAGAGAAAAAATAAAAACAAAAAAGATAAAAAGAATAACAGGGAACCCCTCACCCCCTCTCTGAGAGTTAAGAGCTCCCCTTCATGTTCCTAGAGCCAGAACCGGAGGTCATCTTCTAGCTCTTTCTATTTCTGTGTCCTGAGACCATCTTCCAGGTTTCAGGCTGTGTTAAGTTCAGGCCAGGGGATACAGCAAAGGAGAAACCAAATGGTAAACGTCACCAATTCAATGGAACTTCCAATTCAGACATATACCCCAGTGTGTCAGTTACTATTTCCTTTTTAGAGGCCTTGAACAACTGTTCTATGTATTCTACCAAGTGAAGAGACCAGGTGGAGAGTGGTTCTTCATCTCAGAGGAGGGGGAAGATTGCTGGTGGAATTTTAAGTCCCTATTCTTGAAGAAAAAGCTGATAATTATAACCCTGAATCTGATAGGTTCAATATTGGGGACACTTATTTGGAAATTTTTATTATATTTTCAAACTTCCAGAAAAGTTGAAAGAATAGTACAAGAAATTCTCTTATGCTTTTTACCCAGACTTACTAATATCTTACATTTTGTCCCATCTGCTGTATCATTCTTTTTCCATCTCTCTCTAGATAGATGTAGATAGATAATTTGTCTTCCTGAGTCATTGAAAACTAAGTTGGAAACATCATGTCCATTCTGTAACTACTTCATTGTGTGTTTCCTTGGAACAGAGAACATTCTCCTACATAATCACAGTACAATTATCAAAGTCAAATAGCTTAATATTGATGTAATGTCACTGTCTCATCCACAGTCCATACTCAGATTTCATCAATTTGAAATTATGCATTTCATTTCGTTGCATGTCTCTTTAGTACCCTTAATTGGGAACAGTTTCCTAACCCTTTCTTTGTATTTTTTCACCTTAACCTTTAAAAGAATGCAAGTCCATTATTTTGTAGAATGTCTTTCAATTGAGGTTTGCTAATATCTCCTCACGCCTGGACTCTTGTTATGAATGTTTTCGGCAGGAATACAACAAAAGTGATTTTGCGCCCTTCTCAGTGAATCATATCAGGAGTTTCTTAATGTCAATTTGTCCAAACACTGGGTTGTACCATTTGCTTAAGGTGGCATCCACCAGGCTTACCCATCATAAACCAATAGTTTCTACCCAAAAACTTTAGGGGAATCAGTAGCTGCTTGTTCTTGGGAAACTTTCTTCTCTTCCTTTGTTAGATTGTTTTGACCTAACACCTAGGGAATGCATTCTTTGCGTTCTGCCTAGAATCAAAACAATCCCCGGTCATTCTTTCACTGCTTGCTTGCTATTCCCAGCTGAGAGCAGTGTCAATGCCTGGGTGGGAGTGGGCCTTCTCCCAGCCTGGGCAACCACCCGCTGTTCTGCATGCCTATGGTGCCCAAATGTATGGAGACTGACCAGCTCTGTGGGTGGGAAGGAAAAGATCTGCAGGATGACAAGGCCCTAATTTTCATGGGAAAAATCTATCCTAAACCTTACTTCTGCTTCTTGAAATAGCCTAGTGAGGAAACACTTTTTGAAAATGAATTTCAGCCAAAGAACCCTTTAAGAGAGTTTAGTTCCTGAAAGTGCTCACATCCCCCACCCCCTCAGTGCCTGCTGCTCTGTGGTGTGTGATCTCGCACAAGTTGTGAATGAGTTGAGACAAGTAATCAATATTTCATTTCTATATTTATAACTCCCCTGTAATGCAAGTCTGACAAAGCAAATGCCCATTAAGGAAAAAGAAAAAAAAAAAAAAAGGGAATTTGCACCAAGGCGTTTCACGTGGCTTCCTGAATGTATTCACACTAACGAACTGAAGCCACATCCTCAAAGAGTTCATTATACTCAGGTTGGTTCTGGCCGAATGTGGTTCCATCTCACTGTGTGCTCAGCCATTAGTATCCAGCTTCCAAAATAACTGAAGGCAGATGAGGAAACAAATATAGCACTAAGCCCTGGCCAGGTGAAGAACTGCTGTCTCAAGTTTTGTTTCCCCCAGCAGTTTAAAACATTTAAAGGGATAAATTATGGATTACTCCTTTGTTTTGATTTATTAGTCTTAATATTTTGATACACTCTCTCAGAAACTGGTGTGCTCCAACTCAGCATGGTGATAGCAAGGGCCTTGAGTAGTTTCTATTCTTGGATTTTTCTAGGTTTCCTTCTCAACAGTCATTTCAAAAAGAAAGAAATATTTGACATATGGCAAGTCGAGTAGAGAATGACCCAAGGCTGTCTAGTAATTTCTCCAGTTCTTGTTGCTTAAGTGGTCAGAAGTTCCTCAGCACATATATACAAAGTCCACGAAAACACACAAACTCATTTTTTTTTTCAAATTAGGAAACATGATATGTCCTGAACAAGGCCACGGGGAAGATTTCCTTACTCAAAGTGGAGCATTTTGTCACTTTTTCGTTAGCATTACCTTGCTTTACCTCTGGCTCTCTCTCCTGATTTTACTCACTTTTACCACTAACAAATTGGTAATTTTGACACATTTATAAAAGTTTGTAGACGTTTCTTTTTTGTTATTTTACACTTCAGTATTTCTGATACGATTTCTTTTCTACGCCCCTCTTCTTATATGCTCAGGATTCACGCTTCACTCTCCATTTCACACCTTTCTCTCCTCAATATGTCTCTCATTAGAATTTCTTATTCCTTCCAGTCATTGGCTGAGGAGATGAAAATATGCTTGAAACAAGTCCCCAGTGTCTCCTGGCCATCTCTATTTTGGAAAGTCCAGTCAGTTCCAGCCAGTTCTGGGAAGCTGTGAGTTAGAGGTTGGCAGCAGACCCCGGTAGGAGAAAGTCTGCCTCCTGAGGTAGTCCTGAGAAGCTGATCCATCTCATTTCTGGATTGACCTGTATGGTTGAGGAGGATGGTCACGTTCAGGGTATCCGTCTCCAAGCTAGCTGTGACTGGCCTGGACTTCTCATACCCAACTTAGAGAAAAGGACACAGAAGGGGTCAGAGAAGAGGTTCTGAGTTGATTTATTCTGTGTCAGAGTTCCTCACCAACATTATCTTCCACATCTTCACATTGCAATTCAGCTTCCCACTTTTTCCTCAAGTACCTTTTCTGTTTGTTTTTTCTTCTCTGTTAATTTAAAATGATTGACTCAGTACTTTGAGACTAAAATGGACCTTAGATCTTATCTAGTCTGGTTCCCTACCTTGATAAATAATAACTCTACACTCAAGGAAGATACAGGGACATGGAAAAGAATAGTAGAAATAGCATGGGGTTTGAATTCATAAGGAAAGGGGTTCACTTCTGGATCCACTTAATGCCTCTGAAATTTATTGTCTAATCTATAAAGTGGGAGCAATGATACTGGTCCTATGAACTTACTGAGGATTAAACAATTGAGTGAAAGAACATATGTAGAATGTCTAGCACAGTGACTGGTATGCAGTAGGTGCTTAATAACCATTCATCTTCTTTCTCTTTTCTCAATAGTTTTTCCAATGTTGTCTTTGAATCCCTCCTTATTCTCTGCCCAATACTATTCTCTTAAGTGACTCTCACAAGAAATGTTTTGCCTATTCTCTTGCTTTCTACCTAGTTCGGTCTCTCTCCCTGTTTCTCTTCCTGGTGAATCCACAGTCCTACTTAAAACTCCCTGCAGGCTTTGCCTTTAATTCATATACAAGAACTGGCTTTCTCAAGGGCAATTTCTGGAAGTATTTCTTGATTCCCACAGCCTTCAGGCTCTTTCTCCCTTTGAGTTCCCATCCCGCTTTCTGTCTCCAGCACTCACACTGACTTGCCATATTTTGCCTGGTATCATTGGTTCTACTTGTGTGCATGCATCTTACCTCCTGAGCTAAATTGGAACATTCATGTCTTTTTTTAATAGAGGTAAAACTGACATACAACATATTTGTTTCATATGTACAGCATAGTGATTCATTATTTGTATATATTGCAAAATGATCACAATAATGTAGTTAACATCTGTCACAATACAGAATGTATTTGTTACAGAATGTAACAAGTGTAACAAATCCAAAAAACTATGTAGTTTTTTTCTTGTGATAAGAACATTTAAGATTTACTTTCTTAGCAACTTTGAAATATGCAATACAATATTAACTATAGTCACTATACTGTACATTACATCCCCTTGACTTGTTTCTTTTATAACTTATTTATTTATTATTTTATTATATATCTTGGCTTATATAAATAGATATAGATGGTATAGAAATAGATATAGATGATATAGATAGATATCTTGGCTTATATAAATATAGATAGAGATATAGATGATATAGATATAGATATAGACATAGATATAGATATAGACATTGATATAGATGATATAGATATAGATTATATAGATATAGATAGATAAATATAGATACAGATACAGATATAGATATATATATAGATATAGATGATCTATATATCTCAGCTCATACAGTAATTGTCTTTCTCTATCTGACATTTCACTTAGCATTATACCTTCTAGGTCCATCCATGTTGTCACAAATGGCAAGATTTTATTCTTTTTTATGGCCAAATAATATTCCGCTGTGTGTATAAATACTACATTTTCTTTATTTATCCATCAGTTGACACTTAGGTTGTTTCCATATCTTGGCTATTGTGAATGATGCTGCAATGAACATGGGGGTGTAGATATTTTTTCAAGGTACTGTTTCATTTTTTTTTCCAGATAAATACTCAGAAGTGGAATTGCTGGGTCACATAGTAATTCTACATTTAATTTTTTGAGGAACCTCCATACTGTTTTCCACAGTGGATGCATCAATTTACGTTCCCACCAACAGTGCAGTTTTTCTTTTTCTTCACATCCTCATCAACTTGTTATTTCTTGTCTTTTCATAATAGCCATGTTAATAGGTGTAGTTTTTATTTGCATTTCCCTGATGATTAGTGATGTTAAGCATCTTTTCATGTAGCTGTTGGCTATCTGTATGTTTCTTTGGGAAAAATTTCTACTCAAATCCTCTGCCCATTTTTAAAAATATTTTTATTCATTGTTGAGAGACAGAAAGAGACAGAGTGTTAGCAGGAGAGAAGCAGAGAGGGACACACAGAATCTGAAGCAGGCTCCAGTCTCTGATCTGTCAGCACAGAGCCCAATGCAGGGCTCAAAACCACGAACGATGAGATCACGACCTGAGCCAAAGTTGGACACTTAAACAACTGAGCCACCCAGGTGCCCTTGCTCTGCCCATTTTTAAATTGGATTGCTTGGGGTTTTCTTTTGTTTGTTTGTTTTGTTTTGTTTGCTATTAAGTTGTATGCCTCCTTTATATATGTTGGATATTAACCCCTTATTATGATTTGCAAATATTTTCTTCTATTTGGTAGGTTGTGTTTTCATTTTGTTGATGATTTCCTGTGCAGAAGCTTGTTAAATTGCTATAGTCGCACTTGTTTATTTTTGCGCTTGTTGCCTTTGCTTTGGCGTCAAATCCAAAAATCATTACCAAGACTAATGTCAAGGAGCTTAATGCCTTTTTTTCTTCCAGGAGTTTTATATTTTCAAGACATATTTAAGTCTTTAATTCATTTTGAGTTAATTTTTTAAAATTTTATTTATTTTTTTAAAATTCCAGTAGAGTTAACATACAGTGGAATATTATTTTGAGATGTACAATATAGTGATTCAACACTTCCATACAACACTCAGTGCTCCTCACAACAAGTATACTCTTATTCCCCACTTATTTAACCCATGTCCCCATCCATCTTCCCTCTGGCAACCACTAGTTTGTTCTCTATAGTCGAGTCTTATTTATTTGTTTGTTTGATGTTAATTTTTGTGTTTGATGTAAGATAGTGGTACCGTTTCCTTCTTTTGCAGGTGGTTGCCCAGTTTTCCCAACACCATTTATTGAAGATCGTCCCTTCACCATTGTATATTCTTGGTTCCTTTGTGTTAAATTAATTGCCCATATATGCATGGGTTTATTCCTGGGCTCTCTATTCTGTTCCACTGATTTATGTATCTGTTTTTATGCCATTATCATACTCTTTTTATTACTGTGGCTTTGTAATATAGTTAGAAATTGGGGAGTGTGCTGACTTTGTTCTCTTTCTTCAAGGTTGCTTTGGTTCTTGAGGGTCTTTTATGGTTTTATACAAATTTTAGGATTGTTTGTTCTATTTCTATGAAAAAAAATGAAGATTCCTGAGAGCTGGAACCACACTTAATATTACTAAGTTATTATTCCCTACCAGGTCTCAGAATATTAATATTCATTGGTAGATTAATGGATTCCTATCACCGTTTCCCCAAGACACATTTTCCTGCAGTTTTTTAACAAAAGGGGACAAATGAACATGAGTTGAATATTTGCTTGCGATTTTATAGCTATTGGAATGTTTCTGTGCAATGGCACACTAAGTAAATGGTGCCACCCTTGCCTTGGGTAACCTGTGAACTCATGCTGCCACACACCATTATGGAGACACCATTGCCTATGCACACTAGCTTTTCTGTACTTGCATCAGGAATGTGCGCAAGCCTGTATCTGTGGTGATGAACTCCCGTTTTTCCTGTTAGAACACAAAACCATTTCATGTCTACCTGTGGGTCGAGTCAAAGATGCATCCATCAGTGATACAAAGGCCCTATTATGTCATCCTGGTTGTCCTGTGGAGGGACTGTGGGCACCCCATTGTGCATTTCCCAGCCCTTCGTCCCTTTCATGTGAAGCCCTTCAGACTGAATTTACAAATGGGCTTTAAACTGGATCACCTGAAGATGAATTTGTGTGCTCATTCAGATGTTAGCAATGTATTATTTGGGTTGTATAAAATGGGAGTTTAGTGAGGTTAATTTCTCCCTCCTCCCCACCTTAGGCTAATTATTGGAGAAAGTGTTTGCAGACCTGGAACTTCTCATAATTCATCCTGCCTTCTGTTTCTTTAGAGTCTGAGCTCATAAATCTCTGTTTGTGATGACATAATTGGTTACTAGAGGAATGTGGTGGTACTGCCAGCTGAGAATTACAGCTCCAAACTCCAAGCAACTGAAAAAAACTCATTCAAAGAAATACCCCTGTCCTTTTCTTCCTTGACTTGTCAGAGATGACGTGTCCAAACACTCTCATGAGCAAGAGTAACCACAACACATCAAGCTAAGAGAACCTGACACTATTTTCAGAATACAAACTCCCCAAAATTCATGAAGGAAACAGAAATGAACATACCCCAAGAGGAACCAGTCACTTCAGAATTTATTGTCTATTAGAAAGTACAACATTAAAAATACCGAATCAACATTTTTCTCTGTAGGGATTACTTAGCTTTGAAATATAATGTAATCTTCCATTTTTAATTTCTGCTTCTTTCCTCTCCCTATAGTGTCTGTGAATTTGCATTTCTATGACATATGTATCTATTATGCATTTGCAAAAATTATATAAGGAAAGTGAGAATGGTGGCACATTAGAACTCTAAGAACATTTAAAAGATTTAGTCCAACCCCTAATTTTAGAGATGAAGATACTGAGCTCCAAAAACATGTCTGAGATCTGTTTACTGAAAGCAGGGTTAGTGTCACAGAAAGGGGTGGGACCCAAGGCTCTTATCCCCAGCCCAGCACCCCTGGTATCATACTGCCAATGTACAAATTAGCTAGATGTCAGACGGACAGACGGTTCCATTCATCTTGGCCCTTTCCCATTAATGGTTATCAGAATTCTATTATTAGAAAAAAGCTAGTGTAAGTATTCTCATTTTAAACTCAGGAAATGGAAATGAAGTTGAGAAGTGTTTAAGTTCACTAAATAGAATGTTGAAATGGTGTTACTGTCACTGTCCTCATCTTTAAAATGAGTAAGTTAACTAAATGATCCTTGAGTCTTTTTCTCAAACTGAAATACTCAAGAATTATAAATCTTGCTGAATATTCTATGTGAGATTTACCCTTTTCCTCTCCTGAAATATTGTCCCTCAACAATCCTGAACTTTCATTTTCTCCAAATACAAAATAGAGCTAATTGTATTTATCAAAGCAACAGTGATAGTAAATAAGATGATGTACATAAAGCACATTGAGTTTCTTGAATGAAAAGCAAGCAACATGAGAATGAGCAGTAAACCACTTACAGCAGCTCAAAAAAAGCAGTAACTGTAGAATATAATCATCTCTAAATTTAGCATTTGTGGATTATTTGTTTGGTAGATTATTTCTTGCAAATGTTTAATCTCAAATTGACTCTCCCACCACTCAGAATGCATCAGGATTAGTCAGAAGGAACTCAAGGAAACACTGGCCACTTTTAATATTTAATAAAACCTTCTATTATTAGTAAGGTAATTTGCTGTTGCATTCAAAATGTAAATTCCAATATACTCCAGAACTATGTTTTAATGGCATTTTGTGTGCTGTTTGGGATTATTTATATAACAGTTTTCTCCATTAGCAGAGATAAGTGATGGTCAATTATAATACATTTTAAAATGCTTTTCATGTATTTTATTTTTTTATCATCTTACTTGAAAGTATATTTCTAAAGATACTTAAAATTGGTTCACATTATTTTTTTAAAGTTTATTTATTTATTTTGAGAAAGAGGAAGAGAGTAAAAGCAGGGAAAGAACAGAGAGAGGGAGAAGAGAAATCCAAGCAGGCACTGCACTGTCAGCTCAGAGCCTAGCATGGGGCTTGATCCCATGAACCATAGATCATGACCTCAGCCAAAACCAAGAGCTGGATGCTCCACCACTGAGCCACCCAGGTTCACTCCTGGTTCACATTCGTAATGAACTTGCTACAGATTGACCTCGGTACCTATTACACAGACAGGTTAGTTGCCATCTTGGATGTAGTTTGAGTAATCTAAATCTGACCCAATGTATCCCCATAGTCAGCTAGTTATTTGTTTCAAATTTATAAATCCTTATGCACAGCACATATAACTGATGGCAAAAAGTAAAAGCCTTGTTTTAGGAAGCAACTCTCACTGTTAGTCCACTGGGGCGGTTTTGACTGGGGTAGGGAACTATATTTAAGAAACAGAGGGGAAAGTGTGTGCATGAATTTTTGTCTGTGCAGGAAACCCCACCCTGTAGATAATACTATCTCCATATTACTTCTCTTGTCTATCAATCTTTATTCCCCTTAAGAGAGTTACCATGATATTGTGTAAACAATGGAACTTTAAAAAAAGTCTTAATGAATAAATTAAAATGTTATTGAAATATGTTCAATTCTGCATTTGAATCCTTAAAGGGGATATAAACAAATTAACACTTTTTTGAAGTGGGGCAACCAGACGTGAAAGAAACCATGCTGTCTGTGGAAAGAAATAGAGATGTTGTGCCTGGAGATGACAGGCTTAGTGGGGATATGTTAGATTATCTTCAAATATCTGAAGCATTATCATGTGGAAGAATGACTTGAATTATTCTATTTGGCTTCTAGCAATATAGAAGAACAGATTTTAGCTTATTATAGGAAAATGGTTTTCTAAGAACAAGAAAGGTGGGAAGATTTGGTAGAACGTGAGCCCCCAGTTGTGGAGGAGTTTGGGCCCAGTGTGATGAACACAGCTTAGATTGGATGAACCTCAAGGGTGTTCCCAGCTCAAAGATGTCATGATTTGAACAGTGACTTTGGCTTAATTATTGTATAGGTCTCTGTTTTGTTTTGTTTTGTTTTGTTTTTCATTTATATAATGAAAGATTTAGACTAATTCAGCAATTGTCTGCTGGTTTTCTCAGAATGGTAACCACTACCTCCTATCCCCCGCCCACCCAATGAAATCTTATGTAGAACCTCGATGCAAAAACAAACAACCAAGAGGGAAGCGTCTGTCCCTGGAAAAGGCATTGAAAGTCTGGAGCTGTCTACCCTTCCTGCCTCCAGCCAACCTCCACTTCCCTTTGGAAAGCCTCTGAGTATCACTGAGGAATCTGAGAACTACAGGTTAAAACCACAAGATTAAATGCTAATATTCTTAGCAGAGCTACAATTCTATGACTATCATATAAATCAACAATTACTCTTTAACCAGATTAGTAAATATGATTTTTTTTTACCTGTTTCAGGCTTCAGAATTACAGAAGAGAAACTATGTACAGAATAGTAAGACTGCAGGAGGGACTGGGTGGCTCAGTCCGTTGAGCAGCCGACTTCGGCTTAGGTCGATCTCATGGTTCCTGCGTTCAGCCCTGAGTTGGGCTCTGTGCTGACAGCTCAGAGCCTGGAGTCTGCTTCAGATTCTGTGTCTCCCTCTCTCTGCTCCTTCCCTGCTCACACTCTGTCTCTCTCTCAAAGATAAATAAAGATTAAAAAATTTTTTTAAAAAAGGAATTAGACTGTGAACTTTAGAACCAGTTCCCCTTGATGCTTTGTTTACCCAAGAGATCCTAGCTTTGGGGACAACTTTTCCCAAACTCAAAGCTTTCTTAATAAGATTCCAGAGCTATCTTTTATAATCTGGACAAACATTCTTGATAGTCCTTTTTTTTCTTCTTTTTCTTTTTTCTTTTTATTTATTTTCTTTCGCTTTTTTTCTGTCTGAGGATCACCTGTACTTTTTGCCTAAAATGGAAGTATATTTGTTCAGCAAACATTTCTGGCACACTTACTCTTTATAGAGTTTTAGCAGAAAACAAGAACAAAGAAAATAGAATAAATCATACCTTTCCACAGCTTACAGTTTAATTCAGAGAGTTGCAACCATACATTATAGGTTCTTCTAAGATGATTTTCAGGGGCCCTTTATGTCCCTGCCACTCATCTTCCCTGCCTACTTATTCCCCTTGATGTCCCTCCTTTGCTAGTTCCTGGAGCCCTCTTGCTGTTGTCTGTCCAACCAAAGCACCCTTCTACATCAGCTTCATGGCCACTGCTTCAAATGCTTTCCGCTTCCAAGCTTCTTGTCTTGTTTTCCTCCATATCCCTAATAAGGACTTCCATGCTATTGGATCTGACCTTGAACATTCAGAGGAAATGGTCTAAAAGGTGGATAAATTTAATGAGCTTAACTGTCTCCTTTCCTACTTCTCATTTAGGGAGAATTTATGCTTTTAATAATTTTAATAAATTGAAATTAACTAGTCTGAGGCAATCTTCAGTGGGTAGGATATCTAAGAAATATACTTTCCTGCCACTTTCTATTCTCAAGATTTCCTGACCTGTACTCTAAATTATGGAACCAGATAGCAATATGAACTGGTTGAACAGTTATGTAGAGAAACATATCTGTACAGGGTGCCTGAGTGGCTCATTTTGTTAAGCGTTGGACTTCAGCTCAAGTCATGACCTCAAGGTTTGTGAGTTCTAGCCCAGTGTTGGGCTCTGTGCTGACAGGTTAGAGACTGGAGCTTGTTTTGGATTTTGTGTCTCCTTCTCTCTATCTGCCCCCCTCCCCTGCTCACACTCTGTGTCTCTCTCTCTCCTTCAAAAATAAATAACATTAAAAAATAAACAAATGAGGTGAGAAACACTTCTCACACTTGAGAGCAAGCAAAACACAGAAAAACAAATCAAGGACAGAAGTTTGTTGGGAGAGGCTCCCTTGTGTAGATATGTCTTCATTTGAATTTTGAAGAAGGTAATGGACATATGTAAACTGATCCCATCTTTTTTTCTCTCTTCTTGGAAGTTCTGTAAGAAGGATGAGAGTACAGATATAGATTAGGATAGTCTGTCTAAGGATAATACCAAAGGTAAGTGTGCTTGGGGTTTTAAAATACTTGCTGGAAGCTATTTACTGACTGGTTACTAGGAGACAGCATGACTCATTGCTTACTTCCCCTCTGTGGCCAGCTTTCAGTCATTTATCACCAAGCACATTGGATCAAGACTGATAGAATCTTTAGAAAAAATTATGGAGTGCTCTATTCTAGTAAGGAGGCACTAAACTGTGGAAATAAAATGATCCCCGAAGATGAGGTCTACTGAGAAATCATCGCTACACATATCCTATATGCACTAACAGTCCAGGGATTTACTGTGGTGGAGAGGTATATGCATGATAAGATATGAACAATATATTTAAAAGCAACCACACGTGGCATTATTGAGACCAATGTGGATAGTAAATATTATATCTTCCCTAGAGGTTTTACCCCCACTTTCTGGATAAATATATTTACATTATAACCCAGTGTTCCTAATTTCCATGAAATGAGACACTTAAATATTCCTTTAATAATCTTTCTAAAGATTTTAATAACCAGAACAAATTAGCATGAATTCCAAACCATCAAGTCTTCCCAGATAATTCATAAATTAAAAAGTACATTATAAGATATGTTAAAAAGTGGTGGTATAAGTGACATATAGGAAAATTTTGGTCAAGTCACCTGTGCACCACACACTACCTCATGGACATCATGTGTAATGTACAATCAGTTGGGAATTTTTTTTAACGTTTTATTTATTTTTGAGAGAGCACAAGTGAGTGAGGGGCAGAGAGAAGGGGGACAGAGGATCTGAAGTGGGCTCTGCACTGACAGCCTGACAGCAGCAAGCCTGATGTGGGGTTCAAACCCATGAACTGTGAGATCATGACCTGAGCCGAAGTCAGACACTCAATCAACTGCGCCATGCAGGTGTCCCTCTGTTGGGAATTTTAATAAAGGAACATTCAGTGCATTTCCATAACAACATCAGTATTGTCAAAGACAAAACCTAGATAGTATAAGCTTTACTTAATAGAAGAAACAGAGTAAATATGAAAAGAATGAACAATTATGGAGGTATGGATGTATGCATGTGTGCATGAGTGTGAGGGCAAAGTTGAGAAGTGGGCATATGCCAATCACTAACACAAGAAGCAAAGAGATGTGTGGCTGGGGCACATTTTGCAATATTTACTTAAGTTTTCATGCTGTATTCTTTCTCTATCTTCTTTACCTGTTCAAGTCAAGATCTGTACCTGCTGGGGATTTGCAGCAGAGGAGAAAGTAAAAGCTGTCAAAATTCTAAGACCATTGAGAAGAGCAGTGACCTATGCAAGAGTGCCTAGAGTATATCTCTCTGGGAGAAAAAGAGAGAGGCAGGTAGGGAAGAAAAGAAGGAGATCAGTCTCCCTCACGGCAACTCAGATTTCCCTAGTTCAGGAGAGCTAGGACCTGCTCCCTGCTCTTGGCAACATGCTGAGGCTGAGGGGGCTCAGGAAAGGTGGGTGTGGGATGCTCTCGGGAAACACCTCAACATTCTTGGCCCCAGGCTTGGCACGAAGCCACAGAACAGAGACTATCACGTGGACTGGGAGCAACCAGACAAACTGAGGTCTACACTATCTTGACATGTCCATCAGATCCCTAAACCCTGCCCAAATCTGCTGAAGAAGATGATGAGGAAGCCCTAAAGGAGGTTGAGTTTTATTTCCTCCAGCCCAGGTGGGGAAGGATGTAGAGATGATATTAAGTGTATTTATGGACAGTAAGCCACCTGAGTTTATTATAGACCTGCTACCAAAGTATAAATCCTTTTATTCTGTGTACCCCAAAGAGCGTATATCCTGATACAGATTGCTAAGGCTCTGGCCACAGCTCCACCACCAACTAGCTGTGTGTGACCCTGCCAAGTCTCTTAACCTCACTGACCCCAGTGTCTTCACCTGTAAAACTGGGATTAACAATAGTACCAATTCCACATGGCTGTTGTGAGGATGAAACAAGATCATGTGTATCTTTGGCACTGAGCAAAACCTCAATAATTATCAGCTATTATAATCCTCATTATTATTATTTACTTCTCCTCCTGAACTGCTGTGGTTGTTACCTAAATGTGAAGGAGAAGGCGCTACCTAAAAATATGGTTCAATTGATAGCCATTGTTACTCATGGATTTTCTTTCACCATACCTTAGAAAATAAACAAATAAAAATCTTTTTTGTTCCTTTGCCCCCCAGAAGACGATTCAATTGCGTGTGAAACAAAACACCTTCAGGGGAAGTGTTCCTGGGAAAAGGGATCTTTCCAAGATCTTGAATAGCTTATTGCACACTTCCCCGCCTCTTTCCACACACATTATGTCTACCCAGTAAACTTATGGTCACCAGATGCAGAGTACGTTAGGTCTCCACAAGTTGAACTGCGGTGCACTGAGGTATGTCTATGGTCTCCTCAGTTCTATTCAGGCAGTTCTTTAGACAAATCACTTGCTTATTTCATTCATGACCATTTCCTACTTCCATAGCAATTTAAGGATATTGGTATATTATATAAATAGTGTTCCCGGGATAAGAGTTCATTGACTCTTGCCCCAAGTTGAATACTGAATTCTCACAGAATTAAGGTTGGCTAGCCTCACAGAACCCTAATATAAGCCATTTATAAGGAAGAATTCTCCTTCTTCCCTCCCGTCAAGTGTTCCAAGACCCTGAAGAGCTCATTAGAGTTTTGGGTGTCATTGATCTAATTCCCACTTGATGGGAGAATACGGAGTGGCTAGACTTCTGACCCACATAGTTGGCATTCTTAGCTGGCAGTTGGGAGGCACTGCTCCTACTCAGGATTCAAAGTGTAAAGCCTGGCCAATGCACCTCAGAGGATACAAAGGTTCTTTCTCTATGTGGGGTCAAGCCCTCCCCAGGGAGATGGCTGTATGGGCATGTGTCTCTGTGGCAAAAGGCATAGAAGGGTTAAAATAGATATAGGTTATTTGGGAGAGGAGGGCACTCCCAGTAGAAACCTCAAGGAAGATTCTCTGAAAGAAGTGGTCCTAGAAAAGAAAGGAAATTTTGTGGGGGGTGAGAAGGGTAACATGGGTGAGGAAAGACTTGGGCTTTTAATTGGAGTATTTGTGAAATTTGAACCTATGTCTTAGATTCTCTCAAAAAAAACATAGCAGGGGAGACAGCACCTATGTGGTAGTCAAGACATTTTATTCTTTTAGATTCTTGGAATAAAGAGTAGTATATAGAAATAAACCCATAGTGTAACCTTGAAGAATAGTCTTGGAAGGGGTGGGGTCAGCAAGACTGCAAGCCCTCACACTACTGGGACTTGGATTTGTTTCTTGTAGCTGCTGTAACAAATTACCACAAAAGGGAGTCTTAAAACAACATTTTTTTTTCTCTCATGGTTCTGAAAGCCCGAAGTCTAAATCAGAATCACTGGACGAAGATTGGGAGGCAGACAGGGCTGTATTCACTGCTAAGTCTCTAGAAGAGAGTGGGTTTGTCTTCTGCTTCCAGAGATTCAGGCCTTCATTGGCTTGTGGCTGCATTATTCCAGCCTCTGCCTCAGAGTCACATCGCCTTAATTTCTGTGTGTCTGTGTGTAGAACCAACCCCCACCCTCACCCCCAGCAATGTCCTCTCTCTTCTCAGGAAACATGTGATTGCATTTAGGGTCCCCCTGAACAATCCAGGAAAATCTCTCCATCTCAAGATCCCTAACTTAATCACATCTTCAAAGATGTTTTTGGTTTTGCCATATAAGGTAACATTCACAGGTTACAGAGATTTGGGCGTGGATATCCTTTGAAAGGCCATTTTTCAGCCTACTGCAGGGTTTAACTTTATACAGAACAGTCTTGAATTTCCCAGTGGTTAATCGGTAGTGCTTTACTGACCCAAAAGTGTTCTGGCCCTCCCCCAGTGCCTCTGTCCCATTCAGACTCTGGCCTAACTCTAAAAACCAATGCAGACCCCTACCAGACACCAGCCTTGGCAAAGTCCCCTACTCAAATAATATTTCCAGTCTTGCCAACTTCATTACAAAATGTAGAGGAACTGATCAGAAGAGCTTTGGGAGACACTGGGGTCTCTGATTTTGCATGAGAAAGCAGCAAAGCTATGTAAAGGGATAAACATTTGGAAATGCCTTTAGAAATCCAAATACACAGACTTAGGATTGTTTGACATTGATTTCATACCCTCATCTCCCAATTTCTACTATGGCTTTGTTTCTTGTTTTCTTTATTTTAATGTATTCTGTCTTACGATTGCAATAAGGTGTGCAAGCTGTGCATTTCAGGGTCATTATTGCACTTCTTAGGAAGTTAAAGCCCCCATCTTTGACCTTATGCTTTTTAATACCACCTAAGGTGTGCTGTAATTGCCCACAAATGCACAGTCTGTCAGGTCTTATTGCTCAAATGAAACCCACTTCCACAGTAGGACGAGGAGAGAGGGGGGTAGATCTCCTGCTATTTGTATCAGTACTTGTCCTCGGGAAATGCTGAATCTTGGCACTGAAAGAAAGTGTAAAAATGATAAATTTGTCACCTAATATGGACCACTGCACTCACAAGGCTGCAACTCCTTACACTAATGGAGATTAGGATATAACTTTTTTAATTTGGAGCCTCATTACACAGTATAAATAAAAATAGAACCCCAACTATATCATCTTTAATTGCCTCTAGACAGAATGCTGATTATCTACTGAGGTCTCGGCCATGTGTTTCTGGGGAGCCAGCAGAGTTTGTTCCCTGCATAGAAAGCAAAGTCAGAAAAAAAATGTGGGTATCTTTAAGAGAGAGCAGAGCTGGGTGTCTGTACTCCCCCCAACTAAGATCACAATTGAACACAATGTGTGTGCAAAAGTATGATGGCCTTGTCTGAGTGATGACCTCCTGTGTGTGAAAGCTGGAGAAAGGATATGAATTCTCCCATCTAAACGTGAGTAGCCATCCATTCACTTCAACTTAGTGTTCTCGTTACCAAGAGTTTGAAAATAGCCACAGTTTTCACTCTTAGTCTGGCAGAGACCCAGAGAGAGATGCTGATACTCAAAGCTGTGATTGCTGAGTCTTTTAGCATCCCTTGGTACAACTGATTAAAGCAATTGATCAATACTAAACTTTGAGAAAAACTAGTGTGGGTATGTTACAGACAACATCCCATGAATAAATAACTCAGATAATGGCATTTGTCTTACTATCAAGCTCATCTATAATTTAACAAGAATAATACCCATTAAAAGAACACCTAGGATGATCACTGCCAAAATAAAGAGTTAATTGGTTTTTATCTTCTGGGAAGTCTCTCAAACAAGATATGGAAGGAAGAGTGGCTACCTACTGTAATAATAAATGCAAAGTAGCTCCTGAGCTGTATCTCTATCTGCTGGGAGACTTTCCTTCAATAGCATTTCAAATAGCACCTTTTGGATCCAACTTCTACAAGTCAGTGGAAGCTTTTAGGAAGGGCTTTTTTTCTTTTCCACATAGGGATCAAATCTGTATCATAGAAAAATATCATTCACTGCTTTAAATAAATTAATTCACTGAGCACTAACTATAGAGAGCATAAATACATGCCTCCTGGGACTAAAATGTTTTTTGTAATATAAATAAAGCATCCTATGCACAAGGCACTCCTCTTCATTCTGGCTGGCACAGGCTTCAGTTACAAATGGCTAATGGTATCGCATCTACGTGGCTCTAAGACTTTGGGGTAGTTGAATGGGCAAGAGAGACCAGGACCCACTTCAGGGAGAGAAGAGGGATAAGACTACACTCACACAGGAGGCAGAAATGGTGTAATTGAGGCCAACATGGGTCCACTGGAACAGGTGGTCCTGTTTTACCACTGAATAAACTAGACCCATGGAAATCAAAGAGATTTGAGCAAGACTGGTGTTGTGAGTCCAGTCAGCAAGCATGGTAGTTTCTAAATTTTAATGGGACAATGTTAGTTGTAGTCCATGCATTTGAGACTGGGAAGCTAGGTTATTACAGGATTTACCAAAAAATGACATCCTTGTCAGCATATCGATTGGCATCAGCTTTTGTCTCACTAGTTGATCTGTCATTGGATTTCTTTGAGCATTCTAGAGTCACACGGCTAAAGTTAGAGTGTGTGCAAATCATTGTTGAGTATAATCATTTGCAAAGACTTTTTTGGGGAAAAATAATATTTTTCAAGTAGTGTCCAGGCTTCTACTGAATCAGTAATTGCTATATAAAATAAACTTGAGTATGTTCCTAATGTCCTCTAGAGATGCTGTAAGTACCGTTTGCTAGTATTTATGGTCTGCAATCAAACAGGAGTCAAGGCCATAAATCATTACCTTGAATATAATATTTTTGTTTCATGAAAGTCTGAGCTTTCAACCCCAAAGCAACAAATCAGTCCACTCCTTATTGAGCCTGTCACAGCCCCATCCTTGAATACGACCACATTTATTACTATTGTCAACTGTCTTGTGTGAAAGAACAGGAAGGAGGGTTGGAGGATATAAATATAAATTGAAAAGCAGTGCTTTGTGGGGATCAGCCTGGCTGAGGGGAGAGGTAACATAACATGGAGACTTTCACCTCAGGGTCACATATTTGATGGCCCATGTACTGATGTGGTGATCAAGTTTCCATGTCACCTAGAATCTGGCTGTTAACTGTCACCATAGCTGAGAGGCTCCACACAGGGCAAAGTGCTCAGAGAAGCTGAAGGCTGAACTTTCAGCCTTTTGACTGACCCCTAAAGCACTTTGGCTTCTCTGTGGACAAGGCTGCTTCTCAAGGAACTGCATTATATTATCTGCGAAAAGAAGTTGGAAATACTAAAGACGGGTAGATACTAGCTTGCTTATGGAGGAAGGTTTTCACCTCTAGGGCTTTGTCTTTGACAGATTTGATGAAATAAAATGTAAAATCAGAAACTGTGGCTTTCATTCTCATAGGGACAGCACCAGGCAGGCACAAGCCTCCAGGGAGTAATGCCACCAAAGGAGAGGAAGAGCCACATTTCCAAAGGTAAAAGTTAGGTCTGTAACTGTGACAACAACTTGGATGATGGTCAGCAATGTTTACAAACCCTCACTGCCAAAGACACAGAAGAAAACCTATCAAAACAGAGAGCTTTTCTTTGATGTTTAAATGAAATTGGTATCTCTTAGGGTGTCTTGTTCATACTTGGGATATTTAAAGGACCAGGAAAGAGCCAAGGCCTCTGCCGATATTTTAGATGTAGATGAAATATCTTTTATTTTTATCTTCCTCATTCAAAAACAAACTCTGATATGAGCATAAGATTTTGCTTGGTAAGTTATCACATAAGTAGACATTATATACCAATTTAGAAAATATTGGAATGCAAAAGGTAGACATAACAGCCATTAAGAAATTGCATACAGACAGATACTTCCAGAATCCTATACCCTACCCACATTTTGTCCTTCTTTACTCAACCTAAGTAGACCCTAAGATAGCATAACTAAGGATTCATTTTCTTTTATTCTAAGTCGTCTTTTTGTCATAAGTTTAAAAGTCTCTAGTGAACCAGAAAATAGTCCCCACCAAAAACTTGAACTGAGTAGTTTTGCTTGCAAATTGCCATTTGTGCTTTATTTTTACTTCGATGTGGTTCTAATCATCACACTTAAAGCACTTTGCCCAGAGCCGATCTACTCTTAGCTATGTAAAGATGCAAACACTATTTATGCACTTATAAAAAAAAAAAAAAAGCCAACATCTTACTCATTCTAAATTGACAAGAGCATGTTGTTGTTATTTTCTCAAGGGAACAAGTAGAAATGGAGTACTGGTATTTAATGAAAATGAGATTGGGGAAACACAACAGATGAACATAGAGGAAGAGAAGGAAATATAAGATAAAAACAGAGAGGAAGGCAAACCATAAGACTCTTAAACACAGAACAATCTGCCAGTTGCTGGAGAGGAGTGGGGGGGGGTGGGAATCGGCTAAATGGGTGATGGACATTAAGGAGGGCACTTGTTGGGATGAGCACTGGGTATCATATGTAAAGTGATGAATCACTGGGTTCTATGTTAACTAACTTGAATTTAAATTGAAAAAAAGTTTTGCTAAAAAAAACCAGCTCTCAATTACATTGCATGCATGTATCAAAAAAAAAAAAAAGAAAGAAAAGAAAATGAGACTAGGGAAAGGGAAGCTAAATTGCTGCTGAATTTGTATAATGTTGGCACCAGGCATTTATCTCCTCTGTACCTCCGCCTGTCCACAGAGAAGTGAGGGCACATGGCGTCCCAGGGCTGCCCTGGGGATTAAAATAGAGGTGTATGGCATGCAAGTAACACATGCTGATTCCTCTCATTACCTCAACTTCAGACAGGCCTTCATCATGGAGCTGTGTTTTACTTGGGGCTGAAATACAGTGAATTATGGAGAATTTGATGATTCAGAAAGAACACAGAAGATGGCACAATGATTGAAAATGAGCCCATGAGAAGACCAGAGGAAGTGGGAGTCTCTGGGTGATGGAAAGAGGACAGTGAAGGCTAAGTAAGGCAAGACCTGGTAGTAAGTAGCATTCATACACAGTATAATGTCATTTATAGAAATTCAGAACACATACATGTTCATTCATAAAGTTACCTTCAGAAATTGTCAGGTGTGAGGGGCACCTGAATGGCTCAGTCAGTTAAGTGTCTGACTCTTGGTTTCGGCTCAGGTCATGATCTCATGGTTCGTGAGTTCAATCCCCATATCAGGCTCTGTGCTGTCAGTGCAGAGCCTGCTTGGTATTTCTCTCTTTCCTCTGTCTCTGGCCCTCCCCCGCTTGCTCTCTCTCTCTCTCTCTCTCTCTCAAAATAAATAAGTAAACTTAAAAAAAATGTCAGGTGATGTGCAGTACCTGATTACAATTGAACCAACAGGGACTTTGAGAGATTTAAGTAACTTCCCAAGTTCACCCTGCTAGGTCAATGGCACAGCTAAGATACAGATGCAGGTTCCATCTGACCCCAAAAACCATGCTTTATGTAGGAAAACTCATTAGGTAGTAAGTATTAAATGAGGTAAAATATAGAAAGCACTTGGTATGGGGTCAGGCACATAGTTAGTGCTCAGTAAGTGGCAGTTATTGTGATTATGTTTTAGAACGACACCATTTATTAACACCTTTAGTGCAAGCCATTGTTTTTGTTAGAGTTCTGTCCACTTCACCACCTTAAATGAAATTAGTAGTTATAAAAGCCAACAGATTAGACCCAGGAACAGAATGGCCAAAGACAGTTACTGCAGAGTATTGGGGAGACAGCTTGCTGCAAGATTTCTCAAGCTAGTGTGTTCTATTTAGCTAAGCTGTTGTCATCTTTCCTCCCATTCCCTACCCCATTTCCATTACTTATTTGAGTCACTGCGCCAAATAAAATAGTTTTCTGAGTATTTCGACAACTTACTCTGAATATCACTGTATTATTAGACAGTTTTCACTTTTTACTCATATAGGTAACTTTTAAATATATATTTGACATTTCCTGGAATGTTCCTCAGGAAACATGTAGATCAGAGTACTCTAATTGCAAACTACCAAAACAAACAAGCATAAACCCTATGTGAACAAAACATAAGATCTTCAAAGGCTAGGGTTCCTGTACCTTCTCCAGCTTTTGTCACTAGGAGCGTGTTAACACTGGATGAGATTTCAGTGATTCAGAAGAAAAAAATCAGACAGCCAGAGTTATTGTTCTCAACTTTAAGATTATTTAGTAAGCTACTTAGTAAGTGAAGAGAAGACAGTTTCTTCATTAACCAAGATCCAGACATCTAAGAGTCTTCCAGATTCAAATTGCAATATCCAGTAAGCCTGAGCGCCAAAGAGAAGATGCTGAAAGATCATAAGACAGTCTGTTATTCTAAGACTGCCAGCAACAAAGAAATGGAGCCAAAGAAGTCTAGAGGAGCTTGTCAGTGGAAGACTGAATGTGTTCCCCTTGAATTCAACACTTCCCCAACTCCATTTTAAGTCCACTTTAGTGAATTTCATTCTTTGAGAACTGCCAATACCTAAAAATATACCAGCAACAAATATGAGGAATTGCAAAGAGAATAACACAACACTCAACTACTTTAAATACTCTCCTTTTTCATGTCACGTCTTCCCCTTAGCTAATCCGCACTTCCATATCTATGCAGTGGCGAGGTGACAACACAATAGGTCAATTTGTTCAGTCAATTTAGTCAAGCAACTTGTAAGTTCAGTGGGAACTGACACATTGATTGAATTCACCTGTAAATTAAGTCAAAATGTTCAAACACATATATGCCTTCTGTTGAGACTCTGAATCTAAATAGACTAATGTCAAGGCTGGATTCCAATTTTAGTTTGTGTCTAAATGAAGGTTGGTGATCTTTGAAAATTAAGTGATAATAATTATTGAGATTGCTGTAATTATGATTTGCACAGCTTAAAAGTTACGGGAGTATCATTTTATTTGCTAAATAGTGTTGTTTTATTCTGCATGTTTACATTTACCAAGCAAATAGAGAGAGCTTTGAAGGTACCTGCTATCTCTTGGGACCCCCGATGGAAAATGAGGTGCTGTGTCTCATAAGACATTCTTGGCAAATGCGATATGTAAACCAAAAAAAAAAAAAAAAAAATCCATATGGTGCACAACATCTCTCAAATGAAAAATAAGGCTTCCCAGGGAAGGAGCCTTGGGGGATTCTGAACTCAAATTGCAAGGAACAAATGTGCTATTTTAATTTTGGCCTTAAAACTTCCTTTCCTGGAATGGTCTCAATATCACAATCTCTGCTCAACAGCACATACTAAACCAGAGACTCTCCTTGTTTTCTGGTTTGCTTTTCCTCAGAAAAAAATCATCAGAGCTCTGGATGAGATTTGCAACCCCTCCCACACCAACCTGAGAAGCCCAAGAAAATTCTATAAGTTAATTCCCAAGCAGGCCACAAATGGACAGAATTCTCCATGAGAGAAGACTGTTTCTTTTCTTGCCTTCCTTCTCCTCCTCCATTTTAATTTCAGATGCTTTTAATTTTGGAGGTGCTTCCTTGGGCTCCCCACTGCTTAGACAGGCTTTGCCCCCTCCACAGCCCTGCCTTCCCTCCAATGAGACAACTGTGTCCAGGAGGGGGTCCCGGTCCAGCAGCTTAAAGTGGACCTTTGTAGTCTTCTCTACACTTGGAAAGGTTGTGTCTCCTTCCTGAACTTGGTGTGGCTAAGGCCATGAGGGCAGTATGTTCTAAGTCTACATCCAGTTATGACAATTTGTCAGTCTTCATTATCGCGAGTTGTGTGGCGGCACCACCAGAGTGAAGGGTCAGTATGGCTTCCAATTAGAACTCCCTATTGAAGATGGATTTATGTTAGGTCTATTTCAAAACACATTGGGCTGTAACTTATCATTTAAGTTGTCAAGCTGGAAGCACTTTCCTTTTTTAGTGCAAAGGGTTTAAAAGCCATTAATTCATTTTCTTTAAGATGTAAAGACATAAACAAATGAGTGTTTTTAGTTTCATTATTTATTTATTTATTTTTAAAAGCAGGAAAAGATTTTGGTACAGATGTTTGCTCGATCCACTGAAACACTAATAGTGCGAATCAAATTTGCATGGTTTCTGTCTTACATATTGAGCAATTCTGATTTTAATGTGCTTACTATGGGAATGTTATGGTGAAAGAAAATAACAGACTCTAGATGATCCTCCAGATCATATGCTAAGAATTTCTAACAGAACCCAAGTCTTTTGGGTGAGTTCCTTTTCTGAAAGGGAAACGTGATTTCCTGTTTTTAAGGATAAGAAGTATGTATTTTTAATAATCTTGGACACGATGTCAAATTCTTGTTGTGACATTTAATGATGTCAGCACAAATAAATCAATTACTTTCAGGAATAAAATTTCTATCACATACCTGTGGTTTAAAGAAAGAGAAGAAATGGAAAGGGGTAAAATGTTTTAGGGGAGTATCCTGGCAAAACAGATTAGCTCCGGGTGTAATAAATGAGAACTGTAGAGGAGAAGGAGACAACAGCAAGATGAGAGCGTGTCTCTTGCCAAGAAAGACCCAAACATTTCAAATATACCATGTCTAAGAACTCATTTATCTTTGGTAAGATCTATCCTTTGGCCTTCCTCTAATCTTGTTTCATTGCTTTTTGAGAAGGGGTCCTAGCTGAGGTCTTGTTTAGTAAGCAATGAAAATATTTTAGTTTCTTATCTCTTTTTGATAGCCTTAAGCTTACTGTTCTCTGGGAAACCATTCTTTCCCCTCTCCCACCCCCACCTCCACCCATAACTTGGGCAAAATCAATTAAGCTCACTTACTCCATCTATTTAGCTATATCCATTAACTGTGAAACATAGCGGTGCCCTGACATTCACAATCCCCCTCAGACAACCCTGGGACAGACACAGGAGAACACAGCTAATGTAACTGCCTACATCATCATCTGGCACCACTTTGCAGCCTGGGGAACCCTCAGCAGGTCAAGGAGCCCTGAGACACAAACTAGTGGGGAGTGTGGAGAGCCTGCTCCCTCATTTTACCTCAACACTCTTGACACCACCCAGGCAGATTCTGATAGAATAAAGAACCCCAGTTTTTTACCCTCTAACTACCTTTTGTGTGGGGGAGTATAAAAAAATTTCCTTTGTATTTGGAAAAGTAGGAGATCTTCCCAAAATCTCAGAGAAACAAACTTAAATGTCATAATGAGAATTAAAAAGTTTCCTCCTATAAATCTGATTTAGTCCTGGAAATGCCACTGAATCTTGCAGTGTCCTTTCAAAATTAAGTAAATAATAGTGAAATGATAATAATAGCTAATTTTTATTGAACCATACCACTCACTGCACACAGATGCTAAGCACTCAGATTTTATCTTACCTAATCCTCACAGCAGGGACTATTTCATAATTATTTTTTAAATGAAGTAACTAAGATTTAGAGAGGTTAAGTAATTTGCCCATGGATATAAAATGGTGAGGCTGGGATTTGAATGCTGGAGCCTAATTCATGAATCTTCAGGTTTAATTGCTGTACCCTAAGTGTAGCACATAGGACGCCTGATTATTTCTAATGTGTCCATCGATTTACAATTCAGCCACCCAGAGGCAAGTTCTAGTTGGATTTTTCTGTCCCCAAGGGATGTCATCTACTCTCACTCAAATAAAAACAACTTACTTTCAATTCTTAAAGGAAGGGAGAACAATATGTGTGGGCAACTGGCACGTAAGCTTATAAGGTCGAGTGTCCATTTATAAAGGAGAAAAATCCATTAAAAGTGGCACTTGGGATCACTTTTGTGTCACTGTTAAGCCAAATGTATGAATTTGTGGCCAGAGAAGTATTACTGGTTAAGCACTTGATGTGTGCCAAGGGTGAACACTGAAGCCTTTGGTAACTAGGCAATTGGGTGACGCAGTTAGAGACAGCGTTGTCTCCAAGATGAGGTTCAGGATTGGGTAGGTCCAGTTTTTTCTTTTCTATAGAATTCTGCTTCAGCACGTGTATAATTATTAGCAAGAAAAGGCTGTTAAAAAATATTGGCTAAAATTAGGTTTGAGTATGTTTTGCCACTGATACAATGCTGTGGACTTTCACCAGGGCGCTATTTGTGCCTGGTGAGTCCCAGGGGAGGGAAAGATCTTGGTGGAACACTGTTTTTGTTTGATTTTATTCTCAAATAATTTCTGTTCTTTTTTTTTTTTTTTTTTTTTTTTTTTTTTTTTACATGGAAGGCATTGGATTAGCCACAAATCACTGAAATAAAACTCAGACTGTACGTAGAGCCCATGGTGAAAGAACTCCATCTAAGAACAGGTTTTTGGGCTTGTCACTAAATCTCCTCAGAATCTGGAGAATGGCCCAACTTATTGGCTATGAATGTTTTGTCTAAGAAGTCCTTGTTTCTCCCGTGGGTAGAAGAAATGAGTCAGACAATCAGACGCGTTGAAATGGAATGTGCTGTCCAAGTTACCCTGCAAGATACATGGGTGCAGGATAATGATTGTGTTTCTGCCTTATCAGCACCAAAATTGCTCATCTGTCCAGGCTGTCTCACGAATCCGATGCAGAAAATGCAGGATTTGCTTTGTAACAAGTCCAGAGCTCCTAGCTAACCAAGTTCCATTCCTTCCTTCTCCACTCTCAGTATGGGAATCAGGGACACCAGTCTGTGAAAATGAAGCAGCCTGAGAGACCTGGAAATAGGCTTTTTCAGGGGTGAAAGCTTGGTTCACGTTAGCATCATTCCATGATTCAAAACCACCTGCCTGTGATGGCTGACTGTCACCTGTGTTCCTCAGAAGGGAAATAGTCACTTTGCCAACTGCAGTATGATTCTTAATGTCTTCAAGCAGTCCATGAGAACTGCTGGGGTTTCCCATCTAAGATACGAAAAGACAGTTCCCATCTGTGGTCTGTGTTTCCATCACAAAAAAATGTTGTTTAGACTGATGGGGTGCAATCTCTGACTGCTGGAGGCTCAGTCTGAATGGGAGAGGTTCTTCTTCATCATGCAGAATCTTTGGCCAAGCTTCTCCCATCCAGCAATCAGGCTGGAAGCTTTGCAGGATTCTGTGAGAAGAGCTGTTTAAAATAGTTTTAAATCATTCCTTATTTTAATCAAGCTAAAAATACTCAAATACAGCCTTTCAGTATTCTGCCATTGGTCTCTGTCTCCTCTGTCAGCACAAACACATCAACAATAAGGAAGAATTAATATCCTTCTAAATATCTGGCCTCTTCCATATATATCATGGCCCGGACTTGGGTTGACTCCAGTTTTGGAGAAGGATCCAGATTAATGATTCAGTTTCTTTGATCCAAACCAGATTTCTCAAGTTGGAATTTGATTTTCTAAGATTTATATTTTACCAGGGAGAATCTAGAGACATTTCTATTTTTTTTTTTTTATCCTTAGCTGGAGGAACACAGTTCAGGGGATCACAAAGCAGTAAAAGAGCAATGAAAGACAGTGCTATCAAACATAAGGATGTGATCTCAACATAGTATTGAATGTTAGGGTTTAATGAACATGCTTCCTGTACATTGACTGCTGTTTAGTTTTCTACACTACATGGAAGCCCTATTCTCGTCAACATTGAATCAAACAAACCTTCACGTTAATAAAATAAAATATAATTCCAACTTATATTTGAAATCCATGGGTAAAAAAGATTTTTGTTTTACCTTTTTTTTTTTTTTTAATAGGGCACTCATGCCTTAGATGTGTATTTGAACTAGCTGGAGAATTTTTAAAAATAATGTTGACACATAGGCCCCTTCCCAATAAATTCTAATATAATTAGTCTGGTGTGAGATGCTTATGAAGTGTGAAATGAGAAGGGGCTTAGGAGTTAGACAGAACTGGGTTCAAGTCCTAGATCTGCCCCTTATTACCATAGGACTTTGGCCAAAGTACTCAACTCTGTAAGCATTGGTTTTGTTGTCTGTAAAGTGACCATGTAACAGTCCTTACTTTATAAAATTGCCATGGAAATATATTTCAAAGATCTTAGAAGAGTGTCAAGAACATCAAGTACTCAATAAATACCTCCGAATAAACAGAAGACCTCAAAACACCTAACTACTCTTCATATTTAGTTACTAAATCAGATACTTCTTAAGTACCATTTCAGAGCTTGTTCTTGTATGTCTCTTGTTCTAGCCTTCAATGGAGCTTCAATCATCCTTTTCTGCAGTTTTGGGCTATTTTGCACAACTTAATCTCACCTTCCCTCATTCCCATACTGTATGCCTCATTTTCCAGCCAACAGCTTCTCTGTTGATACTGCCCAGAGGCCACATATGTAAAACCTAAAGAGTGGGAGAGTTAATGTGCCCTGGGCCAAACCTTTGATTAGTGGGAGATGGAGATGGTGATAAATATGATCCCTCTCTCCCCCTGATGAACTGTCCTGAGATACAGTCCATGTAGATTCTTGAAGGAGGGACTTAGAAGTCAATCACAGTAAAGACCAGCTTTATGATGCATCATATGTTCACCCCCTTTATCTACTTCTCTCCCTTTTTCCCTCCCTTCTGCAACATGGTATTGCATCTCCTAATGAAGAATTCAGGCTCTGATTGCTGACACATTCAAGCTAAACAGACTCTGGACAAAATTACAGACTTCAGTTGCATAGGGCTGAGCATTGTAATATGTTTATTGTCTTGCTTCCTCAATATCTATTTCTTGACCTGCTCTAAATTAGAGTTAGTTATAGAATATTAGGGCTGATAGTTACTGTCATGAAAGAATGTGTCCCCCTACAAAATCATATGTTAAAACTCTACCCCCAATGTGATGATATTAAGAGGTGGGTCCTTTGGGAGCTAGATTTGATGAGGTCATGAAGGTGGAACCCTCATTAACTGGGTTAATGCTCTGATAGGGGTCATCCAGAGCTTGCCTCCTTTCTCTGTTCTCTGCCATGTGAGGATATAACAAGAAGTTGGCAGTCTGACACCCAGAAAAGAGTTTTCATCAGAACTCGACTGTGCTGGCACCCTGATCTCAGACTTCCAGCCTCCAGAAATGTGAAAATTAAATTTCTGTTGTTCATAAGCTGCCCAGTCTATGGTACTTTGTGATAGGTGCCTAAGCTGACAAAGACAATCAGTTTAGAGACATTCTTATCCATGTCAGTCTCCTTCCCAGGCTTCACATCTTCCATCAGCTTTTGAAATTGCTTATTCCCAAAAATCTCTCCTTGGTGTGCTTATTTTCTGATTCTGCATGTTAATCCAGGCAGTCTTATCTACTCATGTGGCTGTAGCTTTTATTCAGATGTTGATGACTTCTGCATCAACATTACCAGCCCAAGCCTTTGTCTTCAGCTTGGTCTCTATTTTATAGGGACTACTGGTGTCTTGAGCCCAAAATGTCCAAAATATTTTTCTATTCCCAGTATCTCTGCCTTAATGGAGGTTTTCATGGACTCTACCTTATATTAATAATGGTAATTTATTGACTAGTCCTCTTCCAGTCTTGCTAGCCTGGGAGCCATCTATACCATTGTCAGGGTGAGTGTTCAGAAACTGAAGACTGCTGACATTTGTCCCTCATTGCCTACAGGACAAAGTCCATCTTCATGTGACATGCACCTGTCTTCTTTACCTGTCTCTTCAGCCTGGACTTGCTCTCTCTACGCACATGCAACTCTTCAACCACCACACACCAGTTACAGTTCAAAGCAAGTGTCTGCTTTTCTTTAAGCCTACTTAACATCTCTGATTAAGTGCTTAATAAGCACCTCAAACGTAACATGTCAAAACAGAACTTTTCTTCTCTCTCTGTATCTTCTACGCTGAGCCTCCCCTGTCTTACTAAAAGACACCACCATTTCTCTGGGCCAAAAATCTGGGAGTCATCTTTCTTTCTTCTTTCTTTCTTTCTTTCTTTCTTTCTTTTTCTTCTTTCTTCCTTCCTTCCTTTCTTTCTTTCTTTCTTTCTTTCTTTCTTTCTTTCTTTCTCTTTCTTTCCTTTTCTCAATCCCTGCATCGAAGTAAATCCAGTTGACTCCGTGGAACACAATATTTTAAACAATTCAACCATTTCTTACTATTTGTACAAATGACACTCAAGTGGAAGTCATAGTCATTTCTTACTTGAACTATTTAGAAGACATTGCCATAATTGATTTCATTCTCTTCTTTTTTTAAGTTTTTTTATTTTAATTTATTTTGAGAGAGACAGAAAGTGCGATCAGGGGAGGGGCAGAGAGAGAGGACAGAGCAAGAATCCCAAGCAGGCTCTGAACTCTCAGTGCAGAGCCCAATGTGGGGCTCAAACTCATGAACTGTGAGATCAAGACCTGAACCAAAGTTGGACACTGAACCAACTGAACCACCCAGAGGCTGCTGTATTCATTTTTACCCTGTCTTCTGGAACCCAGTCTACCCTCCAATCTTTTAAGCATGTTAATCATGTCCTGTCATTCATCCACTTAAACTCTCCATTGGCTGCCTCTACACTTAGAATGTTTACAGGACCCTATAAGAGGTTGTCTCCGCCTAGCTTTCTGACTTCACCTCCACCTAATCATCCCCTTATTCAGCATGCTCCTCCTAGAACCATCTTATGTCTTCACATGTGCTGATGTCCCTCTTTCTGGAATTTCCTGCAGATCGTTTCATGGCTGGCTTTGTCTTGTCCCAGATCAATGTCACCTTCTCATAGAAGCCCTCTGTGATTACCCAATCTAAAATGCCTTCCACCTTGCGGCATCTGGGTGGCTCAGTTGGTTGAGCATGCAATTTTGGCTCAGGTCATGATCATGAATTCAAGCCCCAGGTCGGGCTCAGTGTTCTTGTACTGACAGTCCAGAGCCTGGAGCCTGCTTCAGATTCTGTGTCTCCCTCTCTCTCTGCCCCAACCCCTGCTTGCCCACTCTCTTTCTCTCTTTCTCTCTCAAAACTAAATTAAAAAATAAAATAAAATAAAAATAAAATACTTTCCACCTTTGCCCTCATTATCTATTCTCATACCCTGCTATATTTTTCTCATAGTACTTATTATTTAAAATTTTACCATATTATATCATATTATTTCACAATTATACCTTTTATTGATTCTGTTATCTTTCTTTCCCATGAGATTTTATACTTTGAGGGCAGAGACATGCCTTGTACTATTGTTGCATTAACGTATCTAGAACAGTATTAGATAATAATACTAAAATTAATATAACTAATGAATAAGAACTAATGAGCAATTAATAATAAATTCTCGCTAATTTGTTGAAAGAATGGATGAAGGAATGACTTCTTCAGGGCCTTGATAAATGCTGTTTCCTCTGCCCTCTGCCAGAAATTTGTACTCATCATCTATATTTGCCTTATGAATTTGTTCTCCTTGGTCAAGGCTGAGCTCAAATATTTGTAAAGCTGCTCTGACATCTCCCCCAGAAAGAGTTGGCTTCTCTGTCTTCTATGACACCCCTCCACTTGTTCATACTTTATTATAATCCCCAAAAGCTCACAGAAATGACATCTTCCCCACTAAACTTTGAAAACAAAGCATCTTATCCTTTAGGGTTAGAAACTAGAGTCAGCAAAATTTACAGACTTGCTCAAAATTGTAAAACTAAAGCTGAAACCCAGAGCTTACTCTAGTGATCTTCATATTCTTGTAAGTATTCCCTGCAGTACTGTGGTATAGAAGGACCATCTATCTAAATCTGCCTAGATCCTTCTCTAGATCTCAGTTTCTCCTGAAACTTTCTTGCTTTCTCAATGTGGAGATGATTAGAGGTCACCAATATTTTTTTCACTGAATCCTTTGGCATTTGGTTATATATACAGTGCCTGGTACATCAAAAACTCCCAATAAATCTTTGAGTAAGCATATGCATGTTTTATTGTCTCTAATGTTTTTTTCAGTTTCATATTATTGAAACTCTAACTCTTTCCCCATCACCACCTACTTCTTATTTTTTTTTTTTTAATTTTTTTTTTCAACGTTTATTTATTTTCGGGACAGAGAGAGACAGAGCATGAACGGGGGAGCGGCAGAGAGAGAGGGAAACACAGAATCGGAAACAGGCTCCAGGCTCTGAGCCATCAGCCCAGAGCCTGACGCGGGGCTCGAACTCACAAACCGCGAGATCGTGACCTGGCTGAAGTCGGACGCTTAACCGACTGCGCCACCCAGGCGCCCCAACCTACTTCTTATTTTTGAGCCCAGCTTACCCCCTGCCACTCTTAGTTCCCTCCTTTAGAGGAAGTAGTTGTTATGATCCTGGTCATTGCCAGGACAAGCTCTAGAAAAAAAGCTTCTTTTCTTTCTTTTTTTTTTTTCCATATAAAGATATTGGAAATAGCTTGTTCCTTGAAGCTCAGAAGGAGCTAAAGAAACCTAACAGCAGAACTTTATGTGTTTACATTGATAATGTGCCTTAAGATTAGATACCTTATATCCAAAATTTTCAGATGGCCTTGAAGATCACTGGCAGTTGAAAACCCTGCAGCAATGTTTTCTGAGCATTCATATTGTGTACATATATTAAATCATCATTGTGCACACTCTAAATATATACAACTTTTGTTTGCCAATTATATGGCAATCATGCTGGAAAAAGTAAATAACAGGAAGGAGCTCTGTATTAGGTAATGGGCATCATGAAAATATACTTGCCCAATAAAGTTATTTTAATATTCCATTATGTCCCTGTCACCATCAGCTCTTTTTCAGGCCCTGAACGGGATACAAAATGAAGACTGACTCTTGCCCCAACAGAAACTGGATAAGGGGTTTTTCGGCAGAGACAGCATTGCAAACTTTGTCCCACATGACTCAGGGATGGAGTTCTAGATGTCTACACATTTCTGACCCTCTGTTTTGCTTTGACCTCAGAACCTGGGTGTTGGACTCCTGAATTCTTTCCTAGCTATTGAGCCTCTGTCTTAGTGCACCCTGAATCCTTGCATTCTTCTCACTTAAGATTCCACAGTTCTCTAAAGGCCTGGATTCTGCAGATTTGGGGTTCTAACTTCCTACCTGGTCTGTAATGCATACCACTATCCAAAGTTCATAACAACAACAACAAAAAGAGAACTACGTCAAGCTTCCCAGGAACCAGAGCGTTTTCCCCTACTATAGTCTTTACTGGGAAAGAATAAATGGGTACTTTCTTTTTGCTGGAGATAAAACTGCCCTTTCTATTATTTTTGGAACATTGTTTTTTTACCTTCTCAAGGAGGATGACTTCATGTTGTTCTTAGCTAAGACTTCGTAAATGTTTTTCTTTTATCCACTTCCTAAGTTAGCCAGACTCTGAGAAAATGAGGGTCATAAAACAAGATAGAGTATTTCCAGGAAATGCAATTCCTCAATCTATTACCCAAAACTGCCACCAATGAATTGTAACTTGGGGGATTCTTGAAGCCTTTACAGAATTATTGCAAAACTGGTATAAGAATCCCACAGAGATTAATCAAAAGTAATAGGGATTGACAATAAGTCTTAGAAAAAAAGATAAGCATAGTTAAGGTTATTTAAACTGGAGAAAAGGAGACCTCCAAAAGGTAGGGAATTGTTTCCTGAAGGAAATGGTGTAATGTATTCCTGGAAATTGCATTGTCCCAAGCAGAAAGTCAAAGAGGACACTAAGCCTATCCACATAAATGTTTACACCAAATCTTGAAAATGTCCAACATCATTGGTAAAAATCACTGAATGAACAGATAAAAGCCATGAGAAACAAAGTATAGATATTCACCAGGCTGCATTGACTGAACCAAGAAACAAATCTTGGAAGTAACAATAAAGTAATAAGCCAATAAGGATCGCCATGGTGACCCTGAGTTATGACATTTATTTTTTTCTTCTAGTAATAATATCAATTTCATTAATACCTTGATTGTTTGTACTTCAATAATAAATTCTTGGGACCATCCTGAGCTCTATGATCCTCACCTGGTTTTAAAGAAATGATCCATCTTCTTTAAAGAAACACATGACATTGAATGTCTCCTGGGCAGAGACAGGAGAACAGTATCACAAGTAAATCTATAAACGTAAGCTGGTCCTTGGGACACGAACAGTTGCGTAGAAGCAGGCATGTTCTTGCTCTGGCCTTAATGCTTACACCAGGACCCCAGTGAGTCCTTTCTAAAGCACTCTGACATTCATATCTTTACACTCAGATTCTCTAGATCACACTGTACAATGCATGCTTTAGGGCACAAGGCTACAATGGTTGCACGTGGGAGGACTTGCCAAAGGTCTCAGGATTAAGTTACTGCTCATCCTAAAGAGGCTTCTACAACTCTATCCAGGACAATACAGAGAAGTGTCTTGCAAATTCCAGGTTTTTGGTTTTTTTGTTTTGTTTTGTTTTGTTTTGTTTTGTTTTGTTTTGTTTTGTTTTTCTGACCCTCCCAAATGAAACTTCAGCAGTGTGGCACAGACGGGCCCTATGCTCCTGCTGATGTAATGCTCTTTGAGAATGGCTCTGTGTCAATTACCCTGACAGCTCCTAGAGTGGCTGCACGCTCTTTCTTTAATGAAAATATATGGGCCACTGTTTTCCCTGAGTCCTGTCCTTCCCTGTGAGTCTAAGTGACACAGCTGCCTGTGACACAAGCCGAAGGATGTTACCACCTCTCCCTCTCCCGCTGCCACGTCTACTTGAGTCTAACGTAAAGTAGTGAGGTTGGAAATGAAGTGTCTTCCAGTGGGTATCATTCCTACTCCCCTCCAAATTCTTCAGCCACTAGACTTCAGTAAACACATCTAGTGAACCATTTTATAATAGAGGGTCTTGGGCTTGCATTGTGGCAGTAGCTAATTCTCATTCAAATTAAACAACGAGAATGAGTCTGTTGGCAGCTTTGTTAGAAGTAGAATCACTCAGGCATGGCATTAAGCTTGGGTCCAAAATGAGCTGTCTCCAATGGAGTGGCTCACTTTAGCACGGTAAACAATGACCACCTGCTATTCTCTCAAATGCATCCAGAGGATAAGGAGCACTTTATTATTTTAACTAGCATGCAGCCTCTGGAGGCCATCCTGGTAGACATCAATCACCAATTTACAGCTTGTAATGATATCTGGAAGGATATGAGTATGCAGTGTCTTTAAGAGTCCCTTTCACAAAATATGAAGTCAAATTGAACTTTAATCTTTAGAGCAAAGAAAATACATCCTTTTCCCTGGGGAATTAAAAAAAAAACGTGAGCAAATTGTAAGTGACTTTTAAAGTATACAATAAGACTGCCAGCCCTATTCATGGGGAAAAAATAATTGGCACTTTATGTCAGTATTTTCCATGAATTATTTGAGAAACAGATAAAACGTGTCATTTATATGGAACTATGTCCCACTGTTCTTCAAAGCTCCTCTTTACTGAATAAGTAATCATATTTCACTGGTGATTGGCACATGTGTATAACTCCAACTTGGGCAAAATATGTCAGAAAAGCCATGGGTTGGTTTTATATGTAATACATCCAAAGTCCTCGGGGGAAAGAAAGGAATTGGAAAAAAACAAAAGAAGATGCTCTATTCTGTCACCCCAGGGTTACAAATGGAGGTATCTACTCATCTTCTGGGCACTGAATCCTGGGGAGTGGCAAGCTCTGTGCAGATAAAAGCCCCTCACCCACCAGAGTCACAAACCACATTTTTGTATATGTTGGAATTCTACTTCCTTAATCCCCATATAGTGAAATGCTCCTCTGACATTTACCTTTAAATTAGATAAAAAATAGTCTTAAGACAAGCTAACTTGTTGGTGAATGGTGTGTGTTCTTGGTGTTTTGCATCTTTGTAAGAAAAGCTGAAAAACAATGCAAAAAGATTTCCACCCTTCTAGAAGGGAAGGGGTGTTGCATAAAGCTTGCCAATGCGAAGTGCTGTAGATTGTGCATGTAAGAGAGGTTAACTATCTTAGAGACACATGTTTTGTTACTTCTTAACAGAAGCTTTAGGAGTGGGTGTTTGGAGTTAACACCCAAAGTCCTGCTTCTAAACATCTCCAGATCCTTCTTCTAGCAACCATTTCATATTAAAATCTTCAGTAAATTAAGCAAATGAGTAAAACAGGTATCACATTGAGATGTAGACAAGTTTAATGTGTTAGTCTTTTCATGCATGAAAAATATTGCAAGGTAATATATGTGAACAACTCTTGAAATTATTTCCTGAGATCTTTCTTTAGAGATTTTTATACACCCCAAGAGTACATATGTCAAAAATGTTAGCTTAGAAGGTATATACCAGTCATGTTTGTTCGTGTTCAGATAACACACATTTTCAACATATCTCTCTTTATTTTGTCTCAAGCCAAAATACTGGAGCTGGATAGTTATTTCCTGTCACAAATCACTACTTTGTGTTCCTTGTTAGGAAAGGTTAAGAGAAAGTGGGAGGCATTGGGATGTCTTGTCTTGTCTTATCTTATCTTATCTTATCTTATCTTATCTTATATCTATCTTATCCTAAGAAAGAGTGTGAGCAAGGGAGAGGGCCAGAAGGAGAGAGAGAATCTTAAGCAGGCTCCACACTGAGCATGGAGCCTGACACAGGGCTTGATCCCATGACCCTGGGATCATGATCTGAGCTGAAATCAAAAGAGTCAGATGTTCAACCAACTGAGCTACCCAGGCACCCCTATAATGGGAAGTTTTAATAACCCATCCAGTTCTCCCCTAGCAGACACCACACGTGCTCAGAGTTCCACTGACTTCTGCAAGCTCTACTAGGCACCCTCCACTCCAAAAGCAATTGTGAACTGGTCATGAGTGTCTCAAAGGCCTAGTTAGGTGGCTTATGGGACCTACCAACACAAGAGTCCTTCTGTTCCTTTCCTTGACCTTAAGCTGTAGGCAAAGAGCTGGGCTTCTGTCTTGGTCAGTATTTCAAGGACATGTTCCTGGTCCTCAGTTATCCTTGCTCACAGGACTGGGAGCTAAGACTCTGAGCCTCACTGAGAAGTTAGGGCCCAGGAACATGCTTCCAAAGCTTTCCATTGCTAACTGTCTGCCTGCTTTCTCATGGTGCCTGCCCCCAATTTGCTGGGGTGTTAGAAATCCTGTGGATTTCTCAGATGGTAAATATCAGTTCCTTGACTTCACTAACCACTGGCAATCATGGCCCTCAGTATTGTGCATAGATGCCCTATTTAGTTTTATTTCCTGTAACTCAGTAGGTCTCCAAGCTCCTGTCCTGTTTTGGTATGTGTGTGTCTTAACTTCCAGCATATTATTTCAGTGACTCTCAAACTTCTGGGTGATCTAAACACCTGTCCTTCTCTGGGAATAGAAACCCAACTCACAGACATCCATGTGTTTACTATATGTTCCTATCCTCCTCCTTCTTCCTACATCACCACCACCACCATCCCATCTTTGTTGATGGGCCCCAAATTGGATCAATCATAATCTTTTCCCATGGAATTTGGAAGTGCACATGTTTATTTAAAGGGAGGGAGAGAGACGACAGACAGAGAGATCTGATGACCAACCATCCCACTTCTAGTCCTTCCCTCAAACTCAGCTGCACTGCTCTTCTGGGTCTCTGATGTAATTATTATCATCATTATTGTTTTGCTTGATCTCATTCTTACTTTCATCGTGTTCTTTCTTTTGAGACCAGAACAGTCATGTAGTTCCCCAGAGATCTAAGTGTCTGAAAACTTCTATTGGAAAACTGCAGTGGAGCCAGGGAGCAGAGCCTGGTGAGTAGGGGAACTCTTCTCCATCCCCTCTGCCTTCAGCCCAAGCATCTCTATTCTGTATGTTTTATATATTGGGATTTTACACATCATTTTACTTAAAACATATTCTGTTGACTTTCCGTTGCTGAAAAAATAAAAACTGCTCCCTGTGGACCTGAGGGTTCCCTAATATGCCATGCATTTCTATGGCTGAGGCAATTGGATTCCCCAGCTTCTGGCCTCACCTCATCCCTGACTGGGAGAATTGTCTGGTCTATGTAACTCTGGAGATCACTTCAAATGTTCAGATGATGTGACTGTGCCCAAATCCAAGTGTTTTCCTTTTTTTTGTTTCTCTTCTGCCTCAGATCTGCAATCCACCTCTGCCAGCTCAAGAGTCTAGAACCGAGGATCAGGTATAGGTAGTACAATGTCTTTTTATAACTACCCAGACTTCTTAAAGCAAATATTGCATGACTGCCATTATCATTTATCTCATAATTCTAAAGTTTGACAAGCACAGGGACAAAAGGAAACACACATGATAAATTCTCTTATAATAACCTAAAGTTTTGTTAGCATTATTTTTGTAATGATGTTTTGTTTTACTGCTTGAGATTTTAAAAAGGAAGAATCAATTGTCTGTTCTAGAAAATGTGTGTGTGTGTGTGTGTGTGTGTGTGTGTGTGTGTGTGTGTGTAAAGATTTCCTTATAATGGAAGTTGTTTCTAAAAAGTTATTGGACATGTAAGAAATAGCTTCAAATGTTCTAGAAGATGAGAAAGGTCCCTGATTTTGTTTACCTAATGTTATCCTTGCAAAAGTTGAGGACTAAATTGACATTCACAGAGTGCTGCTCAAATCCAGCAATCTCATTTACAGCATTTGGAGCTTACCCATTAGCCTTGGAATTTGGAAAAGTTCATTATAATTGGGGTTGGAGGGTTAGTTCATGCACTTCATTAACTCCTGTGCCAAAAATCTCTTCACATTAATGATATCTCCACCCAAGTTATTACATTTTTCTCTGAAAATTATTGGGCAATAAATGTTTGAACATAACTCACGTGATAGCGTAATGGAATTAATGTAAGTAGAGATGTAATGGCTTCTTTGATTAATGGGTTCTTGGACAACACAGCCGACTGAGAATATAATACCTTTTAATTAGAAATGAGAACAATTTTGTCTTTCAAATATTGGTACTGCTTACATGGTTTATACCTTACCACAGGTGAGAATTATTTACAGTCTAACTGAAAGTGCTTATCTGGCAAACTGAGAGCTGGGTTTTGATCTATTCCCCTTATCCATGGCATGAATGGTATGCTTTTTCTTGTCTCATTTAAAGAAAAGCTTCCCTTGCTTTCTTCGCTGTCTTCACCCCAAGTCTTTGGCAAACCGAGCAAACTCCATCTCTGACTTTTTAAATACCCCACCCCCACTCTTTTAATTTTGTTTTTTTCATTTTGTCATCACTTGAACCACAATAGCTCTTATCCTGATCGATTAACTTTTTACAGAAACTCCTCATGGAATTTGGCTAATTTTAAACTTACTAATGTTCTTTTCTCAACTTAAAAATAGATATTTGTAAATGCTTTCAGATTTTTATCTTTCTTATTTTCCAGACCATTTCATTGAAGAAAATTGGCATTTTGATCTCAGTTTTATAGATGTGGAATTGGAGGAACATAGAAGCAATAATCTTATCCAAGGAACATAGGGCTCAATTGCAAAGAATTAATTAAAACTATCATGTCTTTTCTTTAGTCATTCAGCTGTGAATGTGTTTAATGACCTGGTGTCTGCCGTTGGCCACAGTCCTAGAAACACGTTAAAAGAACAGGAATATTCTCACTGTCAGGCTATGAGACAAAGTGTTTGGGGAAACAAGGAGGCAGTGCTGTGTGGCAGGAGATTGGGAGTAGCCAGCACTGGGAACTGTTAAAGTTACCCTGCATGAGATTTGTTTCTGGGCAAGAAGTGTTGGTGAAGCTCAAAGTCTAACTACTCAGCACAATTAATTGAACCCTGCAATAGAAGCAAAAGCCCTGATTGTGAACTCAATAGCTGATGTGCACACGTGGATGGCAGAAGACCATTTTGGCTCATTCATCCAGGTCTAATGCTGATTTGGTATGATCATGCCCCCTCCCCCATGTTCCATGACTTCCTCCACCAAAAGACAGAGGGTCTGGAAGTAACCTGGCCTGCTGTGTCCAAGCATATCCAGTGAGTTCCCACAAGGATATTCTTAGACTCTAGTCTAGTGGCCTTTTTCATTGGTTAGCCCAGAATTAAAATCCATAGCTCTTAGTAGCAGTTGTAACAGTCATGGCAGATTCTCTGTTTCCACAGCCTTTTATAAGGTGGTGGTGGTACAGCACCCAGGGAGAGTGTCCATGTACTTCAAAGCGGATGGCTCCTCTGTACTGAAGCCTTTCCAAGGACAGTGGCCTTGGGCTCTCTGGATTTTAGGTAAGTTAGGGAAATTCAGTGCTCAAATCAAAGCCAACTGAAATAAAAAGGCATTTTCCATGCCAGCTGAGGCCTCTTCATGGACACATGAAAAAATAAGGAAAGCAGGGGCTAGGAGATAATCCATATTCAGCTTAAATAAACTGGAATATTAGACCTCAGTTTCATTCTGCTCTTCATTTTTCTCTGGACCAGGTCACTCCTTCCTAATTATGACTCAAAACTACTCAAGCATAGAATTATCACAGCATTTAAAGACTGCTGAGTTTAGGGGCTGCCGTTGTCCTATAAAAATATGTATGTAGACTTGAGCACTAAGCCAAGGATATTTGACCTCTGCTGTACCAAGGGCTCCATTTGTAACCTCCCAGAAGCCCAGTGGCTGTGTTTGATTTGCATGGATATTTACATAAATCTACATATGCATGGTTTGCAGGTTTGGCCCATGAGTTGATTATATCTTGTTTGCTCTAAAAGTTTAGAACTGAAGGTAAGGGGTGAAGGTTATAGCTATTCAAGAAGAAAAACATATGTTGTCCAGGAAGTTTCTTTTAGGAGTCTCTTTTTAAATATGTCTTGCACAGTGAGGATGTAACTAAAATGCAAGTTCTTTAGGAACTGAAAAGCCTTTTAGAAGTACCTGTAGTCAGGAGCATCTGGACTTCGACTTAGGTCACGATCTCACAGTTCACAGGTTTGAGCCCCACAACGGTCTTATTGCTGTCAGCACAGAGCCCCACTTTGGATCCCCTCTCTCTGCCTCCTGTTTGTGCTCTCTACATTAAAATACATTTAAAAAAAAGAAAGGAAAAGAAGTAATTATGGTCAGTCTTCTGCCTTCCATTTCCACAGGGCCATAGTGAGCCTTCTCATCTTAGAGAAAGGAGAATCTATTGATTAAATGTTAAATATTAGTAAGTAAATATTATTATTACATACTAAGTTCTCACCGCAAAAGTGAGAAATTATAACTAGATGCATGTCACTCATAAAATGATTAGAGAAAAATATAAGGGGAAATTTGGGTTTCACTATTACTGGGAAATTCAAGGCTGAGCTCCACTGTAAATGTGGTTCTCCCTCAGGATTCTTACGTCTTACTGACACCAGTCTCTACTCCATTCCACCTCACCTCTGCTATTAGGTGGCCAGTTTTAAGTATCTTTTGTGAGGGGGATTTATATGGGTTTTGTTCTTTAATACATTCCTCTGCCATTTTTATCATTGTGTAGAAGACATAGAACATGAAAATTAAGAATAGAAACCCTGAGGGGCCCCTGGGTGGCTCAGTCAGTTAGGCATCCGACTTTGGCTCAGGTCATGATCTCACAGCTCGTGGGTTCTAGCCCTGTGTTGGGCTCTGAGCTGACAGCTCAGAGCCTGGAGCCTGGAGCCTGCTTCAGATTCTGTGTCTCCCTCTCTCTTTGCCCTTCTCCACTCATGTTCTGTCTCTCTCTCTCCTTCAAAAATTAATAAACTTAAAAAAATTTATGAATAAGAACCCTGAAATCACATAATTCTCACCCTCCTACTTATGCCCTGTGTGATTCTTGATTAAGTTGCTTAAATTTTCTATATTTCAGTTTCCTTTTCTGTAAAATGACTTAGTAATACCTACCTCAAACAGTAGTAATAAGGATTAGATGAGATAATGTGCATAGTGTTGACTCATAAAAAGAACTCAATCAGTGATGCATATTATCATTATTACCTTTATTATTGGTATTTTGTCTTTTATTTTTTATATTTTATGTTTTTTATTTGTTTAATATAATTTATTGTCAAATTGATTTCCATACAACCATAAGAGACTCTTAAATACTGAGAACAAACTGAGGGTTGATGGGAGGGAGGGGAAACTGGGTGTTGTATGGTATTTTGTCTTTTAACCAATTCAGTACTTTTGCAGACTTCATCAGTTTTCTCCCAATTCTGAGGATCCCATCTCCCACTACTCATCATATTTCTTTGAACTTCTACCTTACCAACAGTTGCAACTGGTAGCATGGCCTCTGAATGGCACTCTTATATTGATAATGTTAGAGATCATTTTTAAAGGACTTAGGCTAAGTTTTAATTGAGCTGGACAATGGAAGTTTCTATGGCATGATCCCACTTTTCCTACACTAACACTTCTGCTTTTTGTTTTTTCTCTGAGACTGAGTAATGGATCCCATTCTCACTAGATGTCTCTGGGATCAGAGCTGAAATCCTTCTTCATACTGCAATATCAAGATACTTTCAATGTGCTTCCTTTATACTGTAGTTTTGGTAGAATTATTGGACCCACTCTTGCACACTGAACCTAAACTCTTCAAAACATTTTTTTCCCAGAAGTTTTTATTTACACTAATCAGTAAATGTGAAAATGAAATTTGAATTCACTTGTCACTGGTTAAAATGATTATGTAAACCAAACCATTATATTCCAGAATCCCTAAGGAGCACTCAAATTAGGCCTTTTCTGGACCCTGGGTTACAATACATGATACAGTCTTTAGGTACTGTAGATCCTTAAGATTTGCCAGAGGTATAAGCTGAGAAACTTGAAGGTTCCAATTTCACATTCAGAGGTTACTGAGGGCACAAAGATAGGTAGACAACAACAAGCCTCATTTAGCTGTAGATGCTCAATGGTGGACTCATTTCCCTCACTAATCAGTGATTTCTTCATGAACATCATGAATCTAATCTACACCTAATGAAGGTAATAAGAATTAAAATCTCTTGTAACAGTCAAAACTATGGATGGTATATCTAGAAATCCCCAAGTTTTACTTCATTGCAGAGGATCACAAAAGGTGAAAATCACTAAGTTTCAATATGATCTGATTTGACCTATGACCTGAAACATGTCAGGGCTTGGAAACATAAGAAAAAGGAAAGAGTGCGTGGGAAAATATATCCAATGATAGGAAGAAGGAAATGATTGGAACAAAGAATAGTACTGAAATGAGTCACAGAGGAATAGAGAATTTACTTGGTAAAGGTCTCATTTGGTATAAACCATTCTAGTGTTGAACCATTGTTTTATTTCCCAGAAATTTTAGTTGTAATAAACCAGAAATTGTCATCATGAAGTTTAGCCTATTCTTGTTGTGTTCACCATGGAGCTAGATCAGAACACTTGTGCCAGAGATGAGAAGACATTCAATTATATGACAATGGTAGGAATTGGTCACGAACATCTGTTATGCTCATAGATTGCTGTGGAATTATCTTTCAGCCTCTGACCATCAGAATTAAGCTTTTCAATAGCTTTTCATCTTTTTCCCTGAGTTTCATTCATTCTTCATTCAGCTCCTTGCTGAATTACATGAACAGTAGATCTTCACATGGCTAGAAGTAGAAAAAGTAAAACAAACATATACTGCTTCTAAGAGATGATTTGTGTGTGTGTGCGTGCATGCGTGTGTGTGTGTGTGTATGTGTGTGTGTAACATATATGCTGCTTCAAAACTTCTTTTCCTTTTGGCAAATAAACTTTTTTCCTTTTGTTCCACTTTCTCTGCCAAGAAAACTCATTCCTCTGCTAAGTGGAACAATGTGAAAAAAAGAAAGGATACAATGACTTGCAGTCACTTGTTAGATGAGTGACCAGAGTCTGTAGTAGCACTAATGGTGGATGAGGAAATGCATGTGGAGGTTCAAGGCTTGATCTGGTCTCTGTGGAACTGAGAACAATTATGCTCACCTCTCTGTGTTTCACTTTCTTATAAAATAAACATGAAAATCTCTTCTCTCATGTTAAGATTATATCTGGTAGACTGAAATGGTAGAAACATGTCTATTTTTAAGGAGGAGCACTATATGGTTCAGATGTCTGTATATACCCAATTTTCTTCAGTGGTCCCAAATTAAACAACATTGTTCCTTTATCTACATAAAGCCATGAACATTTCCTGACAATTCCAACATTTCAGTGTTAAGTTACATTTCCTACACTGCCAAACACACACAGAAATATTACAGAAATCTTTTCTTTGGCTGTACTGTCTAGGATTTTTTGGTGTTGAAAATGTAATAAATCACTGTACAGTTCAATGGGATTTCTTTTTTGTGTGTGTTTCTTTTGCTCAACCATCTATATCTTTACTGGGAGTGTTGAGGATTGGTTGGTGTGTCCAAGTCCCCACATCACTGTCTTTCTTTCTAGCCCATGATTATCTTTCTCTGTTTGAACAACAATTCCCCTTCTGTTATCATGTGTCTTCATTTGTGTGACATAATTTGCCTCATTTTTTTTCTTTCATTTCAGGAGCTTACATAAACATCCTTATCGTCTAACTGAGCTTAGTGAAAAGGAAAAATGAGTTTCACACCCAGCCGTATGAAACATGATTGCAGAACGCTTTTGTCGAGATTCTGACTTCTGAAATTTAAATAGTGCAACTCTGGGACAGAACTTATGAGGGACTATCCATGCCAATCACACCCAAATGAAGAGATTTCTAATGCAATTATTTAGTGACACTTCGCTATTTTCACCACCATTTTCCCCCTGCCTGGGCTATGGGAAAAGTCTCCTTGCCAGCTTCCAGCTATCACTCTTTCTCCATAAAATAACCAGAGTGATTTTGTAAAATAGAAATCAGATTTTACATCACTCCCTGCCAAAGTCTTCAATCCTTTGATATTACACTTAGAATAACATTCAGGGGTGCCTGGGTGGCTCAGTCAGTTAAGTGTCCGACTCTTGGTTTCGGCTCAGGTCATGATCTCATGGTTTGTGGGATCCAGCCCCACGTTGGGCTCTATGTTAACAGTGCAGAGCCTGCTTAGGATTCTCTCTCCCTCTCTCTTTGGCCTTCCCCAACTCGTGCACACGTGCTCACTCTCTCTCTTTTTCAAAATAAATAAACTTAAAAAAAACTTTTTAAACTCACTGCTTATTTTCAAGAAGAATAAAATCAATTTGGCATAAAAGATCCACCTCGTTGGGGCCCAGCCTTTGTCGACCCCCATCTCTACCACCCACTCCTTCCTAGCTTTCGAACACCTTCATATCTCACAGCATCATAGGGCTTTCATTTCTGGTGTTTCTCTTTATGTCATTCAGGTTCTTCCATTTGAATGTTGCTTTCTCAGAAAAATGCACATAGTCACCCTCTCTTTACCCTACTTTTTCTTCATAACATCATTTGAAATTACATTAAACTTTTAGTTAATTTGTTTTCAAAATGTTTCTCTTCTGACAACAGGGTCTGTTTTGATATTATTCACTTCTGTCTCCTCAGAAACTAGAACCATACATGAAACACAATAAGCCCTTAATAAGCATTTGTCGGGTAAATGAAGAAATTCTGAAACACACTATATATATATGTTTCTTATAGCCTGATGTTATTATTCTTCAGAGGGGAAAATAAATATTGTTCTCATTTTTATGTATAAACTTTTTGGAAGATAAAATAATTGAGTCATTTATTTAAATGAAAGCTGTTAATTCACATCATAGAAAGGATCTCTTCATTATTCTTTGGTCTCTCCCATGAGGCTGAGGATTCTCAAGCCTGAAAATGAAAGTGTTGTCCATCCGTCTACCTAACCACTCTTCACTAACATTTGGTCCAACAAAGAGGAACTAAGATATAGGTGGTAACTGCTTAGTCCTTGGGTGCATAGGAACAAGAGGGGAAAAGACAAAGGCAGTGGTAGCATATAAATAAATCACCTTAGTCCCTCTTCTGTGTGGGCCTAGAAAAAATGTCAAGGTGCTGGCAGAATAACTAGTAATTGAATCCAGAATTGCCAAAGCTATGACTGGACATATTGAGGGGAAAGAGAGGGAAGCTTTCCTTTCATTCCATGTTTATTTTTTGCAAAGTACATTTGGCAACAATATCTTTCACTCCAGAAGAGGTTATTGAAAGACATTGAGAGAAAAATCTGAACTTAAACTTCCTTAGAAATGACCCTGGGGTAGGGAGTGTTCTACAGCTATAATAAATTATTCTAGGAAGAACCAAAGAGTAAAAGGCTGTTCTCATTTTCAGTGAACAGAATATTTTTCTCTAGACATAGTTTTGCCAGCCTTTGATGAGAATTTGTCATACCAGTTATTCACAAACCTTCTATTCTGCTAGGACCAATCTGAACTGGTAGAGAGGATGTTCTCAGATTTTCTATGAAATTTATAATTATCCAGTAGGGTAATGCTAGGGAGCCAGTCTCTGAATGGAACCCACTAATCTAAACTTACAGCATTTTCCAAAGATCAAAATGAATCACAGACACATTTTCAAGCTCCATACATTCACGTGTTGTTAAAATCTACAAATTCTTGATTCTTACATTATTACATTAATTGAATAACTTTATTCAATGAACATTTGGAGGCATCTACCAGTACCAGAGTTCATATCAGGTCAGACGATAGAAAGATATTTTCATTTTCTCATGTCATTTAGAATCTAGTTTATTTTGAGCTTTCGTATCATGTGGTAGAAAGTCTGGGAAAAAATAAGAATATTCCTAAAGGAGAGAAGGCAATACATATTGAACTCCTGGTGGAAATTAGTAGAAAATGGCAGCTAAAATACAGAGAATGATACCTACTAGACTTAAATTTGATCTCATAGCAGTAGGTATTTAAAAAGACTAAACTATGGACCTAAACTTTAAGTTAATCAGTTAGCTTTTCTTTTCTCCCAAGGCTACATATTTCATTGCTGAATTCAGGCCACCATTTTCACAAATGTTTATGTATACAGGACATAGGTGATGTGCAAGTAGGAACAGTTCTACCCAAATATTGAATTAGTATTAGGAAGCACACAGTATAGGGAGCCTGGATGGCTCAGTCCATTAAGCCTCTGACTTCAGCTCAGGTCATGATCTCACAGTCCATGAGATTAAACCCTGTGTTGGACTCTGTGTTGACAGCTCAGAGCCCGGGTCCTGCTTCGGATTCTGTGTCTCCCTCTCTCTGCCCCTCCCCCACTCATGTTCTGTCATTCTCTCTCTCTCTCTCTCTGTCTCTCTCTCCCTCCCTCTCAAAAATGAATAAACATCAAAAAAAATTTAAAAAGAAAATACACAGTAAAGGCACAGGAAGCTCTTCTCTTTAATTTGCTAAATTGCTAATTTCATAATATTGTCAACTATTGGATACATATTATTATATTTCTTGAGTCCTAGCACTTCCTCCAGTGAAAAACTATATTTTATTCTTCTTATTGCAAATTAATAGGGCATAAAGTCCTATAGCTAGAAGTGGACAGCTCTAGGATTACCACAGCAAGGACCCAGGCATCCAGAGTGTAGAATTTCTAACTTGCAAATTCCTAAAGATAATTGCTGATTCTCTCAAGAGGCGACCAATGTATATGGATTTCTGTCACTTTACAGAACAGAGTTGAGAAATTGTTGCCATTGCACACTGCTTGGATTTTTTATGTAATTACATAACTTTTTAATGTAATTTTCATGAATGAGTCTATTTTTGCTTATGCACTCTTTAATCACAAAGTGACCAGAGGAAAAACTGCCTTTGTCCTTGAGAGATATGTGCACACACACCCAAAGTTGACTTTTCCCTTAATGCAGGTATTCCATTTTGCTCATTTTTACAACGTAGAATCTTTGAACTGGAAGGGTGCTTAAAAGATATGTTTTAACCAAATCTCTCTAAATGCCCAAGGCCACACAGTAAATTTGCAGCAGGACTGAGACTAGAACACAGAGCACTTGGGTCCCAAACCATTGTTTACCTTTCAGTGAGGCCCATTTAAGATGCTTCAAGAGCCTTTAAATACCCATTGAACAGCCCAATGTCGTAGACCCAAGGAACTCACATACAGTCTTTATTTTTTGCAGCTCATCTGAGGCCTCAGAGAAATGTTTTCATTACCTTGAGTCATGGTGGAATCTAATACTTTAATTTGCTTTAACCCCATGAGATTCAAAGGTTATAAGTGGAAGAGGGGATGAAGGGTTAGAGAGGGCTCTTTTCTCAGTCCTTTTTTTTTTTTAATTTTTTTTCAACGTTTATTTATTTTTTTTGGGACAGAGAGAGACAGAGCATGAACGGGGGAGGGGCAGAGAGAGAGGGAGACACAGAATCAGAAACAGGCTCCAGGCTCTGAGCCATCAGCCCAGAGCCTGACACGGGGCTCGAACTCACGGACCGCGAGATCGTGACCTGGCTGAAGTCGGACGCTTAACCGACTGCGCCACCCAGGCGCCCCTCTCAGTGCTTTTAAGTAGGTAAGTTTACATAAGAAAGACACACGGTGATCTTCAATGGCACCAAGCTGCCACTCACCAGGTCTGACACTTTGTCAGAAATCCGTGTGCGCAGGACAAACCAAGAATCAAGACTTCTTTTCAAAATGAAGTAAATCTTTACATTCGCAATAAATGGAGATAAAAGGTTGTCTTTCTGTGGCTTCCAACATAAATTGATGTTCTGTAAGAACGTATGGCTATTTTGCGTTTGAAAGTTTCCCTAATGACAGCAAGATAGAGAACCTGTGTCCCCCACAGGTCTCCATGAAACCAGCAAGAATGGTTTTTCAGTTATTTGGGATTCGGATATATATTTTATGGCTGATTTTTCAGTTTTTTGTTGTTGTTTTTAAGAGCTTTGGCTGGGGTTATGAGAAGAAATCATGGCTACTGATACTTGACTGTGAAAGGTAGACCGGATAGTTGAGAAGTCCTGAGTCCACTTGGGACAGGGCTCATGCAGAGTAATAAAGCAGGTCAAGTGCAAACGTGTATCTAGGAGAAAATGAAATTAAGAATTGTTCCCATAGCTCAGGTCATGATCTCACAATTTGTGAGTTCAAGTCCACGTCAGGCTCTGCTGAGAGCTCAGAGCCTATAGCCTGCTTCAGATTCTGTGTCTCCCTCTCTCTACGTCTCCCCTGCTCACACTCTGTCTCTTTCACTCTCAAAAATGAATAAATGTTAAAAATTTTTTCAATAAAATAAAATTTTTTCTTAATAAAAAAAGAATTGTTCCCATAAGTCCTAATCCATGTGAGAAAAAGACTAAGTCTGGAATCTTTTTCCTCCCCACACTTCTGATATATCTCCTCTTTTATCCATACCTTTCTCTTTCCTGTCTCAGAGAAGGAGAGATAGCCATCACTGTATCCAAGGCCAACTCACTTTCCTGGAAATCTTGATTTGATCCTTCCTATGAAACCCAGTTGTATCAATTAATCCTCTTCTCACATCACTATTCCCCCATCTTCTTAATTCTTTTTTTTTTTTTTTTCTTCTTTCATTCATATTTAAGCCTGGTTTAAAAGGTAGTATGATACTATGGTCATATAGACCTTTCTGTCATTTGACAGCTGTATTGTCCTTGAACAAGTTACTAACCTCTCTAAACCTTAGTTTCCTGTTTGTAAAATGAGAATAATAATAGACTCTATGCTTTAGGAATTTTTTTAAAAGATAAATGATAATGTATATATAGTGCCTGACACATAGTAAGGGCTTAATAGTAGCAATTGTTTTTTTTTTGCTATTACTATTTTATATGTTTAATGTAATAGTGCATTGTTACTAATATATTATTATATCTTATCTCCTCTTAGACAAAAATTCCCTTCAATAAAGGGGAACATTTCTTCTTCATTACTTGAGAAGGTTTGTCATAATGTTGCAATATGATATATCTTCGCTAAACATTTATTGAGTAAATGTGGCCAGTGATTTGTTTCAATGATTTAAGAAGGATAAAGCTTTTATTTGGATCTCCAAGCCTTAAGCTATTTTTCCTTTTTGGAATTTGTTTAGCAATTAGGTAAAGTTTAACCTAATAGTTACAATTTACTAGTGTCTCAGTAGTCTTAGTAACTTAGTTGCATGGGCCATGGGGTGTGCATAAAATTTATGACTTTTGGTGTTCATGGAAACTAAAAATGTGGGGATATTAAGATATTATTAGGAAGAATAACAGGAGTTTAATGTATACATAGAATTCCAAGTTTTGTCTTCTAAAAAATGATACTCAGCTTTTCATTGTCTGGCCTTGAATTGTATAAGACAACAGAATGTGGGATCTGGAGTATACCCTATAGATCATCTGGCCAGCATTTCTCAAAGTGTATCCCAAATATGTTAAAAACAGAGGAAGAGATCTGTGGCCAAATCACTTTGGGAAATGTTGGCATGAACAAAGATAAATTCCTTTATAGAGGGAACAATGTACAGTGATTTTGACACTTATTTGCCCAAAGAACACTTGTTTTTGCAAAGCATATCTCAGGATTGTTATCAGGAGTAATACACTTGTAACCTCTTTATTTTATGGATATGGGACTCAAGTTCAAGAAAATTAAAATAATCTGCCAAAGATTACATAGTGGTAGAGCAAAAAGAACCTAGATGTCCTTATTCTTATCTGAAATTAGTCTTTCTGTTTATTTTTGCTTTCTTGGAAAGATAGTAAAATTCACATAATTATATCATTTTGCCTGTATTTTCCAAACAAGCTTACACTAAAAATATCACAACTAACTTTCGAGAATTAAACACATTAATAATAATGAAATGATTTCTCCATAAAATTGGGAATACAATTACCTCCAAAGTTCTATTAGGAAAATTAGTACTTTTTTTTAAAAAAAAAACTAGAATTCCCCAAACCAATTTCTTTGATGTTTTACTCATTATTTTTATAATTAGGCATACAATGATTCATACTTTATTCATAATTTAACAGATTTTTTGGGTTATTTCTAAATAAGATTAGTATTTCTGCATATCATAGATAAGCAGTCAATCATAAATGACATAAAGTTCTTCTTAAATATAATTAGGTTTGCTATGTGATGTTCAGAATTTCTGTATCTATAGAAAGAATAATCAAAAATTCATGAGAAATGTAAAAATACACTATCAGTGTGATGAAACTAAAGGAGTATAAAGGTGAAATTATAGTAACTCAGTCACTGAAAGACTATTTCTCTAGCTGTAAGGTTTCTACTACCTTCTTGTTAGGAAAAAATAACAAGTTTAAGATCTGAGTCCAAGATTATTTCCCCACCCAGTTTTTAAACATCTTAAATGGGCTTTATTTATAGAACATTTTTAAGTTTGCAGAAAAATTGTGAAAAAGGTGCAGAAAAGCTGCATATATCCCCTTCTGTGTGCACAGTTTCACCTACTGGTATCTTACATTAGTGTGCTACATTTGCTATAATTGATGAACAAATACCAACATATTATAATTAGCTAAGTACCATCATTTACATTAAGGTTTCATTTTTATGTTGTAAACTCTATGGACTTTTGACAAATGCATAATAACATCATTGGAGTATCATACAGAATAATTTCACTGCCCTGAAAATGTGCCGTGCTCCATGTACACATCCTTTCTCCCCCTAAACCCTGATCTTTCCACTGACTCTACAGTTTTGCCTTTTCCTAAAGGTTATATAGTTGGAATTATACAATATTGTGGTTTGGGTCTCTCTCTCTCTTTTTTTCCCAGATTGGTTTCTTTCATTTAAAAAAAAGTGCATTTAGGTTTCCTCCATGTCTTTTTGTGGTTCAATAGCTCATTTCTTCTTATTGCTAATATTCCATCATAAGGATTTACCACAATTTGTTTATTTTCCTAGTTAAGGGTACCTTGGTTGCTTCCAATTTGGGGCAATGCAAATAAAGTTGGTATAAATACTCACGTGCAGGTTATTGTGTGGAAATAGTTTTCAACTCCTTTGGGTTTATACCTATGACACGATTGCTTGATTTATGGTAAGACTGCCAGCAATAAACAGAGTTCCTGTTGCCAGCATTTGATATTCTTAGTGTTTTGGATTTTAGTCATTCTAATAGGTGTGTAATAGTATCCCATTTTTTTGAGGTGTAATTGATATACGACATTTTATTAGTTTCAAATTTACAGCATAATGATTCCATATTTGTGTACATTACGATATGATCAGAATTAGTCTAGTCTACAATTGTCACCACACATACAGAATCTTTTTTTCTTGGGATAAGAATTTTTGAGATCTACTCTGCTAGCAAAATTCACATATGCAATGCAGAATGATTAACTACAGTCACTTTGCTGTATATTAGACCCCCAGGACTTATTTATTTTATAATTGAAAGTTTGTTCCTTTTAACTCTCTTCACCTGTTTTACCAATCTCCGTTCCCATCTCAGGCAACCGCCTCTTCTCTGTGTCTATGAGCTTGTTTCTGTTTTTGTTTCCACATGTAAGTGAGATCATACAGTATTTACCTTTCTCTGACTCGTTTCACTTAACAGAATACCCTCAAGATGGACATGTGTTGCACAGGTACCAAGATTGTATCCTTTTTTATGGTTGAATAGTATTCCATCATATATTATATACATACAAAATTCAGCTTTTCCTCATTGAGTATGATATTAGCTGTGGGCTTGTCATATGTGGTATTTTTTATGTTGAATTATATTCCCTGTATACCTACTTTGTTGAGAGTGTTTATTATAAATGGGTGTTGAATTTTGTCAAATGCTTTTTATGCATGTATTGAGATTATCATATGATTTTTATATTTCATTTTGTTAATTTGATGTATCACATTGATTGATTTGTGGATGTTAAACCATCTTTATATCTCTGGACTAAATTCCACTTCGTCTTGGTGTATGATCCTTTTAATATATTGTTGACATTGGTTTGCTAACATTTTGTTGAGGATTTTTCTATGTTCATCAAAAGTATTTCCCTGTAGGGTCGCCTAGGTGGCTCAGAGTGCTCGACTTTGGCTCAGGTCATGATCTCGCGGTCTGTGGGTTCAAGCCCCACGTCAGGCTCTGTGCTGACAGCTCAGAACCTGGCGCCTGCTTTGGATTCTGTGTCTCCCCCTCTCTCTGCCCCTCCTCCACTCATGCTCTGTCTCTGTCAAAAATAAATAAACATTATTTTTTTTTTTAAGTATTTCCCTGTAATTTTGTTTTCTTGTGGTATCCTTGTCGCATTTTGGTATTGAGATAGTACTGGCCTCATAAAATGAGTGTAGGCATATTCCCTCCTCTTCTATTTTTTTGAAGAGTTTCAGAAGGATTAGTATTAGTTTTTCTTTAAATGTTTGCTGGAAGTCACCAGAGAAGCTCTCTGGTCCTGGACTTTTGTCTGTTGGGAAGATTTTTTTATTATTATTATTTATTCAATCTCCTTACTAGTAACGGGCCTGTTCAAATTTTGTATTTCTTTGTGATTCAGTAAAATCGTATGTTTCTAGGAATTTATTCATTTCTAGATTCTAGATTTTCCAACTTGGTGTATAATTGGTCTAGTAGTTTCTTATGATTCTTTGTGTTTGTAGGGTATCGGTTGTAGTGTTTTCTCCTTCATTTCTGTTCTCATTCATTTGAGTCCTCTCTCTCTCTCTCTCTCTCTCTTTGGTGAGTCTAGAGAAAGATTTGTCAATATTCAGGCTTATCTTGTAAAAAAATCACTGTATGTTGTTATTGTTGATGATATAAATGTATTGACCATGGGCCACTGAAGCAGATGATAAGTATTTTCACATGGGCAAGCTTCTACACACATAACAATTGACTAGAAAAGCATAAACTGAATAGTCAGTTAATAAAGGGAACTTGGACATTCATTACTGCAACAGGAAGTGAACTTTTATTACCTTTTTCTATCTTTATTACGGGAGACAATCTCCATCTATATAACTAGAAGAGTGTAGGTCACCTTTCCAAAGAATTTGATGCTAAGGCTACAACATAGAGGGACAAGGGACTCTCCTTTGACACTGTATAGACAATAGGGACACTTATTTATTCCAAGAAGTCTTTCATCTTCCCTAAGAAGTTGTACCATTACCAGTAACATGAAGAATAACCAGTTAACTAAGCTAAAGAATATCTCTTAAGTTAAAAAAAAATACTTGACATAGAATGGAAGTATTTATCTCTGTGCTACTGGCTAGAAAAAATTACTTAGACAATGGTGAGTTTCCAAGTGTATTTAGAGTTGATATTTGTTTAGAGACTTTTTGAAGTGAATGTGCCAGGAAATGAGTCTCTAAAAACAGAACTTGAAATTTGAGATGTGAGAAGATTATGAACCTTGTAATTTAATACATTGGCCACAGACTTCAACAATTTTCTTCATCTATTTGTAAGTCACCATCCAAATGGGTAACTAAATGGGCCATGTGTATTATTTTCATCTAGCAGCCCTGTTTGGACTGTTTCTAAATTTCCCAATGGACTAGAGGAAGATACCCAACCTAACTCTTGCACTTCTCACCACCTGTATTTATTGGCATCAGGTATCTTGTGCATTCTCAATAAATACATATTCACTGGTTGATTGATAAGCTTCTAACTTTTCCTTGTAGCCTCAATAATTATCTCTCTTCATTCTCAAGGCTGTCTCTAAACTCTATATATTCTTCATATTTAGCATTCATCTGGTGTCCCTTCGAGCTATTCTGTTATTTCAGATACTGCCTTAGCAGAATTTCTAAATGCCAAAAGATTTTTTTAACAACTTAGAAGGGAGATTGAGAATCATAAGTATGCTGCCAGCCCTGGAACGTTTGCCTAGTGACCTAATTTCATGGGAATTTGCCAGGCCTGCTCTGTGGAAGAAATCCAGTCTTATTTCTTGTCCCTATGGGTTATTTAGCTGACATTCTACACAGCCAGACTCTTCACATTGTTGTGACCTTCAAGAGACTCTCCCTTTAATACTGCTCTATTCTAATTTTGCTGTATAAAATAAACTATAAGAATTAAAGGTGTAATCATTTATATGGCTTAGACAAGTTTATACAACACAAAGTTCTTAACTCAAACATAATTTCTTATACTGAATTATAACATACAATTGTTTCTCATTACTCTAGACTTCTGTCACATACATTTTGAATAATTTCAGAAACTTATTAGTATAACTTATCCAAAATGTTATCAAGACTTTTTCCAGATGAGAGAAGTTATTTATTGTCCAACATGGACCTTCATGTCACTTATTTTTCTTTTTCCCCACTAGCTCCTCCTAAAGCCAGATCTAAAGTTATTTTAGATACCACAGTCAATTTGACATGGTTTTGTATTGATCTGACATTCTCTTCAGAAAACCAATACCAAAGTATTGTGTGTTTGTACACTCAGAATTGTACTCTAATTCTGTCCTGTCTACAGGCTTATAACCTTTTCTGAAGAACACTTTGTACCTGTTTTATCCCTCCATCTAAAAGTACTGCAATGGCCTTAGGCCAAAAGCAATGAAATTGTGACTTTCTAACTTCTATATAGCTTGCCTAGGGACATTAATGAGAGAAAAGTAAACCTAGTCTATTATCCTGAATGGCTTTTTAAATAATTAGGAGATTTTAATAATAGTGTCTGGTTGATGCTTTCAGGTTCCCCATGGGCATTCCGACATTTCGAGGGTGAGTAAGATGGTCCTGATGCTTCAGGAGAGAAGACCTCATTCTCACCACAAATGACCTTCAATTCATACAAATGCTGAAAACAGCACTGGGCATCCCATTACTGAAATGGATTGTTTGGCATCAATGCTTGCAGTTTGGGAGTTTGACATCATTTTGTAGAGCTATCTTTAAGAACAGAAGTGATTCAAATTTTTAAAAAGGTAGAAATTTTAGAATGATAGATTTTTGACACTTTGATTTTTTCTAATCTCACTACAAAATTAATTGAGTCACCTCTGACTTCTTTTCTATAAAGAAGGTGATGAAAATATATGCCAAGACCCTAGGGATCTTCAGAAAAGTAAAGGCATGATGTTAAAGTGGACTCAAAATGAAAATGTATCTTAAGCCTTAAAAAGTAAAGACTCTTATAACTTGCAACTCCACTACTAAAAGTTTATCCTCAGTAAGTATAACCAATAATGCATACATATGTTTATACAAGTATAATCACCACAGTGTTCATTATAATACTGAAATTTTGGAAACAAATATCCAGCAATAGGAAAATGGTTAAACAATAAGATACACTACAGCTATAAAACATTATGGTTAAAAATTGTTTATTGATCTTCACAATATTTTACTTGAAATAAAAAAGCAGGTTACAAAACAGCATCTATAGTGAGATTCTGTGTTTTTTAAAAAGAAATAGTAACATGTTAATATGGTTGATGTACCAATGATGGTATTTTAAATTTTTGTCTACATTTTCTAATTACTCTATAGTAATTATGTAGCATTTTTACAATAAAAAGGAGGTATTGAAATTTGTATTAAAGTATTTTCTTTTTATTTTAAAAAAGACTTTAGAAGGGAGTGGAGTGAAGTTTTTTCAAAGGTAGATGAGAACACCTTGATAAGTCCCGCATGCCCTATCATGTAGGAGTAGAGAAAGAGGTGGTGCTTTGAGAAGAACAATGAGGTGAAAAAATAATCTCTTGAGAGGAGCAGAGAGGAGCAACAATTCTGTGTACCTCTTCACATTCAGCACACAGAGGTGGAATGGTGCCTAAATGGATCAACAATGAGAAAGAGCCAACAAATTCCAAACACCATCAACAGAAAAATTTTTCAAGATGTTGGCTTCTAGGAGACTTTCCAGAAGGAATATCTATGTTTTATCTTCTCAAGAAGGCATGCACACACACACACACACACACACACACACACACACAACACATGGAAAGAATTTCAACTCTTTCTTCATAAACAGAGACCATGAAATGGGAATTCTGTCATCTTGCTTCTTCACCTGTTCTTTTGTCTTTTTCTCTTGTGCAAGGGAAGAAGAATTTCCTTTTCAGGACTAGCCCTTTACTTCTGCTCTTCACTGTGCCTCTCCTACTTCCTCAGGGACCTTGTTCTTTAGACCATTTTAGCCATTAAGCAATATAAGTAAACTTCTTGGAACTTGTGAACTATTCAAGTACCTACAGACATGTTTGTATCCAAAAAACAGATTATGAAATTCAAATTATGAATAATGAAAATCAAATGTAATAAATAACAGAATGTATATAAAATGTAATATTATGTCAACATTGTAAAACTTGGTATTTGTAAACTTTTCGCTACATTTGGAAACAATTTGTGACTTGGAAGCTCTCCATTTTCCAAAATTCCTGAGTATGCACATACATTGTTGATAAATCATACTGAATTATAAACTGAGTAGTTCATAGACAACTAAATTTGAAAGCAAATTATAAAAATTCTTTTAAAGTTTTTTTATTGCAAAAATATACTTCAGTCAGGGAAGTTGGCACAGTAAGAGGATCCTAAGATCATCTAGTCTCATAAATGCATCTAGATAACAACCATATCAGTGCAACTAACTCTAAAATACCTGAAGACTGGCAGAAGAGGTTTTCAGGATAGTAAGGGTGGAGACTCGGTCAGAAGCTAAACTCCCAACAAGGCTAACCACGAATTTGAGGGGCACCATAAGTGTGGAGAAGAGAGAGGAACAGACAGCACTCCAGGCACCCCAGGCATGAGGCATCTGCACTAAGAAGATGAGTCCCCATAACGTTTGGCTTTGAAAATCAGTGGGGCTTAACTTTGTGAGTCTTTATAATTAGCAAGTCTTAACTCTATGTACTTTAAAAATTATCTCCTTTCACTATGGGAGAGCTGGAGAGCAATAGGAAACTGAGGCACTTCCCTTAAAGAGCTAGTATAACAAACCACCTCACTGAGATACAGCATAGAAGTAGCAGTTTGAAAAGTGCCTGAGGTATATGTGAAGGAGACTTATTTAGTAATCTCAGAATGTGTGCTAGAGTGGCAGAGATCTTTAGGAGACTTCTTCAAAAACAAAAAAGCCAGCTGTAGAGTGCCATTTCTCTCCCCTCTACATAGCAGCCTAGATAACCAGACACTTGTGGGAACCAGAACATACAAGCTCCACCTATCATGCTAATACCATGAACCCTGGCCCTCTATTCTATGGATCTGCCCCCATCCAATCTGCCCCACTGGGCAGGCATGCTTCCAAAGCAGCTTCTGCCCAGACATACTCTGCAAGAAACCCAGGCAGGGACCACTGCCACACCAAAGTGACTGCAACCCTGGAGAGAAGGGAATATAACCACACACGGCAGTGTGACTACTGCCCCAGCAGACAGGTTGGGGGCAGGCAGCTGGTCTAACTGCTGGCCACACCCACCAATAAAAAACACTCAGAAACAATGCAGGGAGAGTACCATGGGTCAGCGTGACCCAGGCCCCTGAAATTGAGCTAAGGGCAGGCATCTGGTCTGACTGCAGATACTACCAACTAGAAGCCCACAGTGACACCAGACCGGCCCCTTGAAAGCACAGGAACCAAATCCTGCACAATGTGCCCACAATAGACAAAGTGGATCATTATAGCCAACTGGACTGAAGGCAAATGTGGTCCAGCTACAACAGTAGGTTGCATGCAACCCACATAGGAGACACCCTAAAGAGTCTGGTCCTGGTGAATAGGGGAAACTGAACTACAGGACACTGAAAGATGCCCTCTTCATAAGGAAACTACATTCAAGATCAGGAGACATGACTGACTTTATTAAAACATAGAAAAACCACAGAGAATTAGACAAAGTGATGAGACAGAGGAATATGTCCCAAATGAAAGCACATGGCAAACCACAGCAAAAGGACTAAATGAAACAGATAAACAATATGCCTGGTAAATAATTCAAAGTAATGGTCATAAAGATACTCACTGGAGTTTAGAAAAGAGTAGAGGATCTCAGTGAGATCTTCAACAAAGAAATAAGAAATATAAAAAAGGACCAACAAGAGATGATGAACTCAATAACCAAAATTAAAAATTCACTAGATGGAATCGTATCAGTTTAGAAAGGGCAAAGGAATAAATCAGTGAGCTGGAAGACAAGGTGATAAAAGCAATCAAGGTGAACAACAATAAGAAAAAAAGAACACTAAAATATAAGAATAGGTTAAGGAAACTCAGCAACCAACAAATGTAATAACATTGACATTATAAGGATCCCAGAAGGAGAAGAAAGAAAGAAAGAGACAGACAATTCATTTGAAGAAGTGAAGCTGAAAATTTCCTTAATCTGGAAAGGAAATAGAAATCCAGATCCAGTAGGCACAAAGTCCCCCAAAAAAATCAACCTATGGAGGTCCACACCAAGATACATAATAATTAAATGGCAAAAAGGATAAAGACAGACTTTTAAAACAGCAAGCGAAAATAAACAGTTACATACAATGGAAACACTCCAGGTCCATAGTGGATTTTTCGGCAGAAACTTTCTAAGCCAGAAGTTAGTGACATGATATATTCAAAGTATTGAAAGGAAAAAGTCTGCAAACAAGAATACCCTATTCAGTAAGGCTATCATTCAGAATAGAAATAGAGATAAGGAATTTTCCAGACTAACAAAAGTTAAAGGAGTTCATCATCACTAAGTCAGCCTTGTAAGAAATATTCGTGGGAATTCATTAGCAGGAAAGAAAAAAACAGGTTTACCCTAAAGATATTTTGCCTCACATGTGAGTGCTTGCCAATTTCTGTGTATAACGGTACTTCAGAACCTACAACAACAAGATAAGCAAAAGAAATAAAAGGCAACTAAATAGATAAGGAAGAAGCAAAACTGTATTTGCAGATAAGATAACACTATACATAGAAAACCCTAAAGACTCCATCAAAAAACTACTAGCACTGATAAATGAATTCAGTAAAGCTTCAGGAGACAAAATTAACATATAGAAATCTGTCGCATTTCCATACACTAATAATGAAGTAGCAGAAAGAGAAATTAGGGAAACAATCCCATTTATGATCACCACAAAAAGAATAAAATACCTAGGAATAAACTTAACCAAAAAAGTAAAAGACCTGCACTCTGAAAACTATAAAACATTGATGAAAGAAATTGAAGATGACACAAATGGAAAGATAGCCCCTGCTCATGGATTTGAAGAACTGATTTTGTTAAAATGGTCATACTACCAAAGCAAGCTATAGATTTAATACAGTTTATATAAAAATATCAACAAGCTTTTTTTTACAAATAGAACAAATAATACTAAAATTTGTATGTAATCACAAAAGATCCCAAATAGCTAAAGCAATCTTGAAAATGAAGAACAAAGCTGGAGGTATCACAATTCCAGATTTCAAGATGTACTACAAATCTGAGGTAATCCAAACAGTATGGTACTGACACAAAAATTATACATATACATCAATAGAACAGAATAGAGTATCCAAAAATAAACCCACACTTTTATGGCAAATTAATCTACACTGAAGGAGGCAAAAATATACAATGAGGAAGACAAACTTCAGCAAATGATGCTGTACAAGCACGCAAAAGAATAAAACTGGACCACTTTCTTACACCATACAAAAAATAAACTTAAAATCAATTAAAACCTTAAATTTGAGATCTGAAACCATAAAACTCCTAGAAGAAAACATAAGCAGTAATTTCATTGACATCTACCATAGAAATATTTTTCTAGATATATCTCCTGAGGCAAGGGAAAACAAAAGCAAAATTAAACTATTGGGACTACACCAAAATAAAAAGCATTTACTCAGTAAAAAAAAAAAAAAAATCAATAAATTGGCAAGGTAACAAAAGGAGCAGGAAGATGGAGGCAGAGTGGGAGGACCCTAGGCTTGACTCATCCCACAGAACACAACTATATAACTATCAAATCTTTCTAAATACCATAGAAATTTACCTGAAGATTGACAGAACAAAGTTCACAATTAAAGGGAGACAAGGAGCCACATCAAAGAAGGTAAGAAATACAGAGAAATGGTTTAGGGAAGAAATGGATCATTGGTGCTGTGGAGGGGAGGGAGCCATGGTCCTGGAGGAGAGAGAGAGGGAGAAAAAGAAAGAAAGAGAGAAGCACACAGGGGACTGCACTAGGAGAAAGTTTCCCCAAGGTCAAATACTTGGAAAGTGAAAGGGGCTGAATTTTACAAGTTCTTGCAACCAGTGGTACTTTATGTCTGGAGTAGTAAAAGGTCAGCAGACTTGGCTAAGATAGAGCCTGGAGAGCATTGTGTTTCTCCTGGAGAGAAGGCAGGTAAATAACACTGGGGCAGATAGCCTGGAAATAAAAACCTGAAGAGTGCCTGGGCACACAGAGAGGAGATTATTCAGAAGCATTCAGGAAGAGACCTCTCTGGGAACAAAGGAGCAGACTAGCACCTTTTCCCTCCCCCACCCCTCAGCATAAACACAGAGCCATCTGCAGGAAGCAGCACAGCTCTAAAACAGTCTGCGTAAGTTACTTACACCAAGCACCATCCCCCTGTACTCCAGTAGAACTGCTCTTCTCAGTAATTCTTACCTCAGTCCCAGCAAAGTAGGCTCCTTCCCACAGAAGACCATCACAAACCCCTGCCAACACCACATCTCCCAAACAGAGTTTTGCAGGGTGTCAGTTCCAGTGGAGGTGGTTATGGGTCTCATTTAACAAGGAGATCAGAGTACACCTAGTTAAAATTCACCACATCCAGGCCAGAGCACACAGCAGACAAGGAGACCCTCTGTAGATTACTAACCTGAAGGATAGAGCAGCCAGAACACCACAGCAGGACTCACACAGCTCATGACAGAAACACTCCCTGAAGAATCAGCTCCTGGGCACTCACTATATGACCTCTTTTTCATAAGACCATTACTTTCAGGCACAGGCAACATAACTGGCTTTTCTAACACAAGAACGAGGCAGAAACTTAGACAAAATGCCAATATGGAGGAATTCATCCCAAATGAAGGGACAAGATAAAGCCATAGTCAGGGATCTAAGCAGAACAGTTATAAGTAATATGACAGATGGAGAATTTAAGGCAACAATCATAAGGATACTCACCAGGCTTGAGAAAAGAATGGAAGACATCAAATATCAGTGAGACTCTTACCACAGAGATAAAAAAAAGTTAAAAAAGAATTAATCAGCGATGAACACTGAAATAAATGAGATTAGAAACACATTTGATGCAATGAACAGCAGGCTGGAAGTAGAGAAATGAATTAATGACAAAGTAATGGAAAGCAATGCTGATGAGCAAAAAAGAGAAAGAATAATTATGAGAAAGAAGATTAGACTCAGGGAACTCAGTGACTCCATCAAACTTAATAATATTCATAATATAGGACTTCTAAGAAGAGAGAAAAGAGAGAAGAAAATTTATTTGAAGAAAACTTGTCCAATCTGAAGAAGGAAACAGACATCCAGATCTAGTAGGTATAGAGAAGTCCCATCAAAATCAACTAAAGCAGGCGACACCAAGGCATACTGTTCTTAGACTTGCAAAATATGGTGATAAACAAAAAAATTTTAAAGCAGCAAGATAAAAGAAGTCATTAACTGACAACAGAAAACCCAAAAAACTAGCTGGATATTTCTCCACAGAAACTTGGCAAGTCAGAAGGAAGTGCCTTGATATCAAACTGCTGATAGGGAAAATCTGCAGCCAATATTCTACCCAGCAACGCAATCATTCAGAATAGAAGAAGAGAAAAGAGTTTGCCAGATAAACAAAAACTAAAGGAGTTTGTGACCACTACACCAGTCCTGCAAGAAATATTAAAAGAGACTCTTTGAGTAGAAAGGAGAAAAAAAGGTGACGGTATAAAGGCAGGAAGCACAAAAACAGTAAAAATGAATATTTCTGTAAAAATAAGTCAAGAATAACCAAAAAAAAGATACAAAATATAGTAACATATCTAAAACATGGATAGAGAAGAATGTGTTCAAATTTGAACGACCATCAACTTAACATAGATTGTTATTTGCAAGTTAGGTTATATACAAACCTAATGGTAACCATATATCAAAACCCACTAATAATCATGCAAAGAATAAAGAGAAAGAAATTCAAATATATCACTAAACAAAATTAGCAAAATATGAAAGAGAGAAAGACAAGAAAAGATTAGAAAATCTCTAGAAACAACCACAAATCAAGTAATAAGATGTCAATAAATACATATCTATCAATAATTACTTTGAATGTAAAAGGAATAAATGCTCCAGTCAGGATACATAGCATTTGGAATGGAAAAAAAAAACACCTATATACTAGAAACTCATTTTAGACCTAAAGGCACCTACAGATTGAAAATGAAGGGATGGAGAAACATTTATTACACAAATGGATGTCTAAAGAAAGCCAGGGTAGCAATACTTATGCTAGACTAACTAGACTTTAAAACAAAGACTGAAACAAGAGACAAGAAGAGGACTATATAATCATAAAGGAGACAATCCAGAAGAAGAAATAAAAATTATGAACATTTATGCACCCAACATGATACCACCCAAATATATAAAACAATTAATAACAAACATAAAGGAATTAATTGATAATAATACAATAATAGTAGGGGACTTTAACTCTCCACTTACAACAATGGACAGATTATCTAAACAGAAAATAACAAAAGAAACAATGGCTTTGGACAATGCACTGGACCAGATGAACTTTACAGATATATTCAGAACATTCCATTCTAAAACAGCATAATATACATTCTTTTCAAGGGCACAAGGAACATTCTCCAGAATAGATCACATATTAGGCCACAATACAGGCCTCAACAAATTCAAGGTGATCAAAGTCATACCATGCACCTTTTCTGATCAAAACTCTATCATACTATAAGTCAACCACAGGAAAAAAATCTGGAAAGACCACAAATTCATGGAGGTTAAACAACATGCTACTAAATAATGGTCAACCAAGAAATCAAAGAAGAAATTTAAAAATACAGGGAAACAAATTAAAATGAAAATACAATGGTCCTAAACCTTTGGGATATACCAAAGTACTAAGAGGGAAGTATATTGCAATACAGGTCTACCTCAAGAAGCAAGAATAATCTCAAATAAACAACCTAACCTTATACTTAAAGGATCAAGAAAAAGAACAAATGAAGCCTAAATCCAGAAGAAGAAAGGAAATAATAAAGATTCGAGCAGAAATAAATGATACTGAAACTGAAAAACCAATTAGAACAGATCAATGAAACCTGGAGCTAGTTCTTTGAAAAAATTAATTGATAAACCTCTAGCCAGACTTATCAAAAAGAGAAGAGAAAGGATCCAAATAAATAAAATCACAAACGAGAGAGGAGAAATAAAAACCAACACCACAGAAATATAAACAATTATAAGAGAATATTATAAAATATATGCCAACAAATCAGACAACCTAGAAGAAATGGATAAATTCCTAGAAACATATAAATTACCAAAACTGAAATAGGAAGGATTTGAAAACTTGAACAGATCCGTAACCAGGAAAGAAATTGAATCAGTAATAAACAAATAAATAAATAAATAAAAAACCTCCCAATAAACAAAAGTCCAGGGCCAGATGGCTTCCCAGGAGAATTCTACCAAATATTTAAAGAAGAGTTAAAATCTATTCTTCTCAAACTATTCCAAAATATTTAAAAAGGAAGGAAAGCTTCCAAGTTCATTCTATGAGGTCAGCATAACACTGATACCAAAAACAGATAAAGACACCTCTAAAAAAGAGGTCTATAGGCCAATATCCCTGATTAATATTAATGCAAAAATTCTCAATAAAATACTAACAAACTGAATCCAACAATATATTAAAATAAGCATTCAACACAATCAAGTGGAATTTATTCCTGTGTTGCAGGGGGTGGTTCAATATTTGCAAATCAATGAACATGATACATCACATTTAAAAATGAAATATCATTTCAATAAATGCAGCAAATACATTTGACAAAAGTCCAACATCCATTATGATAAAAGCCCTCAAAACAGGTTTAGAGTGAACATACCTCAACACAATAAAGGTATTGTCTTCAATGTGGAAAACCTGAGAACTTTTACTCTATGGTCAGGAACAAGACAGGGATGTCCACTCTCACCACTTTTATGTAACATAGTACTGGAAATCCTAACCACAGCAATTGAACAACAAAAAGAAATAAAAGGCATCCAAAAATTAGTAAGAAAGAAGTAAAACTTCCACTATTTGCAGATGAGATAGTACCATGCACAGAAAACCTGAAAGATTCCACCAACAAACTATCAGAACTGAAAAACAAATTCAGTAAAAAAAACTGATATCACTTAGAACTGATAAATGAATTCAGTAAAGTCACAGGATACAAAATCAACATAAAGAAATCTGTTGCATTGCTATATACCAATAATGAAGCCAAAGAAAGAAAATTAAGGAAACAATTCCATTTACAATTGCACCAAATACAATAAGATACCTATGAATGAATAAATGTAACCAAAGAAGTGAAAGACATGTACTCTGAAAACTATAAAACACTGAAGAAAGAAATTTAGATTACACAAAGAAATGAAAAAACACTTCATGTTCATGATTGGAAGAAGAAATATTGTTAAAATGTCTATACTACCCAAAGAAATCTACATGTGTCATAAAATCCCTACCAAAATACCACCAGTATTTTTCAGAGTGAGTACAATCTTAAAATTTGTATGGAACCACATAAGACCCTGAATAGCCAAAGCAAACTTAAAAAAGAAAAACAAAGCTGGAGGCATCACAATTCCGGACTTCAAGTTATATTATAAATCTGTAGTGATCAAAACAGTATGATACTGTCACAAAAATAGACACACAGATCAATGAAACAGAATAGAAAACCCAGAAATTAACACACAAGTATATGGTCAATAATCTTTGACAAAGCAGGAAAGAATACCCAGAGGGAAAAAGAATATCTCTTCAACAAATGGTGTTGGGAAAACTGGACAGCAGCTCGCAAAAGAATGAAACTGGACCACTTTATTATACCATAAACTAAAATAAATTCAAAATGGAATAAGTATCAAAATGTGATACCTGAAACCATAAAAATACTAGAAGGAAACACAGGCAGTAACCTCTTTGACACTGGCTGGAAACTTCTTTCTAGATATGTCTCCTGAGTCAAGGGAAACAAAAGCAAAAATAAATAATTGGGACCATGTCAAAATAAAACGCTTCTACACAGGGAAGGAAATAATCAGCAAAACTAAAGGCAACATATAGAATTGGAGAAGATATTTTCAAATGACATATCTGATAAAGGGTTAGTATCCAAAATATACAAGAAACTTATGAAACTCAACACACAAAAGTGAATAATTCAATTTAAAAAAATGGGCAGAAGATATGAATAGCCACAACAGATACATGAAAAGATATTCAATATTACTTATCATCAGGGAAATTAAAATCAAAACTACAATGAGATATTACCTGTCAGTTCAGCTAAAATCAATAACACAAGAAACAACAGGTGTTGGTGAGGATGTGGAGAAAGGGGAATTCTCTTGCACTGTTGGTGGGAATGCAAACTGGTGCAGCCGCTGTGGAAAACAGTATGGCAGTTCCTCAAAAAGTCAAAAATACAGAACCCTATGATCCAGCCATTGCAGTACTAGGTTATTTACCCAAAGAATACAAAAATATTAATTCAAAGGGTGGCATGCACCCCAATGTTTATAGCAGCCTTATGTGTAAAAGACAAATTATGGATACAGCCCAAGTGTCCACTGACTGATGAATGGATAAAAAAGATGTGCTTTATACATACAAATGAATATTATTCAGCCATAAAAAAGAATGAAATCTTAACATTTGCAACAACATAGATGGAGCTGAGAGTATTATGCTAAGCGAACTAAGTCATAATAGAAAGACAAATACTGTATGACTTACTTCACATGTAGAATTTAAGAAACAAAATAAATGAGCAAAAAGGGAAAAAAGAGAATGTGGTAAACCCAGAATTAGACTGTTAACTATAGAGAACAAACCGATGATTACGAGGGGTGGTGGGGGGAGGATGAGTTAAGTAGGTGATGGGGATTAAGGAGTGCATTTGTAATGAGCATCAGTGATGTATGGAAGTGTTCAATCACTATATTTTACATCTGACACTAATATAACACTGTATGTTAACTAACAGGCATTTAAATAAATTTTTTAATGACAAGGCAACCTACTGAATGGGAGAAGATATTTGCAAACCCAATAAGTGGTTAATATACAAAATATATTAAAAACTTACACAACTCACACCTCAAATCATCCAATTAAAAATGGGCAGAAGACCTGAATAGACATTTTTTCCAAAGAAGTGGCCAACACACACATGAAAAGATGTCCATCACTAATCATAAGGAAATACAAAATCAAAGTAAAATGAGGTATCACTTCACCTGTCAGATGGCTAAAATAAGAAATAAAAAAAATAACAAGTGTTGGTGAGGAAGTGGAGAGAAAGGAACCTTCATGTACTGTTGGTAGGAATGCAAATTGGTACAGCCACTATGGAAAAAACAGTATGGAATTCCCACAAAAAATTAAGAATAGGTTAACCATATAATCCACTAACTACACTACTAGGTATTTACCCAAACAAAACAAAAACACTAATTTGAAAAGATACATGCACTTCTATGTTTATTGCAGCATTATTTACAATAGCCAAGATTTAGAAGTAACCCACATGTCCATCCATAGATAAAGAGGTGTATGTATGCAATGGAATATTACTCAGCTGTGAAAAAGAATGAAATCTTGCCATTTGTGACAACATGAAAGGACCTAAGGGTATTATGCTAAGTAAAATAAGTTAGAGAAAGGAAAATAGCATATTGTTCCATTCATAGGCAGAATTTAAGAAAAAAAAACAAATGAACAACAAAGAAAAAAAAGACAGACAAGGGACGCCTGGGTGGTTCAGTCAGTTAAGCATCAAACTCTTGATTATGGCTTAGGTCAGGATCCCATGGTTCATGGGATCAAGCCTCAAATTGGCAGGGGGAGGCTGTCAGTGTGAAGCCTGCTTGGGATTCTCTCTCTCTCTCTCTCTCTCCCTCTCCATGTATCTCTCTCTCTCAAAATAAAAAAACTGAAAAAAAATGAGAGACGATAAAACAGACTTTTAAATACAGAGAACAAACTGATGGCTGCCAGAGAGGTGAGGGATGGGTGAAATAGGTGAAGAGGATTAAGTGTACACTTACCTTGATAAGCACTGAGAAATGGATAGAATTGTTGAATCATTATATTGTACACCTGAATCTAGTATGGCACTATATGTTAATTATACTTCAATGAAACAAAATGTTCTTAATGTGACCTGTGGGTGCGCTGTTGTGTTTGATCTGAGGTTGGGAAGAACCTCTAAAATGAAGTCCTGCTTGTGCCATAAATCATATGCTCTCATCCTGCACTTTTCTCCTCACTTTGTCCTGGTTCCTTTCTCTAAGCAGTTAAATATGTGTATGTCTTTCATATTGTAAAATTACTACCTATCCATCCCTTCTCAACTTCCAGCTATTATCCTATTCTTCCTAATGCCTCAGATGTGGTCTACACAGATGGTCCATATTTTCCCACCTTCTAGTCACTCTTTATATCACAGAAATATGGTTTCTATTATAACCATTCCACTGAAATAAAATGTCCTCACCAAAGGCATGAGCAACTTTGTTCTAAAATGCAATTCATACATTTCAGTTCCTTATTTACCCACTTTCTCTTCCTTCTTCTTGAAACACAGTTGCATTAGGTTCTGTGATATCTTTCTGTCTTGGTTTCCTTTGCACTTCTCTGGCCACTTCTTGGTTTTCCTTCAAGACCTCTTTGTCCTTTAGATGATAGTGTTTAGGGTTTTGATCCGAGGATCTCTTTTTTCCCTCTACATACCGTCCCTGGGAAATTCCCTTGGTTCATCTACCATCTTTGTAGTGATAATTCTCAAACTTATATCTGCAATTTATATCCATCTCCTAGTTCAGACCAATATCGCCAGCTGTCTACTGGTCATCTCAAGATAGACTTTAAGCCTTAGTGTTGAATGAAATTTCCATTTCACATCCTCACCCCCACTCCCATCAACTCTTCCTTGTGCTCCTAATATCAACAATTGGTTCCAACATCAATGCAGCTAGCATCTAGGAGCCAGCTTGACTCCTCAGCCTCCCTTATTGGCCTTATTCAACAATCTAGAAGTCCTAACTCTGAATTTTCCATAAATCCATCTCCTTTTCTCCATCCCCAAGGATCCTTTCCTAATTTAGGCCACCATTATTACCTGTCCAAATTATTACAGCAGCCTCCTAAACAGCCTCTGCTTCTGGTCTTATCAATCATTTCTCCGCTCTGCTCTCCAAAGTGACATTTTTAAAACTACTAAACTGGAGGCGCCTCAGTGGCTCAGTCTATTAAGCTTCCAACTTCAGCTGAGGTCGTGATCTCGAGGTTTGTGAGTTCAGGCCCCACATCAGTCTCTGTGCTGACAGCTCAGGGCTTGAAACCTGCTTTGGATTCTGTGTGTCCCTCTCTCTCTGCCCCTCCACTACTCGTGCACTCTCTCTCTCAAAAATAAAAACATTAAATTTTTTTAAAGAAAATAAAAAACCAATCATGATATGCTATTATTTAAATCCTTCAATATTTTCCCTAGCACTGTCAATTAAAAAAAGTCGAAAGTCCTTAAACGGGTTTACAAAATCAGCAAAATCTGGTTCCAATATATCTCTAGACCTGTCTCTTTCTTCCCACCCTATTTTATTAGAGTGAAAATCTTTTACCTCCCCAATCATTCCACATTCTCATTTTCTCCCAGGCTTTCATGTATACTGTTCCCCTGTCTTTCCAACTGGCTGATCCCCAACTGCGTCCTATAGGTGCCCTACTCTTTATTCTAATGTGGTTCTTGCATTGTTTATAATTGCTTGGCTATTCTCATATTTTCACTAAACTGTGAACTCTAGGGGGACTGCGATTATGTCTCTACTGTATAAGAACATAATAAATACTTGATAAATATGTGTTTATTATGCAAATAAATAATACACACCTCATTGGCTACTCATTATTCTAACTTTAGTAGGAGATTTGCTGAGTTAGATTTCCCATCTAACAACTTTGTTCTTAACCATTGTTATGATGCCTTCCAAAACTGTTAAAAAGGTTCTTTAATTTTTACTGAGCACTTTGAAATGGTGAGATAAATACTCCTAGCAAGGTGGCCTATTTTAAGTAAGATCTGGGTCTGGCTTCACAGCACAAAATGGGCTGCTTTTACTGCAATGATGTCACTAATGGTCGTTTGTTGCAAGCACCAAAATTTACTGCTAGTGGGGAAGGAAGTCACCAAGTATGTTCAAGGCCAGATTCAAACAAATGCTTGCTGCTATTTGCAGGGATCAGTGGAAGACTGTTTCACATGCTTTATTCTCAAAAACCCGTGCACAATTATTGTCACGTTTGGAAAGTAAGCAAATTAATACAAAAGGTTACCATATTTCCTTCCTAGTTATGACATAAGCTTGTGATTGCACTGGTTAGAAAACACTCTTCGTTGATAGTCAAACAGCATTTTTTTAATGAAATTTTACACAAAGGCAGTAACAATACTATGTTTTCACTAGTGATTGTCAGGTTTATTCACAAAGGAGGTGGCAAAAGTAAAAGACATTCCAGGTTATCAGGGTGAGTTAATTTGAAGGCAAGGGAATATTAAATTTAGGCTTAACAAGTAAAAGGACCTTTGGCAGAGTTGGATCAGGCATCCAGACAACCTCTACTTCTTATTGTACAATGTTCTGAGTTCAAAGGGATGGCAAGATTTAATGTGCTTGTCACTGACACTATACTGACTTGTGCATATGCAGTCTTGTTTTGGCACAAGCACCAGGAGAAACTGTTATGCCCAGAATTCTCGATCCCCAAAGACCACCAGGGAGCCGAGTCCAATGCAAAAACAAAGAGCCTTTATTCCAGCTAACTCGAGCTCAATCCCTTACCTGCACCGAGGCAGCGGTGAGATACCGGAGAGAGAGAGCGAGTTTCAAAAGCACAAAGGTTTTATAGGGGTCTAGGGGCAATTGGTGAGGTAATGGCTGTGGCCTCAGCCAATTGGCTGGGGAAGGATCGTGGCCTCAGCCGATTGGCTGGGGAAGGGTGGGAGTCCCATTACGCAGGTCGCCAGGCATGTTTTGATAGGGAAGTTTGAACGGGTGAGCGGGAGGTTACTCAAGGGGAGGAGGCTAGTCTGAGGTTTCTGCGATTTTCCTGGAAAGGGGCCAGTTGGGGACATAGTCACTCAAGGTGGAATACTCAGAACAAGGTGGAGTCGGCCAGCGTAGTTCCGCTCTTTCAAAACCTCTTTAAAATATGAGGTTAATACCACATAAATGTGACTCTAGATCTGAAGGATAATCTTTAGGTAGAAGGGTTATTCAGTGCATAAAAAGGAATCCTATCACTTTAAAGCAACAGCATTTATAATGCACATTCCTTGTAAAAGAAAATGACGGTAAGTTCAGGATTTCAGTTGAGTCCCCTGGGGAAGGGATGTCCCTCAAACCCACACGCTAGAACTGGTTTTGGGTTTAATTCTCCCAGTCTCTTGCTTCAAACTAATGAGCTATAAACTTTACTTTTCCCCTTTACTTCTTATTTTTGAAAAGGAGCAGGAATATTTTTCTTTAGGACCGGAAGGCTAATTAGCTAATGTTTGCCAAGAACCATGAAGATGAAAAGGCCTATATTAAGTCCAGAATTATAACTATTATTGTCACAAAATTCAAATTAGCTCAGAAATTTAGGTTTGATGACGCAGGAGCCCACATTCAGGATTCTAGTTAGATTGTGTCTGTAAACAGTCAAACCAATTCCCACAATGATTCACATTCTAAGTATTTATGGGTTCAGCATGACTGTATCCCAAATCATGCATAACAATAAAAATTAAACTGCATTCCTACTGATAATTTAGAAGACAATTGATAAAAGGGATCCCCAAAAGCTTTGTCTGTGTTGCTTCCAAGGCCAAATCCCTGCAAAGTTAGCCTGAGGAGAGACAGCCCAGCCAAGTAGAGGGTGGTGCAGACCAAAGGCAGTAGATGCAGACTGGCAGCTGGAAGATGCCAATTATACCAGATAAAGCTACTCGTAAATCACAATGCTATGCAGTAAATAATTTAGTAGGGAAGAAACCAAATCAGGCAACTATCTTCAGCCCTACTTCCTCAAAGACCCTTCCCTGTACACCATTTTTCACACTGATCTGTCATTAATTTTTAAAATATTTATTGAAGAAAGGTATTCACTGTATGTTTCTCGTAAATGCTCTTTATCAGGTTGAGAAAGTTCTCTTCTAGTCTTAGTTTGCTGAGAGTTTATGGTTGTTGTTTTTTTTAAAATGGGGAATGGCTGTTGGATTTTTGTCAAGTGCTTTATTTGTATCCATTGAGATGATTGACTGTTTTTGGTTTTTTTGTTTTTGTTTTTGTTTTTTTGTTTTTTTGTTTTAGTTTATTAATATGATGAATCACATTGACTTTACAATGTTAAATTAACATTCCTGAGATAAACCCCACTTGGTCATTATATTTTTGTGTATTATATATTATGTATAAACACATAATTATGTATAATTTTATATAAAAGTACTTCTATATATTGTTGGATTTGATTTACTAAAATTCTGTGTAGAATTTTGCATGCATGTTCTTTGGGGATGTTGTACAGCTTTCCTTGGAATGTCTTTTTTTTGCTTTTGGTGTCAGGGTAATAATAAAATAAGTTGGAAAATATCTCTCCTTTTCTGAAAGACTTTGTGTAGAATTAGTATTATTTCTTCCTTAAATATTTGGTAGAGTTCACAAATGAAACCTTCTGAGCCTGAAGCTTTCTTTGTAAAAAAGTTTTTAACAACACATCCAATTTATTTAATAGATATATTTAGTTTCCAATGACCTGACTACTTACCAATCATCTTTTATTATTGGTCTCTATTTTTTTTTAAATATGGAGAGCATACTTTATGTTACTTGGATCCTTTTAAATTTATTGACACTCCTGTGAGAGAATATGGTTTATCTAGGTAAGCATACCATGTGCACTTGAAGATTGTTTACTCTAGGTTGTTGGCTGAAGTGGTCTAGAGATGTCAATTAGATCAATTGGTGGGAGTGTTTTTCGAATCTTCTATATACTAATTTCCTGTCTATTTGTTCTACCAATTATTAAGATAAGATTATAAAAACCTCTGATTATAAATGTAGGCTTACCTATTTCTCCTGTACCTCTATCAGTTTTTGCTTCATGAATTTTGAAACCCTTCTATTATATGCATAAATATTTAGGATTATCATGTCCTCTGGATTAATTAACCCCTTTATTATTATCAAAGGGTCTTTTTCTTTTCTTTTCTTTTTTTAACGTTTATTTATTTTTGAGAGAGAGAGAGACAGAGCATGAGCAGGGTAGGGGCAGAGAGAGACACCGAATCTGAAGTGGGCTCCAGGCTCTGAGCTGTCAGCACAGAGCTAGACGCTGGGCTCAAATTCACCATCTGTGATATAATGACCTGAGCTGAAGTCAGATGCTTAACCGACTGAGCCATCCAGGTGCCCCTGAAAGTATATTTTTCTATCCCTGTTAATGTCATTTGCCTTGAAATATACTTTGTCTAATACTGCTATAGCTACTCTAACTTTTTGAAAATTCATTTTTGCACAGTATACTTGCATGGTTTTTGTTTGTTTGTTTGTTTTACTTTTAATCTGTGCATTTACATTTAAATATGTGTTTCAGGGCACCTGGGTGGCTCAGTCCATTAAGCATCTGAGTCTTGATTGCAGCTCAGGTCATGATCGCACGGTGGTGAAAGTGAGCCCATGTGGGGCTCCATCTTGGGCTTGGAGACTGCTTACTTAAGATTCTCTCCCACTCACTCTGCCCACCCATACGTGTGTACATACTCTCTCCAAAGAACAAATTAAATGAATGAATGAATACATACATACATACATACATACATACATACATAAAATGTGTTTCTTATAAGCAGCATTTAGTTGGGTCTTAACTTTTTTGGTAATACAATGGCCTTTGCCTTTTAAGTAGGAGATGTGTAACTGAAATGTGCTATTTCACATTTGATGGAAATATCATATGGACAAATGCAGATCTACAATCTTGATATTTTTTTTTCTATTTGTCCCATCTGCTCTTTGTTCCTGTTCCCTCTTTTTATGCCATGTTTTTGATGAACTGCATATCTTTTTTATAATTCCATTGCATATCTTCTAATAATTTTAGGTGTTTCCCTCCGCCGCTCCCCCGGCTTCAGATAATTTCCTCAAATGCGCCATCTGGTCAAAACTCAGATCTTCTGCACGCCTCAGAATTCTCTCTTTCTCTCTCCCCGCTGTCTCATGACAGTATGGTGTCTCGTGAATCCTAGCTGCATTGGTCTCCCTGGACTCTCAGCTCCATTTCCTCAACTGAGTGAGACTATCAGACTCTGCCTGAGTTCCCCTTCCCTACACAGTGGCTTGTAAGTAATCTGGGGCAGTAGCTGGGACAATCATAAGGCTTACCTCATTTCTCTGCCATCCCTCAGGGATCACTATCCTTTGTTGTCTGATGTCCAATGTCTTGGAAACTTTTGTTTCATATATTTTGTCTATTTTTATTTTTGTTTTTTGTTTTTGTTTATTTGTGGGTTTTTTTTTTTTTTTTTTCTTTTTTTGCTTGTTTCAAGCAGGAGGGTAAATCTACTTCCTTTTACTCTATCTTGGCCAGAGGCAATTCTGGGCAGAAGGTGATTTTGACAATCATGAGTTATCCTGATGCAAATTGGACATGTTTTAAAACATGAATTTGAAGATTTTCTGAAACTTTTCATAAAATGACCTAAAACGCTTAAGAAAACTGGTTGGGGCATTTTCTTATGTTAATTAGCTCCAAAATTTATAGCACCATTAAAATATTAAAGCAAAATAACCCAGAAACAAATAGCTAATTCTTGCCCCAGTTTAACAATCACTGAAAACACTAATGTAACCTTTCTCTCAAGGGCTTAGTTAAAAGGAATGCCTGTTAGATTTATTTCATTTTCAGGAAAGAGAGAGGTCATTATGGCCTAACAATTACCTAAGTCCTTCCTTGATTTAATCTTAGTCTATAAACACAGGTCTGTGTTTTGAAGACTATTACACTGAATGAAATACACTTATTACTGATATTCGTGGCTAAATGTATACCCCAGTGCTTGGAAGATGCATCCACGAAGCTAATTTACCACCATGAGTTATCATCTGAAAATATATGTCTTCCACATAGTACAGTCTAAAAATATTCCTTTAGTACTCAAACTAATGGTTTATAAAGAAAAGATGAAGAAAACCATGTGAATTCTTATACATTTTCCATATGTCATTTTTTAAAGGGCAGGGTTTTTTTCCCCTTGGTTGTATTTTTTTCCTGATTCTATGAGATTTTTATAATATACCTGCTATTTGTCCTCACTTTTTTCTCAAACCTTTCAGTTTTCAAGAGCATCTGATATAAACAACGCCAGTGCCCTAGATTTCTATGTAAATGGCAATGTCTGAACATTCTCTGGAGTAATTGCTTAATGACCATCCGGCTTGTTTTTTCTGGACAATCAGTCCTTGCTTCTGAATCATCACATTTTCCTCTATTAATCCCTCAAATTCTTTAAATCTAATATTCACATATGCATATGTTAGATTTTAAGAATATATATATGTACACATACATATGTATGTATGTGTATGTATGTATATATGAACAATATTTATATATATATATATATATATATATTTTTTTTTTTTTTTTTTTTTTTTGCCTAGAAGTAATTTCCTTGATTTTGTAAGAGTTTAAGAATAAATAATTAATTGGGGCACCTGGGTGGCTCTGTCGGTGAAGCAACTGATTCTTGATTTCAGCTCAGGTCACGATCTCATGTTTCATGAGTTCGAGCCCCACATCAGGCTCTGCACTGTCAGCATGGAGATCCCTTGGGATTCTCTCTCTCTCTCTCTCTCTCTCTGCCCCTCCCCCACTTGTGCTCCCTTGCTCTCTCTAAATAAATAAATTTTTTAAAAGAATAAATAATTAATAAATAATAAATTATTAGTAAATAATAGTTTGGAAAAGCAAAGAACTATTTTAACTTCCTGGGAGGAAGGGAAACACACAGATTTGTCAGAAGTGGAATTCTTTCCGTGCCCCATCTCTTTGAAACCAAAAATGCCCCCCTCACAGTGATAAACAGTCACTGACTTTCTCCACACTATCTTTCTGGAAACCTGAACAGAACGTAGTCCCCCAATTTAGTCCTTCATGGTTTAATTCGCAAAACCTTAACTGACCTCAGGAATCTCACAATGCCTCTCTGGTTCTAGAACGTTTGCATGTCTGGCCATCCCTCGTCTCTGAACTGGTGCCTCTCCAGCTGTGTACACTTTGTATCCCTGAACCTTCGGTTGGCATGGCTGACTGTGCCCAGCTTCTGAACACAGACGTTAGCTGCTGCCTTGATTTTCACTTTGACCTTCCCATGTCCATTGACACTGAGAGGGCCAATCACCATCTTGAAATATGTCCCTAAGTTCCTGAATTTCTTCACCAAATCTATTTTCAATGTCCCATTTTTTTTTCTTTTTCAGTTTATTTATTTCTTTAAAGAGAGAGTGAGCATGAGCAAGGGAGGGGCACAGAGAGAGAGAGAGAGACAGAGACAGAGAATCCCAAGCAAGCTTCATGCTGTCTGCACAGAGCCTGACATGGGGCTTGATCTCTTGAACTGCAAGATCGTGACCTGAGCCAAAATCAAGAGGCAAACACTTAACCGACTGAGCCACCCAGGAGCCCCTCAATGTCCACTTTCTTATTCCGACTATGCGGCACTGGTATACTAAGTGTGCCCATTTTTCCTCTTTGGCAGACGTACAGCTAAATGAATGTAAGCAAGTGGCCAAGGAGGTAGAGAAAACTAAAAGAACACTGAAATATGTCCAGATAGAAGCTGCCATCATGCTAACCTATTTTGTGTTTACTGTGACCTTTTGCCACTAAATGGGATGAGAGAGGAAGGTGAGCGTGGGGAAATGGTGTGGAAATTGAACTGGGGCAGAAATGATGGGAAGCAAAAGAATAGATTCTAAACATTTTACAGAGAAATGACAGAAAATTGAAAGTTGAGTCAATTGAAAGGGAGGAGATTGAAGAATTGGTGAAAAAAAATGAAAAAGATACATCATCAAGGGAGTTAGAGAGCTGGATGTGACAGAATTTTTTCACAGAAGAAAATCATGTTTTGCTGGGACCAGATTTTGTCCATGTTAGGTATATTTCAGCACTTAGTTCTGTGAAACGTCTGGTGGTACTTTTTTGTTTCTTTTCCCACGCAAGTGTTTCAGTGGGTGTGGAGGTTTGCTACAAGCTGCTTTCACCATGCAAAGTATTTTTCCTACAAAACTTTCCAAGGTACCACATTTCAAAACTCTATGGGTGAAAACATGGTAAACATGAGGACATTGTTAGAAGATATTTTAACTGGGCAGAGAAAAGAAAACTGAGGCAGGTGCTGGAAGTTAGACATAGACATTGCACACATTTTATGTAAGGCAGAGTCTAAATGTAACATTTTTCACAGAGTGCTGCATGCCAGAGAAAGGAAGATTCGTGTACTGATTATTGCAAGAAATCACACATATCAAGTTTGATCTTACAGTCCATATGTATGCAAAACACCAATCAAAATGATGGGAGTCTGCTTTTGTAGATATGACAATATTGTACGCAATTGATATTTATTTACCTCTGTAACTGCTTCATAAACTGTATGCATTAGGAAGTCAGTTGTGGCTTCCTGGAACATTCTCCCGGACTTCCTAGTTTTAAATCTTCTCCTATTGTCTCCTCTGCTTTGCCAACCCATTTATGAGAAGATGGGTGGGCTCTGCTTATG